>NW_027094121.1:2202500-2570300 GCF_029207755.1 Chamaea fasciata | reverse complement strand
CTAAAAACTTATGGCTCTTAGGAAAGCTTGTGTTTCCTATTTGCTGGTCGGTGGGGACATTGCTGTGATCTTATCAACGACCTCAGTGGGGATCTGCCGCCGTCCATCTTGCCACTTTACTCCTAGGGACTGGATCTGTCTGGCAGGTTCTTTGACTTTGCTTTTTTTGATGGCAAACCCGGCTTTTAGCAGAATCTGGATGATCCTCTTTCCTTTCTCGAACACTTCAGCTGCAGTCTTTCCCCACACAAGGATGTCACCGATGTACTGTAGATGTTCCGGAGCCTCACCCTTCTCCAGTGCAGCCTGGATCAGCCCATGGCAGATGGTGGGGCTGTGTTTCCACCCCTGGGGCAGCCGGTTCCAGGTGTACTGCACGCCCCTCCAGGTGAAAGCAAACTGAGGCCTGCATTCTGCAGCCAGAGGAATGGAGAAAAATGCATTGGCGATGTCAATAGTGGCATACCACCTCGCTGCCTTGGACTCCAGCTCGTACTGAAGTTCCAGCATGTCCGGCACAGCAGCGCTCAGCGGTGGAGTCACATCATTCAATGCACGATAGTCCACAGTCAGTCTCCATTCTCCATCAGACTTGCGCACAGGCCAGATGGGGCTGTTGAAGGGTGAGTGGGTTTTGCTGACCACCTCTTGGCTCTCCAGCTCACGGATCATTTTGTGGATGGGGATCATGGCGTTTTGATTTGTCTGATACTGCTGATGGTGCACCGTCGAGGTGGCAACAGGTACTTGTTGTTCTTTTACCTTCAGGAGTCCCACTGCAGATGGGTTCTCTGATAGTCTCGGCAAGGTGTTCAACTGCTTAATGTTCTCTGTCTCCACAGCAGCTATTCCAAAAGCTTATCTGAGTCTTTTATGGTCTTTATAATATCCATTCTTGAGGAAGTCTATGCCCAGAATACACGGAGCCTCTGGGCCGGTCACAATCAGAAGTTTCTGACACTTTTTCCTGGTCAGGCTCACTTTGGCTTCAATCAGAGTCAATTTTTGTGATCCTCTCGTCACCTCGGCAATGGAAATCGGTTCTGCCCTCAAATGTCCCGATGGCATTAGAATACACTGCGACCTAGTATTTACTAAAGTTTCATATTTTTGTGGTTCTGATGTGCTAGGCAACCGAATTTACACAGTCCAAAAAACTCGATTTTCTCGTGCCTCTTCCTGGCTAGAGGCAAGGCTCCTTTAGCACTGGTTATTATTCTCTTCTTGGACATACATGGTAGAGGTTCCTTCGAGGGAATCTGACACAGCATTCTCACTTCCGTAATACTTGGCAGCTTGCTCATGGGAGGCTGAGGCTACTTTCATTCTAGTGGAACTCTCTCTGTTGGTGTTTCTCTCTTTGAGCTCAAGTACCCGTGCTGCCAGGACAGAAGTAGGTTTCCGATGCCACGCTCCCATGTCCTCCTCGTGGTCTCGCAAATAAAACCACAGGTCAGCTCGAGGGGTGTGCCCTCTCTCTCTCGCTGGGGAATGTTGGGCTCTAATTTTGGGGCTTGTGACTCGCACCGGTGCTACATGGGAACTGTTTCTTCTCATCTCCTCTCTTATTTTTTTCATCTCTTCTTCGAGTTCTTTCATCACTGCAGAGACATGAGCCTGCATTGGGCCACTGATCATACTTTCATAATTTCCGGGCTTGTTGGCAACAGAACCTACTGTCTTTCGGTTATCCTCGGCATTAATTGTTGCGATGAATGTGGCGTATTGAGATGGTCCATGAGTTGCTAGATTCTACATGTGCCCTGTGCATCTAATCTTGTCGGGGTTATTATCATGCTGTCTGGTCTTTTTAAAAAGTACTTCTAACACTGCCACTTCTCTCAACAGTTGGATTTCTTCTTCAAGGGTCTTCCATCGCATTTTATGGTTGTGCTCTTGCATTTTGTCTCTGTGGACAAATCTCTCTCTCACACTTATTAGAAGTCGTTTCCAAAGGGAAAGGGGCTTTTGTTCTCTAACAAATACCTGATTTATACCTGAGTCCTGGGTCAAGGGTCCCAAATTCTTTGCTTCAGCACTATCCAGTTGTACACTTGTACCCATAAGGTCCCAGACTCGAAGTAGCCAGGCTGTATAAGCCTCACGTCCTCGTCGTGCAGTATCTTTTTGCAGATTACGTAGACTTTCATACGTCAGGGACTCAGTGATGATCTCAACCTGTGGCTCTTCTGTGGATTGTGAGGACCCTCCTTTCTTATCCTTAATACCAGAATCTGACGATTTCGCTTTACACTTCCTTGTTTCCACAGGGGCGACTGCTGCTGGCTGTGACTGCCCTTGTGGTTCAGCTGGAACTTGGACAGTTGTAACGTCTGTGGGTTCCACTGCTGCACCATCAGTCTCCGCCTTCTCGGGGCAGGGGGAGAGTTTTTCATGAGCTGGGGAAATATACTCCCTCAGCATCTGGCCCATCTCTTTTACCAGAACTTCAACCCAATCCGGGTGGGTCCTTTCTGAGGCAGGCTGTGGGGCAGAGTCAGGCTCTGGGGTATCATCCCTATTCTGTGAGGTAGGTATCAGGGTGGTTATCCAGGTCAATCTTTTCTTATCTCTGAATGCTAAATAGAATACGCATATTAGCAGCACCAGCCATTGTATGATATCATTAGCATTCAAAGAGGATTTAAACTCTTCAAAAACTGGTGAGGCAGACCCAAAGAGATGGGTAAAGGGTTGGGAAAAAAACTCTCTCGGTGTCATTTCCTCACAGTAGGTACTATTGTTAAAGTAACTCCAAAAACACACAGTTAGTGTACGATAGCCCTGAATCCATGTGCCTGCCTTCCAGAGGAAATTAAAAATCCATGAGTTCTTCACTTTATTAAGCTATAAAATAAACTGGATGACAGTCACAGTAGCCTTAGTTATAGGGCCCATGTTTAGATAAGGGCCTGCAAATGGAAGGAATACAGCCACAATCACATGCGATCCAAACTAGGGTAAGTTAGACCAGATGATGCTGCTTGATGAGGTTTTTATATCCAACGCACACAAAAGAAAGTACTAGGTTAGTTAAGAACCGCTATTTCTCTTCCTTTTTCTCAGTGCCCTCAAGCCCCACATTGGGTACCAAAATCTGTCTTGGTTTGGGAAGACAGGTATCTGCCAGGTAATAAAAAAAAAAAAAACAACAACAACTGCAGTTTCCTTTAGGATGGAGAGTGTAAACCCCCCCTCAACCCCCTTTTTTTTTCTTTTTTCAATTATAAATTTACAATCAGAGGCTCTTAGGCAAAGATTTGGGAAATAGGAATAGTAGTTCTTTACTAGTGTGTATTATAAAGCAAACAAACACAAAAAAAAAAAAACCCTGGGGGAGGAAAAGGTGAGGAGAAGCTCCCCAGGGAATATTGCAGAGGAATCTCCAGTTCCAGAAGTACAAAAAGTGCTCAGCCTCAGGAATTTATCCCAGCTCAGGAACAGCAATAACCTCTCCAAGCCTGAACAATGTGAAAACCGATTTATTTTTTAAGATTTAGTGACTGAAAACCAATAAAAAGAGTTAATGCAAGGACTGGATTTTGCTTCCGGAGGGAAAAGCCTTGAATTCCATGCTGGAACTCATCCTTTTCCCATCATTTCGGTGGGAAGTTTCTTGCTGAACAGGGACTTCCCAGGGCTCCTACAGAGTGCGCTTTGCTTTGCTTTAATTCCTCCTGGAGGTAATTGGATCAATTATCTCTGACCCGAGCTGAGCTTGCTGTAAAGGGGCAGGAGGTTTGTGGAGCCCCAGGAATGGGGAATATTCCTGGGATACTCCAGGAAATGTTCCTGGGATGGCTCCAGGGAATCCTGGTGTGCCACAAAAAGCTCAGGAGCCTTTGACGTTTGTTTGGCTGCAGGGAGAGGAGTCCGTTAGAATCAAAAATGTTGCATTTGATGTAGAATATCCTGAATTTCATTGTTTCAATCTAAGCAGAACTCCCAATCTCAAAGCTTGGTTTTAAAAGAGACTTTTGTGCAGTGGAGATTTTTTTGACTTGCCTGGAAAATTCTCATCTTCCCGAGGGACATTTTGGGTGAAAGTTCTGGATTCTGGAGGACAATGAGGGGACCCAACAGAGCAGTTTGGGAGCTCCCTGTCCCCCTGAGCTGTCCTGGTCCTTTCTGGGCTCCTCGGGACCAGCCCTGAGGCTTTGATTGGACGCTTTCCTTGTGAATTTGGGGTGATTTTTAAAGAAAACCTTTCGTTGGACACTGTCATCCGTGCTTTTTGGTTGTTGTGGGTTCTGGTGTTGCTTTTGGAGGCTTTGGGAAGGGAACTTTATCCCAAGAAATCCTCCCTTTTCCAGGGACCTCTCACTAGAGGTCAGCACTGCCGTGCTGCCGGCTCGGGAATGTTGGATGGTTGGGATTAAACCCGCCGAGGCTGCAGCTGCTGGGGCTTGTTTGGGTGCCTGATGTGCACCAGCCTTGGTCCTGGCACGGGGTGTCCATCCTGGGGTGTCCATCCCTGGCAGTGTCCAAGGCCGGGCTGGACAATAACTCTGAGGAGCTGAACCCCGAGACTCATCCTTGTCTCCTGGGAGTTTTTACTGCCCTCAGTGCTCCCTGCACCTGCACTGCAAGGAGGGCAGGATTTTATGGCCCCTCTAAAGTCCTGTACACAGCTTTTCCTGCATTTGCTGCTGCTAAACACAGCCTTTGTGGGATCATATGGCACTTTAAGTGCTCTGATTTACAGAGAGGCAGCAACTCCATCTGTAATAAAAACATCCTAAAGCTGAGTTTCAGAGCGATCCACTGTATTTATTTGGCACATAAACACTCCCCTGCAATGCATGTGCCTGAACTCACGGGAACATCACGGGCACAGCAAGGTCACAGCCAAGGTGAAGGTGACAGGGGAGAAAGGCAAATCTTGGGAATCAGCAAATGGAAAACCGTCCTTTTCTCCTGGTAAATATTCCGGATACGTGGCTGAGATTTCTTCCTCTCTGATAAAGAGCCTGGTGTTACACAGAACAAGAAAAAGACAACCCCAGGCTCGGTTTAGCTTTAGCTTTCCAAAGTTATGCGTTTTATCTGTGGATAGAAATTGTTTCCCTGGAATTAGGAAACTCCAGGTGGCTCTGCGAGGTCAATTATCTTTGAGCTCCCTCAAGTGGCACTGAAACCTTGGGGTTTGTCACAGAAATCCTCGAGTTTCTTACCAAAAATCCTCGAGTTTGTCCTAGAAATTCTCGAGTTTGTCATAGAGATCCTGGAGTTTGTCATAAAAATCCTCGAGTTTGTCATAGAAATCTTGGAGTTCGCAATAGAAATCCTCGAGTTTGTCACTGCAATCCTCAACTTTGTCACAGAAACCCTCGAGTTTTGTACAAAACCCCTCGAGTTTGTCACTGAAATCCTTGAGCTGGTCCCTGAAACTTCCCAATTTGTTGCACAACTCCTTTCCTAACGAAGCCCTGTCATTCGAGCCCGTGTTTTTCACAGCAGCTGTAGCAAACGGAGATGCTCGGGTTTCCAGGAATCAAAACCACTTCAGAGCAGTTGAACGTGATCCATTTAATAACACAGTTCTCTTCTGACACATCTCTGAAAAGACACAGATCAAGGGAAATGAAGCGTTTTATGTCCAAGAGGAGTTTGCAGCTGATTCCCAACATGATACCTGCGTGTTGTGAGAAGTTGTTTTGACTTTTTTTTTTTTTCTTCTGTGGTTCCTTCTCAAATTCATGCCAGAGTCGCTGGAAAGTCAACGTGTTGTTCAACATCTCAGGTAAAACTCAGCCCTTTGCTTTCTACACCTTGAAGAGGTAAATAAATCCTCTGGCTTCAATCCAGAAGTTTTTTAACGTGGTTTTGCCTCGTTAAAAGCACATTTTATTTAAGAAGAACATCTTTTAATCAGAAAGCAATTGATGTGCACACAGGATTCAGGTAGTTTTTGGTGTAAGGTGATGAAATTTGATAGCAGACTGGAGCTTTTCACAGTTCAAAAAAAATAGCTTTTTCAAGGGTTTGAATAATATGGCAAGAACCTTTTGGAGCAAAGAACTCAAGAACAAAATGACTTTGGAGAAGAGAAAACTTGCAGTGTTTGAAGGATCTACAGGGAAACCGGAGTGGGAGTGTTCATCAGGGACTGCCAGGACAGGAGGGAATTCATTTCCACTGTGTGAAAAACGAGCTCCACTCTCTTTTCAAATGTTTATGAGTTGAATAAAAATTAAAGACAGACAATTAGGAGACATAAGAGCAAACGTTTCAGCTGGGGTGCTTCACCGGAAAGCACACACCCTTCTCTTTTCAATGGCTGTGTTTTTAAGGATTGCTGTTTTACATATTCAATAGATATTAAAACTTTTTGTTTGCTTGTTTAAAGTTTTGCTAATTATCTTATTTGATCAATTTGTTTGTGGGCCTTTTTATTGTGTTTGGTAGCATGGGTTTTGGCTGGTTTTATTTTGATAGAGAAACTAGAAATCCAGCAGCTTTTATGTAGGGTGACGACCTCTCCCTCATAATTGTTGGCTTGGTCAGTCTCAGATGTCACAAAGAGAAAAATGAATTTTTCTACTATTCACACTCTGTCCCAATCAGAAAATAACTCATCAGCTTTCTAAAGATTGACATTTATCTTTACATTGACACTTCTGGGAGGAATGACAGGTTTGTCTTTACAAACAAACTCTGGGTCTGCTGGTGGATGAAACCAGCACTGAGAGAGAAAAGAAACAATGGGAAGGATCCCACTGATTGATGAATGGAAAAGAAGATGTTTGCCTTCACAAACAAACGGTGGGTTTGCTGATAAATGAAAATGGATGTTGAAAGATGAAAGAAACATTGGGGAAACCCCATAAATTCCATAAAAATTCAAAGTTTAAAGGGGGTTGTATGTTAAGGAGGAATTTTGGGTATTGGGCACTCTGGGAAGTATGTAGCTCTCAAGTACCTCAGGAAATGGGGGAAGAGAGGGAAACTTCTGCTTCTGCCCCAGCCCAGGGACATTTGTTATTTCTATCACCTGCTAGTTTGACACCATGAACCATTCTGGTTTTACCTAAGACGTGAATCATGAGCATTGTGGTGCTTTTTTATCCACAATGTCCTGTTAAGAGCAAGAACACGCTGTTCTTACAGCTGGGATGGTTGCTGTTCTACACCATTGATTCCACACTGCATGACTAAAGACAATCTCTCCTTTTCCTTACTAAGCTGAAGCTACAGCTTAGTGCAAATAGGTGTTAAAAGAGAATGAATGCAATAATCCCCCTTTTCTTTTTTGGTCGGTTGTGGATACCCCCTTGAAGAATCCAGAACAACTCCAAACTGTTGTGCATACAATGAAGAAAAGGGAACACTAAATTCCCTTTGGATGATGAGGTTAGAAAACCTGTTTGAATCACTGTCACTGTTTCTCACCACATCTAATGTAACTAACAAGAAATTCAGCTGACTTTCTCTGTGAAAAACACAGTTCATTTTTTGTTAAAATTTTAAAAGTTTAATAATAAACAATAAGACAAGAAGAGGCATAAGAAAAGCAAAATGACAGACATCTGGGTGCCTGGTGTTTCCACTCAAGGCACGGCTTGCCAACAAAGGACCTTTAAATACCATAGGTATGGCATATTCATACATTTCATCCGCGATTTAAACATTCCTTTTGACTTTAGGTGTTTCTGCTTTATTGCAACTTTTCTCCCCCACCATTCTTTCCTGCACATAAAGTTTTTGTGGCTCCACAAAGTCGCAAATCTCTTGATAACCAAGGCAATAAATTCTTCTTGTTGGAGTCCTAGGTGTCCTTGCTGTTATGTCTATCCACATGAGATGCTGTGAGGAATTTCTTCATTGCTTCTCCCATTTGTTTTGTTTGTTTGTTTGTTTTTTAGTTTTGGTTCTTTTATTTTTATTTTTTGAGCTAGTTACAAAAAGCATCTGCTATAGCCTAAAAACTGTGTTTATCCCACTACTACAAGAGGGTATATTACTGTAGCATAACTTTCTACCATAACGCATATGAGATTCATTTTCATATTTGTAAAAAGCCAAACACTTAGTATGTATTTATAACAACACTGAGGCAGTTTTGCAATGAAGCAGCAGCGTGTCATGGTGCTAAATAGGAATTTGGCATTACCTCTAATGTTCACTGCTACAAAGTATAGCAGGACACAGCAAGGCAGACTGGGTTAGCACAGTCATTCCTCCCCTCCCCTTCCTCCTGCCCATCCCATTGTCTCCTCTGCAGAAGATGCAGGCTATGAAAACAAGGCAAGGTTGTTACCCATTTTTCTTCTGCCACAGGACTTGTTAGACACCGTGTTTTTTCAAAGGACTGCATGTGCCTCTCCCCAGCTTGCTTCTTTCTCATTCTACAAAAGAAGAGAGCTGAAGGAGTTTCAGGCATGTGAGTGCCTGACCTCTCTTTCCCTCTAAAGGCTCTGCCTCCCAAAGCCCTGGTTACCTGCTGTGCTTTGGCACGAGAGCCATTCCAGCCCGAAACACAAGGGCAGTGGACTTCAACTGCAAAGCCTCTCTCTGCAATGGGATTGCTTTGAGCCTGCAGCCTCCATGGGCAAGGGCTTTGTGGGGCAGGGGCCATCACAGCCTGTGCCCTGCACACAGAGCCAGGAAAAGCAGCAGATCCTGCTGGCTTCTGCTGCTGCTGATCCGAGCAGCAACTCCCCTGGGAGTTCCTCCAGGGAACTTCACACCTAGGGCTTCCATCACTGTTGTGGCTGTGGGAACTTGTTGCTTGCCAGTTCTTCACCATCCTTGTGGATTTCTGAGCATGTCAGCACAGGTGTCCATGGCCCTTCCTTCATCCCCAGCCTGCAGCACTCACAGCCCCTGCGGCCTCCCCCTTGCTGCAGCTCATTTGCAAAGTGCTGCCAAAGGCAGCGGAGCTGGCTCAGGATCCCTGTTGGCTCCTGGGCTCCAGGATGACCTTCAGAGGGACACTTGGAGCGCTTCCTGAAGAGCTGCCCGTGGCATGGTGGGTGGATTTGTCCTCCCTGGGTGGCTCTGGTTGGAGCTGGATGCTCCGTGGAGTCCCAGAGTTTTCTCAGCTGCCTTTGTAGCGAGTTCTCAGCCAAGGTGTGGCTCTGCTGCCATCCCAAATCTGCAGCTGCCCTGCCCAGCCTGAGTGCAAGTGGGGCACGTGCTGGGCACGGATGGAGATTTCCATGGCCAAAATCCTCCAGTATTTACAACTGCTCATTGCTCTGGACAGCACAAATCACAAAACACCCATCGCAGTTGACAATTGTAATTTCTTGCAGATTCCTACAGCTGCACTGCTGATCGACAAATACACAAGAATTGATTTCACATGAAAAATGTCATTTATTACAAATCGCTACACCCGCGCTGACAATACAGAACTATGCTGATGTCAATTTAAGTTTAAAAAAAGGAATTTATTAGATTTTTACAACAATGCTATGTAAAAATATAGAAATATCCACTTCAGTTAAGAAAACCTTAATTTATTGCCAACATCTACAACAACTCACTAGACACAAAGATCAATTAGGTGTTTAGCAACTTAATTTATTACATATTACTGCAAGCCTAAAGCCCATCTAGGAATACAAAAATATCAGTATTTCTATCTAAACAGTCGTCTACAAAGATCTCAATCGATACAATGACACAACTATACATCTCCATACATGTTTAAATAGAAAGATACACCCAGATACACCCACCTCAAAATACAGAAGTCAATACACATATGTAAATAGAAAGCTAGATATATTTACTTCTAGGAATACCAATATACCTATTTAAAGAGCCATATAACTCCAACTGCATAAATAGAAATACCTACACAACTGTATTCATAGGAAATAGAATTAAAACACACATAGAACAGCGTACTTACATATACATATACTTGCATCCATATATACATATGTTATTACAAAGATGTATGCATATGTACAGACACATATATATGTAGCATACATTTATAAATATACCAAGATACATACAGAAATATTCCTATACAAATAGTAACTTGCATATATAAATATCCATGTAATTATTCCTCTCTATGCTACAGTCCATATATCTTTAAACAGAAATCTAAGCAGAGGGATTCCAGTCACCCCATCTTCAAAGCCTTTCACTCTGTTCTTGCTTCCTCCCCTGCAGAGCAGCACCCCTGGACAAGGACAGCAGATGGCACATGTGCGAAAGCAAAGGGAACACTGAGTAAGAATCCAGATGTTTCCCTTGGCAGCACCTGCCCTTCAGTCAGGGAAGGGAAAATCTCAGCGCCTCCCCAGGAGGGTGAGAAAGAAAAAGTTCGGCCAAAGCCCACGGCCAAAGCCCAGGCCACCCTCACCCCCAGCTGCCTCACCGGCCCTGCGGCCTCAGCCGGGCTCTGGGCTGGCAGCAGCAGCTCCCTGGTCCCTGCTGGAGCTGGTGGCCTTCAGCTTCTCCCTGCTGCCTCCTGTCACTCTCTGCCTGTCCTCAAGGTCTGCAGGGCAGCCGTGGCAAAAGTGGAGCCTCTGGAATTGGTTCCAAGGCCTGGCAGAGCTGCAGGCCCGCAGCCCTCTGTGCTCCCTGCTGGCCCCCTCCATCCCCTCAGCCCCACCGTCCCCTCGGCAAACCCCCAGCCCCCTTGGGTTTCTTCAGCCCCTGCCAGTCCTCTCACCCCACTCAATCCCTTCTGACCCATCCCGGCCCCTTAGACCCCCCTCAGCCTGCGCCCCTTCCCTGTCACCTCAGTGCCACCATGGCCCTCTGCTTCCCCACAGCCCTCAGTCCCCCAGCAGCTCAAGGTCACCGTCCCTGCAGCGTCAGCGCCTCCTCGGCCCCCTCAGCCCCCTGTGTCTCCCCATCCTTCAGCAGCTCCTCAGGGGACAGTGCCTGGGAACACCGGCAGCTCCCAGCGCTCCAGGGACACCCGGGGCTGGAACTGCTGCTCCGCCCGGCCCGGCCGCCAGCTCGGACCCAGCACAGCAACAGGGGACACAGGGGGCACAGGGGGAGAAACAAGAGCTGAAACAGGCAGCTGAGCGGGGAAAGAGGTAAAAATGCAGCCTAGGCCTACACAAACATCACTCTATCCGTCTCTATCAATTCACAGACCGTCACAGGGCTTTGCTTTGTGATGTAAGGGCACGGTTGCCACGTGGTCGTGGTGACATCACAAGGTTGCCTTGGTGCACGGAAGGCCTCAGGGGTGTCAGAGCAGCTCTTGGCCTTGCTCAGTGCAGGAACTTGGTCCTGTGCTTGAGGCTTTTGTCAGGGGGCAGCTGCTGACTGACAGGAGACTTCTTTTAGCTAGCGTTAGAGCGCAGTCTGCAAACTTGCACAGCAGTTGCCACAATGATTGGGCAACTCGCCGCTGCAGTTTTCACTGTTTATGGAATTACTTATTCCTGCTATTTCCTGACTCACCTGGCAGGTAAGTAGAGGTTTTCCCTGGGTGTCACCTAACCTGGTTTTTGTGTCTTCCTGCTCTTTCTTAGTGACTGAGCTGATTGGGAAACAGAAAGGCCATTGGGATGCCGCTTGGGTAAAGCTCCTGTCAACATGTTCAGCTCCAAAGGGGGTGTGTGTAGCCACGGCCGTGCGGGCAGCATTTGCAAGGGAACCTGCAGGGGTTGCGTTCCCTCCGTGGGAGAGTCTGTGGCAGCAGAGTCTGTCATTTCCTCCGTTGCTGGGTCAAGCAGGACAACTTTGAAAATGTAGACTGGGAGGCCTTCTTCGAAGGTCTTCTAAAAATGCTGTGGTTGTCTCCACTTTTCTCAAAGCATCTGCTTCATTTTCCCTTGCCCACTGCAGGTCACCTGAGCCGGGTATTCAGAGGTGCTGATCCCGAGGTGAGTAAGGAAAGAACATTTGATGTTCTTGGCGTTTAAGAATTGTGCAGCAAGCTGTGAGCTTGGCCTGTGGCAGTAGAGTGTAGAGGGCCAGCTGAGTAGGCTGCAAGAAAATCCATTTCCATGTCTACAGCAGCAAGAGCAAAGGCATCACTGCCTATTTCCTAATTTTCCATTTCAGAGCTTTAAAAGAACTAAAAGATAAGTTTTGCAGAGAGAATGTGCTTCCTGATAGTAGTCAGGGGGGAATATGTAATTTGGAGCAATTTGCAGTGTCCAGTTGAATCAGCCCATTAGAATTTAGTCTGAGGGACTTAGAATCCCCTTGCTCTGCAAGTTGATGATTTGTGCTTAGTAGAGCTGGTTCTAGAGCTGAAGAGAAAGAAGGTTCTAAATGATAGGTCATGGCCTGTGTCTAACGCTCCTGTCTGTCCACAGATCCCAGAACCAAGAGCAGACTCTCCTCTGGCTTCCTCTGCTCCTGGACGAGAAGGCAAAGAGGAGCCAAATGACCACAAGGCTCCAGCTGTGGTCACACCACAGCCGCAACTTTCCAAGACGGTAAGTGCCACTTCTGGAGGGCGCTGTCTTTAGTGCGAGGCAGAGCTGCAAGTTTCTGAGCAGCCAGCTCTTGCTGTTGGTGGCTGAGGATGCCGAGTGCTGCAGTCCTGCCAGACCTAGCCATTCCCCTCAGCCAGTGACAGCTGGAAAATGGGCTTTGAGCTGCCGTGTTTAGGCCCCAGCTTGCTGGGATTCTGATAGAGGCCAGCCTGGAGCAGGAAGGTTCCCTGTCTGCAGAGGAGGGAGCATGTCAAAGGCACTGTGCTCAGCCTTGGTGGATACGTAGGGGACGCTGTGGTCTGGGGACACCTGTCCCCCTCCACAGACTCGCCAAGTACCCACAGGCACAAAAAGTATTGATGTGACAACACAAGCTTTTTGGGGCGGTTTGTCCCCACGAGCTTCTTGGCTGTGCTTACCTGGGAGCATTTCAGAGACACACTGGGGACGTGGAGTTTCTGCTTCAAGTCAGGGATTTTGGTGCCTTGGTTGCCAGGTTGTTCTTTTGGTAAAATGGAAGCAGAGGTGGGCAGGGAAGCAGAAAGAAGTGGCTGAATTAATGTGAATTGTGGGCAGAAAGGTGAAAAAGCTGAGCTTGACAGCAGCTCCCAGTCACTGGCTGACAGCACCTTCCTAAGGGCTTGCATTTAAAATGGGATCTGGGGCTAATCTCTGCCAGCCACTTTTCTGACACAAACTCTTTTGTTGTCTCAGATCTCCACAGGCTCTTCTATTGAAGCTGCAGCAGCAGGAGCAGCAGTGTCACCTGAAGGGGCCTGGCCTGCCCCAGCTGAGCAGTGGAGCCTGGGCAGTTCCTTCATCTCCAGCACTGACAAAGCTGCTGCTCAGCAACAGGAGATGGAGTATGAGGAGGATGACTTCCTGGGGTTCATGAGTACGTCTTGTGTCTTTCTTCTCTGAGGGACAGTGTATTGTGAGCACGTGTCAGCATAGCTGGACCCAATGATCCTCCTCATCTCAGTGCCCTTTGTGATTGTACATCACAAGTCATTGAAGCTGCTTCTTGCCCAGAGCAGCTGCCCGTCCTGTGCCCTCAGATAAGACCTGGTGGGGCTGAGAAGAGAGCCCAGCTGACTCTCTGCCTCCCATCACCTGTTGGCACAAAAGGGCACTGACGTGCACCTGGGTGTGTCTGCTCTCCAAGCCAATCCTGCTGTGTCCTCAGTGGGGGCAGCAGCTTGGAAGGGGCTGGGTGTGGCCGTGCCTTCTTGCCATTGCTTGTCAGTGCTGGTGCCTGGGCTTTGGCAGCTTTGTGGCGGTGGCTGCCCTGGCCCTGAGGGCTGGTGTGAGCGCCGAGGCTGGAGCCTTCCTTAGCTGGGAGAGTGCCGCTGCCGGCCGGCCGCTGCAGCGCGGAGCTGCCCCGAGGCAGCAGCCCCTGCTCTGGGCCGGCTCCTGCACGGCCTGGGCTGGGCTCACAGAGGGTCAGCATCTCCTCTGGGCAGCTGTCCGTGTCCCGCCGGCACCTGAGGAGCACTGCTGTCCTTGCTGCCCTTGCCCGCTGCGGGAAGGTGGGCACGTGTGCGGGGCTGAGAGGGCAAGTGCAATGGCAGGGACTGATCCCTGCTGTCAGGGGGAGGAGAAGCAGTGTGGTTCTTCACGTGGGCCACGGGCAAGGGCGTCTTCCAGCTCAGCCTGCTCATCAAGGGTGAGGGTCCTGCTGCTGAAGGCCCCTTGGGGTTGTTTAGAGCATGAGCTGCTTGGGTTTACAAAGGGAAAGGCATTCCTTTGGGAAACTGCTGCAAGCTGGGGAAGATGCCCTCCTCTCCTGCGAATGCATCTCCCTGTGCTTTGTTTTCTGCCAAGGCATCTCTTCAAAGGACTGTAGAAAATCATTCTCTGTGCTGACCTGCTTGTACTGCAGAGCTGCCTGTCTTGTTGCAATTGTTGTTGTTGTTGTTACCCAGCTGGCCACAAAGGACTCAGAAGGCCAGACTGTAGAGCCCCAGCAGGGCTGCCTTTTGTATCTCTTGGATAGTGGGATGTCTGCTTTCAAGTGAGCATTTTGCATTTTGTTTCCCTCAGGGCAAATGGTGAGCACAGAAAATCCCCGGAGGAAATACACCGAAAAGGAAATTGTTGGCAGAGGGTGAGTCCAACCACAGTTGCTTCTACACAGTCATGGGGCAGCTGATTTGCTGCTGGAATATCTGTCAAGTGTGAAGTCAGGCAAGGTGCAAACATATTCAGACACTGGGGTTAGTCTGCCCCATCTCTCAGTAGCGGCCAGAATTTGGAAGTGTGGTCAGAAGGCATTATCAAAGACACTTCTATTTCATTGCCAGAAACAGCAACCTACCCCCTATCATAGCAGTCAGATAACACTTCTCAGGAGCATTTCTTCCCAAGAGTTTGCTGAAGGAAATAGTCTGTGGTGAGGATAAAAACCGCCCAGTTTAGAAACTGAAATCCACGATGAAAGAATCACCTGGCCTTTGGAGCTGAGGCACTAAACCCCAATGCTTCAGAAACAGGCCCAGTGCCCATGCACTGGAGAGGAACATGCATCATCTGCCTTCTGGCAGTGCCCTCCTGCATGCTGCAGGTTGGAGGCATTTCCAGCAGACATCTCCTGTCTGGGCTGGCTTTCACTCCAAGGTCTAAATGGCTTCTCCTTTCTTTGCTGCTGTTTTGTTTCTAGGGCTTTTGGAGAGGTTTGCAGAGCCATCGACACTGCCACGGGCGGAGAGGTAAATGTCAAGAGCCCCTGCAGATTCTGCTGCTCTCCAGGGCTTTCCTGTCTCGTGTCAGCTGCGGCTGCAGCTGTGGCTAGAGCTGTGCTGCAAAGGCACAAGAAGCACAGACTGGTGCCAGCCTGCCAACTGCATTTGGGGCAGCCTTTGTCCTGCTCAGCTGCCAGAAGGAAGGCAAGGAGGACAGCGGTTCCTTTCAGAGAAGGATGCTCTCCCTGGCTCTCAGATGCTCCAACAAAGGAGCATCTCACTGCTCTCTGGGGCTACGGCTTCAGAGTCCTGAATTCTCATTTCTGGCTGCCAGCAAATACATCTGAATGTTCCTGGCAGTTCCTTAGCCACCTGCAGTGCTGCACTTGGGAACTGCACGTAGGGAGAGATCTGCAAGGTGTCCCTAAAAGCCCCAAGCCCTGCCTATAGCCCGAGATGTATCCACAGAGTACCAAGTCACGCATTACTTCTTCTCAAGTACAGACAGACAGAGAGTGTGCTCAGAGCTTTGGGGGGGTGAGAGTTGACACACCATTGCTAACAAGTGGACAAGGCAAAATGTGGTCAGTGGCCACGTGTCCTGGATCTGGCCCCCAAAGGAGCAGAGAAATGGGCTGTAGGAATGTCACTTCCTAATTACTCCTTTGTCTAATTACAAGGCACTTTGGCACGGCTTGGCGGTGTCATTGCAAAATCTCTCTCCCCATGTGTGTTTTGGTCTCATTCCTCCAACTTCTAAAGTTACTGATTTTCAATGTCATTCTAGGTGGCTATCAAGAAAATCTATCTTCGGGGACCGAGCGAGATGGAGGATATTGTTACTGAAATCACGGTCATGAAGAGGAATATGAGTCCCCATCTTGTCCATTATTTAGACGGGTGAGTGGTCATGGTCTCATCCCATGAAGGTTTGTTTACATAGTAAAAGTATGCAAGGTTAAAACCCCACTTTGGACACTAGCAGAAAAGAAAGCTGTTAATTATTGCTTCATTATTATTTCTCTACTCATCTCCAATGGATGGGAAGAGAGTGCAGTTTATCTCCGTGAGTCATCCCTGGCTTTCCAACACATAGTTGAAAAATTGTTCAAAAACCTGCATCAACTCTACCATAAGAAGTCAGTACCCTGTAAGTTGGCTGCCTCCATGTTGTCTCAGGATGGATTTTTTAAGGTTTCTTCAATGCTGATGAAGCATGCTAGGGAGGATTTCCCTTGGATTGTTGCCCCTCTTTTCCAGGGCTGGCCATGCCAGGAACACTAGGTGCTTCTTTCCAGAAATACCACGCGGGACAGGTTTTTCATCTTGGCTGTTACTAAACTGCACTTTTTGATTGCTGGCCATCAGAGACATCTCCTTTTGACAGATGTGCTGTTCTCCTTGAGACTGCACAGGCTGCAAACAACCCACAGCCCGGAGGGAATGTCTTTAATTCTTTTAATTCTGTCCTTGTCACAAAGCAACCCAGAAACAAGAATCAAGCAAAGGAGCCAACGAATGCATGTTCATCTGCATGGCCTTGTTCCCTTCTTTCAGCTACCTTGTGCATGAAGAACTGTGGCTGGTGATGGAGTACATGGATGGAGGCAGTCTTTACGACACAATCCAAAAGACTCGCCTGACAGAAGACGAGATTGCCATCATCAGTCGGGAGGTCAGTCGGGGATCCCAGCTGTGCTTCCCAGAGCTTGGGCAGGATTGTCTGGGAAAGGGGCTCAGAACAGGAGCGATACCATGAGCCAGGCTTTGTTTCTGTGTGGCTGATATGCTCTGGGCAAGCAAGAGCCTCTCAAATGAACTGCCTGCCAGTGCCCCTGCACTCACTGGACTCTGTTCTTGTCCTCTTGTCTCCTGCTGTTGCATTTTCACTCTGGCTCTTGTATTTGCTCTTCTCCATCTTGCCTCTCTAAACTTTGGTCTGTTGGCACTGCATTCCTTGCCTGTAAAAGCAAAGGTGGTGATGGTGGGAGCATTTGAAAGGAACAGCAAAGAAGAAAGAGAGACTCATTTCTCTGAGTCCTCAGCTGGAAAGGTTAGCAGTGCAGCCAGAGTGCTGTGTGCTTCTGAGCACATCCACTGCAGCAGCAGTCATCCTGGCTGGTTTGCAGGGCAGAGTCTACACCAGCAGTTGCTGTTGCTCTTTGGCAAGCTGACATGCCTTTCTTTAGAAAGGTGCTGCTCTGCCTGTGTTGGAGTAGCGAGCTCTTCCCCTCAGTGGCACTGTGTTCTGCCATTACTCCTCATTCCCCTGGAGAGGGAATCTTGGAGAGCTGTTTCCTTTCTTGTGTGATGAAATCACATCACTGATTTTTGCCCTCCTGTTTCTGGTTTCTCTCTCAGTGCCTGCAAGGACTGCATTTTCTCCACGCCAACCACGTGATGCACAGAGATTTGAAAAGCCTCAACATCCTTCTCAAAACGGATGGCTCTGTCAAGCTGGGTCAGTATATTCTTGGGCAGGTGCAGCGTTCCAGGGATATGTGGGCTGTGGGGCTGCTTTTGAGTGAGTGCCAGCCCCCCCAAAATGGCGCTGGTGGCAGTGCAGGGAGCCTGTTGTGAGCTGACCACGCGGTGGCAACGTGCACAGACCTATGGCAAGGCTCGAGCAGTCCACAGTGGCATTGCTCTGTGCGTGTCCCTTCCAGAGGGAGGGAGCTACATGTCTAAAGTTTGAAAAGCCCCTGCTGGAGGCAGTGTAAAAAATGTGGGGATTTCTGAAGCAGCCAGCACCATATTTCCTTGGCTAAAGTCCTGAGGAAACAGAGCAGGGACAGTTGTCCAGGAGATTCAAGAGCACATTCTCAAACTTCTACCGGGAAATTCTTTTGCGTGCTTTCCTAATTGCACAGGATTCAAATAAAAACGGTCTTTTGCTCTCTCCCCAGCTGATTTTGGCCTCTCTGCTCAACTCACCCCTGAGCAGAGTAGACGGAGATCGGTGGTCGGGACTCTTCAGTGGATGGCACCTGAAGTGAACGGTGAACCCTATGGGCCCAAAGTGGACATATGGTCTTTGGGAATCGTGGTCATTGAAATGGTGGAAGGAGAAGCTCCTGACTGGGAGGAAAATTCTGCCATGGTAAGGTGTAAATACTCTCTGATCCCGCTGTCTTTCTCCCCCATCCCACTTTGTGTGTGCCACTGGACAAAATGCCATTGCCATCCGCTGGAACTACTTCCACCACAGTCCCTTTCTGAAAATGTCCCGGCAGCACATCAGCATCTGCTGGGGTTTTGGTTGCATCCGTGGGGGAACTCAAGCCTTAGCCCAGGCAAACAATCTCCCTTCTCAGGCAACACTGGGCTTTGGCTTAGAAGTCGTTCCAGCTCTTTTGGCTTTGTAGACAGCCCTAATAGCAGCAAACAAGCATCTTAGAAGTGGTGTTATCTTTCCTGAAATGAAGGAAAGTAACCCAAACCCGAGGATGTTTATAAAACAGTGGTTTGGAGAGAAGAAGTGCACCCCCATTCTTCTCACAAGGAAATTTGCCTGAAACCTTAACAAGAGGGTGTGAAGGCCACAGAGTCTCTTGTGCTTCTTGTGCGGTGCTGCTGAAACACTCAGTGACCGTCTTTCTTTCCTAACCCAAGCCGTCACCTCCATGTCACTAAGATGAAGCCTGGCCATGTGGAGAGCCGGCCAAACCCACCCCTTTGTTTCCAGGCACTTTCTAGGATGGCCATGCCATTAATGCATTGACTTGAGTGTCCAAATGAGCAGAGGGCTACCACATGGATGGCGTTTCTCCCTCTTCTGCTTTGACCACCAAAATTTTCCTTTTGCTGACTAAGGGAAGCTGAAATTTGCAGTCTGATGAGAGACGGAGCTGCAGGTGTTTCCTGTGTGCCCAAAGAGGCATTTTCGTCCCAAGACATTTGTGCATGCATCTTCATGTGTCTGTGTGGAAGATGAGATTCCAAATGTTTGTTTCCTTACCTGAGGAATAACTGAGGGATTTCCTTTCTTTGCTTGCAATTCCCATTGTTTTCAAGAACCAAGGAAAAAGCTTGATGACTTTGGTTTGATGGCAGCTGTGCTTAAGGGACCAACAAGAGCTGCAGAGATGCTTTTCATGTAATTATCTTTGGAAATAGTAGAGTGAGTTAGTAGAGCAAAGTCCCTCTTCCAAATAGCCTGTCAAGCTGCTCAGGTGAACCCTCAGAGAAGCAAACCTGCTTTTGCTGCTATTGTTTCCACTAACAAGGCCAGTCAATGAAATCAACTGCCAAGGCAAGAGCTGCTGGATGCTGGGAAAGCTGTGGCTGCATCGGGCTTTGGGTGTTTTGTTGGTCAGGAAAGTCATCTCTGCCTCTGTGCCACGGCAGAAAGTGCCACTGCAGAGTGCACCTGAAACAATGGGATCTGGGAGAGCAGTTCCAGACGTGAAAGAAGCGGGTGAGAAACTCGTGTTTCCTTTCTCTTCAGGCTCAACTCCTGAAAGCCACCAAAGGGATCCCAAAGCTGCAGCAGCCCAAGCTCCGCTCCCCTTTGCTGTGTGACTTCCTGAGCTGCTGCCTGCAGAGAGACGAGGCGCGGCGCTGGTCTGCCAAGGAGCTGCTGCAGGTAAAATGCCAAGGGGCTGCAGGGGAAACAGTGTCCCAGGGACGGGCTCCTCCTGCACTGAAGTGCAAGGCATCAGGGGAGCCTCCTCCTCCTCACCTCCACTCTTGGTGCTGTTCAAATGAGAACAGTCAGGAATCCTAGACTGGGCTGGGCTGGCAAGGGCCTGTAAGGGTCATCTGCTCCAAGTGCCCTGCAATATGACCAGGGACCTCTTTCAAGAGATCAGGATGCTCAGACCGGAGATATTTCCAGGCCTGGGGCACATAGCAGCTCTTGCAGCAAGCTGTGCCAATGTGGCCCCACTGTTGCTCCTTAGATGTACTCTGATTCAATCTCCTTTTCCTTTGAAAAATATTGCCCTGCCTTTGAGGCTCTTAGCTTGCAAAGTAATGGTTCATTCTTGTTTTTTTTTTTTTTTCTTTCTGCAGCATCCATTTGTAACATCAGCCAAGCCTGTGTCCAGCCTGGTGCCACTGATCACTTCAGTGAAAGAGTGGAAGGAGGAGACAGGAATCAGACAACTGTTTTCTCCAACACCAGTATAGAGAAGGATTGTAGAATAGGACTGCAGAGTAGGATTGCAGCTAGGACAGTGGAGTAGGATAGTAGCATAGGATTGGAAATAAAGTTTGTGAAACCTCAACTCCTTTCAAAGATTCCCCTCCTTCTGAGCCTCTGACAAAGCTCAACATTTTCTTCTGAAGTGTCAGTTTTTTCTTAGAGGTGGAGAGTGACATTGATGGCTTCTTTGGTACAGTTGGAAAGTGGGGAAGGCTCTCCCGAGGGGAAGCGTGGCCGTGCTGGGCACAGCACAGACCGGTGGCATCGGCCGTCCGGAGTGTGCACAGGAGCAGAGAAAGGCAAACCACAGCCGAGGGCTGCAGGCCTGGCTGAGGATTGCCACCCTTGTGCCGGCTGCCCTCTAACTCCTGGCCAAGGTGAGCAGTGTGTGCAGCGCTCTGGGCACAGGGGAGGGAGCCGGGCTGCTCCGCAGGCTCCGGCACAGGGCAGCCTCCTTCAGGCACGGCGCTTCTGCCGGGGGAAGCGAGGCCAGCGGCAGGCAGGGACAGCTTGTCAGCTCACATCTGCAGGAGCCGGGGCCTCACACGGCTCTGGGAGGAAGCGCCTGCAGTGCTGGAGTTGTGCACTGAGCCAGAGCAAAAGAGTGAAATGCAGAGTGTTCTGCAGAAATATTCCGGGGCGCCAGGCCAGCCTGCTTTGAGCTCTCTGGCACACAGCAAGCACTGTGCAATGCAGCCCTGAGCTGCTGGGAGATAGAGAGGTGTTAGAGAGGAGCCAACTGTCAGATGAAATTTAATGGGGTGACAACGTCATCTAAGCCAAAGAGAACTGTTTTTTAGGATGGATTCACCTGAGCTGGGTGTGTATCTCCCTCTCCCAAGAGCCAAACACACACACAACACACACACAGAAAATGCTGCTTTTTATTGCCTTTCCCAGCCCAGGGCGAACCGTGTCCCCTTTCCCTTTGGCCGGGAAATAGGAAACTTGTATTCTGTCCCCACCGCCTCCTTTTCTGTCCCCTCCCCTCTTCTCCTACTTCCCTTTTGGTTTGGTCTTCACGCTGGCCCCTCTCCCAGCTCACAGCAACACCCAACAAATCAACTAGAACAAACCCAAACCCTAAATAACAACCCCAAGAACCAACAGCTTTCGTTCTTTCTTCTCATAACCCTGCAGCTGCAGCAAAATATTACCTCCTATCTCACAGAGGGAATCGGGCAGGAGCCTGTGGCTCGTGCTTGAGCAGTGAACTGATTTGGTAGGGAGCAGAAAGGTTTCAGCAGGCAGTTTGTGTTTTTCTTCTGAATTGCTGAAGGAAAGACACAATGTGGCTTCAGTCAGCAAAAACATTTTCAAGGTGAATTAAAGAAATGCTTGTGAGCAATGCCCAGAGAAGGCAGGTTTTGAGAAAATATTGAACTGTAACAAATTGTGAATTCCCTTTGCATTAACAGACTGTTGAGCCCTCTATTCCTCCAGAGCAGTGATTGATGTGTGCAAGTGACTACCTTAGCCTTGAGAATAGTCTTCCCAAGAATGTAGCTGGAATGCATTCAAGGGGAAAAGAGTGGTTGTAGGAGGCTCTTGAGCATCAGAGGAGAATTGCAGCAATGGGATGTTCCCCAAATGACCACCCGAGACTCTCAAGAGAGCCCTACTCTCCTGTCAGTAACTTCTGAGAAGTGATTTAAATATGTCAACTAATTTGAGGGAATGTTTAGCCTGTGAGTTTCAGCAAAGTAATGAGTAGGTCTTGTTTCCATGGTTACAAATGAGTAGGTGGGATTTCTGGCTGAGCACGTGTTAGGAAAGTGATTCCCCACGCACCCAGCACTGAAATAAAGTCATCTATTGACAGGTGAAAATGAAACCTTTTCCAGCTGTTCCCCTCGGGTTTGCCTTTCTGGGGGCCAAAGCTCTGTGCTGCAGGTGGCCCGGGTGTGTGCAGAGCAATGCAGCCTCCACAAAGCCCTTGGTTTCCCCACAAGTCGTCATGATTTGTTGCCAGGTGTGCCCAGCTGTGGCAGGAGAAAGAGCCCGCAGTGCAGTGGGCGCCGTGCCCTGCCCGGCCAGGGCTCTCTGGCACAGAGGAGCAGCAGCAGCACCTTTCAACCCACTCCTGCCCTGGCCTCACCTGGGACACAGAAGCCTCTGGAAATCAGCACCACCTGGCCCCTTCCCAGCTTGGAGCAGCTCCTGCTGGTGGGCACATCCTGCACTTCTACTGCTTCCGAACAGGAATCAAGGCACAGGGGGAGACGGACATACAGAGAAGCCCTGGGCTAGTGCAATAAATGGGCAAATGCATGGGGGAATGTGTTAGGAATCATTTCAGCTGTCATGCCAATCCTGCCTTCTCTCCTTTTCTCCCTTCACATTTCCTGTTCTTTTCCCTCTCACATTTCCACCCCTTCCCCCTCTCGAGTCTCACAGTTTTCCTCTCATGTTTGCCTCCCAAGTTTTACTCATTTTCCCCACCCTTTTCAGCTCCCTTTCCTCACGCTTTGCCTCTCACATTTCCCCAACTTCCCGCTTTTTCCTGCTTTTTTGTTCTCCCACGATTCTCACAATTTCCCCCTCACTTATCCTGCCCTTTTCTCCCCTCATGCTTTTCTCCTTTCCTCAGTCATTTTTCTCCAAGTTGTCTCCTCATGTTTCTCACTTTTGCCCTCATGTTTCCCAGGCTTTCCCTCTTACATTTCTCCCACTTTTCCCCTCACGTTTATCATTCTTTCCCCCTCATGTTGCTTCTACTTTTCCTCTAGCATTTTCTGCCCTTTTTTCACTCCTGTTTTCTGCCACTTTTCCCATCCAACTTCCCACCCTTTTTTTCCCCCCTAATGTTTTCTGCCTTTTTCTGCCCTCTGGTTTCTCCCTCTTTTCCCCTCAGGATTCTCACAATGTTCCCCTCACATTTGCTGCCTGTTTCTCTCTCTCTGCCAGTAATTTTCTCACTCTCTTCCCCTCACATTTCCCTCCATTTTTTCCTCTATGTTTTTCAGCCTTCCCTGATCATGTTTCTTAGAATTTTCCCATCATATGTCCTGCCTTTTCCTCCTCTCACCTTCCTCTCCTACTTTCACTCACATCTTCACCATTTTCCCCTCTGTTTTCTCACCCTTTCCCACACAGGTTTCCTTCCCTTTTCTTCCCTCACACTTCCCTCCTTTTTCCTCTCCCATTTCTCACACTTGTCACCTCATGTTTTCTGCCTTTTTCCCCCTCACATTTCTTAACTCACTGCTTCCTGTCAGTGACTCTTCCTCTTCAGTAGTTGATGAGCTTCTTTTCTTCTTTCCTGCAATCCCCTCCTCCAAAGAATGGGTGCCAGAGCTGCGCTCCAAGAAGCCCCTGCCCGTGTGTCTGCTGAAGAGAATGGCTGTGCTCGACTTGAACAATCTCGTGAAGAACAACCTAAACTGCAGTGGACTTTCAATTCCCTCTAGTCTTCATAGTGTTCTAAAGAAATAGGTACCCTGAGGGATACACGTCGCAGGTGCGCAGCCGCTGCACCATCCGCCTCAAGCAGATCCCATCTCCGTTTTCATCACCTCACAGTGACTGTGACTCCTGCCTGGACGAAACCACTTGTGATGCTGCTTGATGCTAATTGAAGTCCACGTGGACATTCCCAGCACTTTTTCCTGCACTTTCTGCCCACCAAGCAGAAATGGAGCTTTTTAGAAGCTTCTTACAGTGACACCTGAAAGAGCAGTGCTGCCGTCAGCACGTTCCCAGCCTTTCTTCCCTGGGAATATTTCTTTCCCAGAGCCAGCCTCACACCCTGTGTGCCCCGTAGGAAAAGTGCTTTCCCTACAAAGCTGAAGGGATTTTCAGGGAGTCCCACCCAGCAGAAAATGCCTGAGAGGGGCTGTGGATGGTGTCCAGCAGCTCCTCGTGGCCCAGCAACCTTCCCCAAACGCCGAGCGCTTCCAGGAAATGGGAAAGAAACACACATCCCATGGGCCTGGGAAGAGGGCCTGGCTGAATCTCTGCTCCTCACACACATCTTCAGGGGAAGGAGGAAAAATAAACGGGCTCCAAACAGGATAAATGGCTCCCTGCGGGGCTTGGCTGGGGGTTTATCCTACAGCCACAGCATCCCAGTCCCAATGGATGCAGGGCCTGGCTCAATCCCAGTTTGGGGCTGGAAGAAAAGCACCAACAATCAGCTTTGCTGAGGCAGCAGCCTGTGGTGGAGCTGTGAGAAAACCTTTGTGCTGTTGCAATGTTTTCCTCGTTGCTTTTGTGCGCTCTGCAAACAGATTTGGCAAGCAGGCATTGTTACCCTGGGATCCTCCTCCAGGATTTATTGGGGGTGTTTAATACCTGCCACAACCACCCTGCATTTCCCTGAGCTGGCACTAAATGCTGGCCCTGAAGTGACAATTTATGGTTGGGTCTGTTGTCTCAGGATAAACCACAAAGCCAATAGTGGTTGTAAAATGCCACTCCCAAAGCGTCCCACTCCCAAAGTGTCCCACTCCCAGTGTCCCACTCCCAGTGCCCCATTCCCAGTGTCTCACTCGCAAAGTATCCCATTCCCAAAGTGTCCCACTCCCAGTGTCCCCTTCCCAGTGTCCCACTCCCAGGGCCTGGGGAAGCTCCTGCTGGTCGTTCCCATCACCTCCCAGCTGAGGGACAAGGAAGAAAACCCAGGGATAAAATGTCTGCAACTCCTGTTCTGATAACAGCTGGGAAGGTGCTTTAGCCCCCAGGCACTGCTGCCTCCAATCCAGGTTATCTTTGGGTTGGAATCATGGAATTTGGGATGGAAGGACCTTCAAGCCCCACCCTGCCACGGGCAGGGACACCTCCCACTGTCCCAGGGGCTCCAACCTGGCCTTGGACACTCCCAGGGATCCAGGGGCAGCCACAGCTGCTCTGGGAATTCCAGCCCAGCCCTCCCCACCCTCCCAGGGAGGAATTCCTTCCCAAGATCCCATCTAAATCTCTCCTCCTGTAGTTTAAAGCCATTCCCCCTTGTCCTGGTGCTCCAGGTCCTTGTCCAAGGTCCCTCTGCAGCTCTTTCAGGCTCCCTTGTGGTCTTGGAAGGCCCCAATGAAATCTCCCCAGGTCTTTCTCTTCTCCAGGCTGGACAGCCCCAACCCCCAGTCTGAGCAAAGTCTCCTGCCGCCAGCTGCAGAAAAACGCAAAAATATCCAACAACTTCTCCAATTCTGCATTTGTAGTTAATGAAACAGATTGATGAGGGAAAACCCAAATTGCTTTATCAGCAAGGCTGAGCTGAACCAGCCCCTCCTAAACTCCTGCCCCTTCCTTGCTTTGGAAACACAGCAAATGGAAAGATGGAAACAGATGGAAACACAGCAAAAACAAAAAAAGGAAGGATTAATTTGGTTTGATTTTTGGTATTGACCTTCTACCCCCTCACATTTCTTTTAGCACACTGTCACGATCCGCTCACACAAGCGGGGTTCGTGATGGTTCGTTTTAGGGATCTCAGAGCGCAAAAGACACAGCGGGGGACAAACTCAGTTTACTCAATCACAAATGCACCTTTATTTAGTGCCAACAAATGCGATAGTGGGGAGAGAAAAGAGAATAGTAAGAAAGACAGAAAAAGAGGGGAAGGGGATTATAGCTACCAACATGGAGGGTCGAGTCCTCGAGGCTTTTGAAGATGCCTATAGACGCGATCTTCTCCAGTGGGATGATCACAAAAGTGAGTGGGGGTCTCCAGGGTTTTTATAGTCCTCTCCGAAGCGACAGGCAGTTGGCCAAACAGGTGGGGGAAATCATTGCAGTGTGTTCATTTAGAGAACTCAGAACAAGTCGGCCGTCAGCAGGTACAGTGTCAACCAGTACAGTGTCAGCAGGCGCGGTCACTTCACCGTGACTTGCCCATTGTTTCTGCTCAGGTTCTGATGTTCCCATATGGGTGCTGGGTTTTTCCATCGAACACACCTGCAGGCAGCACTTGGCCAGCATCCCACCTCAGCCAGACCAGAACTCCTGTATTGAGATTTTCAAGTCCCTTTTAGGGGTTTCAGTCTCTGTCCTTGACGATGGTCGTGAGGCAGATGAGGGATCTTCAGGCCGTCTCTTACACACACATCCCATTTCTGTTGCCTTCTCCGGCTCACTGAAACCTTCTGTGACTGCAGTGATGGCCCCTCCTGAGCCAGGCTTCTCTTGCCCTGGGGCAGAATTGTTTTCTGTTCCCTTCATGATGAGCAATGAGATCATTGCTGCCAAAAAAACCTGGGTGAATTCAGCCCAGGTGCTGTGACTCTTCCCCTGGGACTGCCAGGCATTTCCTCTCGCTGCCACATGAAATATTAACATCCCTCCCCTCCCTTTTCAGAGTCTTGTGAAGAAATGGCAATTTATCCCTAAATCAAATTTACTCTGCTGCCCCTCAAACCCTGCAACCACCACAACAAACATGGAAAGCTGATCATTAGACTTCAGAAGGCTGGGAAAAGGAATTGATTACAAAGAAATCTCTGACCTTTGGAGCTGTTCAGATCAGTGTAACTCCCCCAGCAGCACCTTCTGAATGCACCAGGAAGGTGGATCTCGGATGTCTCCTTGTGCCACTGGAATACAGGAGTTTTCCAGGTTGATAACAATTCCCTCAGGGAAGAGACTTGTGGATCCCGAGGCTGGAGCAGAGCCAGAGGATTTGCCAGGGGAAGGAAAAGGGCTCAGTGGTGATGGGAGCGTTTCCCATGATTGTGCTGTAAATACCCTCAGCACTCACTCCCCTCCCATTGTTCTCCTCTGGAATCAAGGGCAGGCAGGATCAGGGGAAGAAAGGAAAGTAAAATGTCAATACAGGTTGGAGCTTTCTGCAGGGAAACTCTGCAATGGCTAACACACACAAAAAGGGGAAGTTCTCCCTTAAATACTCAAATTAAAAATCCTTCCAGAGGGAAAGGTGGGTGATATCAGGGATTCAGGCACAACATCACTTCAATCATGGGTCACACTATATATATATAGATGTATTTATTTATAATTTATGTAGATGTGGCACTGTGGTGTTGGTAAACACATCACCAATCTAAAGAGATCTATGCTTAATAAATAATTATAGCAGCAGGCTCTTAACTGGCAGCAATTTATTTCATCTGGGATAATTTCATTCATTTCATCCATACAAATAATTCAGCATATTCTAGAACCTGGAAGAATAAAATTCCACAATTCTGAAGGGATTTTTGTTTTGGAAAAAAAACCAAATTACCTAACCCATCCTGGACATGGTTTTATATCCTAAGCCAAACCCAAATATTATAACCCAAATCCCTCCCTGGGAGGGTGATGAGGGCTGGGATGGAATTCCCAGAGAAGCTGTGGCTGCCCCTGGATTCCTGGAAGTGTCCCAGGCCAGGCTGGAGCAGCCTGGGACAGTGGGAGGTGTCCCTGCCCATGGCAGGGCTTAGGAATGAGAGATTTAAGGTCCCTTCCAACCCATCCAGCATGGAATTCCATGGTTCTGTGAACATTTGAAGGTACCGAATCCTCATTTGCCTCCACCCACCATGCCACTGACGCCACGTAGAGCAAATAGACTGCCCTCATCACACAGCGAGCCCGTATTAAAAACCCGAATCGCCCATAAATTTTAAAAATAATTACAAACTGACCAGAAAAAAGAAACAACTTTAGTCTCACAGACAAAGAAAAGCAAGAACAAGTGACACAAGCAAAAAAAGCTCCTTCGTACAACCAACTGCCGGTAAAAAAAACACGCTACGCCCTTTTCACTGACGGTTCCCGTCGCATTGTAAAAATGAACCGCAAGTAGAAAGCAGCCGTATAAAACCCCACACAACAAGTTGCAAAAGCCACTGAAAGGGAAAAAAAAAAATCGTGTCAGCTTGCTAAACTCAAAGCTGTCCAATTAACCCTTGACATTGCTAAAAACAAAGAGTAGCCAAAGCTCTACCGCTACACTAATTCGTAAGTAGCAGCCAATGCTCCGTAGAGTTGGCTAAAAAAGTAGAAAAAGGCCAACTAGCAACGTAAAATAAACCAATCTAGGCTGCTGATGAACAAAAAACCATTGCCACTCGCGTAAAAAAATTACCTGTAAAAATCTGCCACGTAAATCCCCATGTTCCCAAGAATCGAGCTAATAAAAACCACCAAAATAATAAGCAAGTCAATCAAGCTGCCAAAATAAAAGTATCAAAATTTAAATTAGCAAGACAGAAAAAAGTTGTTCCTAGCTCAATAAGCCCATAATGTCTCGAATCATCCAAGCAAAAATGCCACCTCTAAGTGAGCCCAAAACCAAGAAGTAAATTTAACCATAGACAGTATTTCTCAAGTTATCCATAACTATAAAACACGTGCTGCAATCAAGCAAGCCAAGCAAGTAAAGCCCTTAGAGTATAGAAAGCAGTAGTCCAAATATAAATATTAAAAAACCTAACAAATTAACTACATCACCCTTCCCCAAACCCACCAGGGCAGGCGCTATGTACTAACCATAGTAAAAGCCATCACTAAATAGTTAAAAACCTACCCTGTGCCTCATGCTACTGTCCAAAACACCATCCTGAGCCTAAAAAACAAGTCCTGAGAAAACACAGCACCCCGGAAAAAATCAAATCAAACAATAAAACCCATTTCAAAAATTGTCTTATAAGCACCTAAGCTAAAAAACACAGCATTAAGTAAGTATGCCATATTCCTTATCATGCAGCAGCGGTCGAAAAAATTAAACAGTGCAATAACCTGCTTAAAGCTACCTTAAAAGCACTAAGTAAAAAAAACTTTCAAAACATAAAGTATTAATTTAGCAAAAGCCACATAGCTAGTAAACACTCAAAGTTCCACCAACCGAGCAAATCCTGCCCAATCTAAGCCCGTGCAAACAACAACAAAAAATAAAGTTCCAATAGTACACATGAAAAGTATACTGAAAAAACCTGTTTAAATTAATCCTGCCTCCAGCAAAAACAATCTCATCCGTGAAATTGTCTTCGCTCAGAAACCAAGTTGCACCTGGTAAATAATGCAAAAAAAAAACAAAAAACAAAAAACAAAAACAAACAAAACCAATGCATACCTCAAAAAAACCTTGTCTTAATGTAAACTACCCATGACAATGTGACTGTATCCATATTTGCATGTATATATATATAAATATATATATATATTTTATCAGTTTAAACTCAATATAATATGTTAGTATAAAAAAAAATTCAAAGTAGATAATGTTGGGAGTTAGGTTTGTTCCTTCTTTCTCTAAAGAATTTTTTCCCCATAAGTTACCAAAGCGACCAAATGTTAAATACTTCAAAATACTTAGCCGAAACAAAAACAGAAACAAAATAACAAAAAACCCCCACGCAAGTAAAAAACAAAGCTTAAAGCAGCTAGAAGCTGTCCTCTTTTTTTTTTCCGGACGTGTGGAGAGTGTGATTGATAACTGGCTAGCTGCAAAAGGTCACGTAGACATGAGAGAGCTTTGCTGTGCACACAGGCACTCTCATGAAAACCAGCAAGGCAGTAAGCTTCGTATGTCCTTGAGCACAGCTGGAATACGATAACAAGACCTTGTAGCTGAAAGATATGAGGGAGAAGCATGGTAAAACTAAAACTTACTCAAACTATGTAACCACAAAGAAATGTAGAAAGAGGCGTAGCTGACTTTTAGTCTGAGCACCAATCCTGAGCTTAACTTTTGCAATATGTATGAGCTGATTATAGAAGATATAAATGTGTGTATGCTACCTGAAATAAACGAGATTTGCTGACCATGATAGCATGAGGCTCTTCTCCTGCGGCTCCGGTTAACCCAACATTTGGCGCCCGAACGGGCTTCTCCCCTACCCTCTTTAGAGCTGCATTGCGGTCGGGTCCTTTGGACGGCGGATTTACGCCCGGGGTGGTCACATCGGTGCGCCCTGCCGCTACGCGCTGCCGACGCCTGGGGGTTTGCAACGGTACCGGTGAGTATGGAAAGGCAAGCAGCGTATGATCTCTTTACTGCTTTTCTTAGAAAGCGGGGATTTAAGGGGCTTGACTTAGATAAGGAGCTCCCCCCTCTTTTGAGCCATGCTACATCTTATGGCTCTTTTGCTAACCCCCATACTGTTCATGAATTAGCCGAATGGCGCAGGTATGGGGATAAGCTTTGGGAATTAGTGTTAGATGATGATAAGCTAGCGAAAAAGATGAGCAAGTTGTGGAGAACTGTGCATAATGAATTGCTTATGTGTCAGGCGGAGAAGAAAGCTGTCGATAATGCTCGTGAAATGCACATTAGGAATAGGGCTTATGGGGATGACCCTTCCGCTCCAAACCCTCCGGTCTTTGCAACCGTTGACCTCCCGTCATCTGACTCTGTAGAGCCGGCCAGTACACCCACTGTTCAGCCCTCGCCACAGCCCTCTGCTCCACTAATGCCTTCACCCCCCACCCCCATGAATGCAGAGGCTAGGAATGCCCCTCCCTGTCCTGTTGCCACGGAGCCGTTCCCCGGAGCCTTATCAGACCTCGCGGAGGCTATGGCACGAGAAAGACGGGAGGTATGGGCGGCACTAGCAAATCAGGGCTGGCGGGAGGGAGATACGGATCTGGCCGCGGCAGCTCAGGAGCAGATGTCGTCCCCCCTCGCCCTCCCAGTTATCTTTCACAATAACCCGCAGGGAGGGCAACGGGCGGAGGTTACTAATTTAGACTGGAAACTTTTGTCACAACTACGATTTACCGTAGCGAGCTATGGAGTCACAAGCGAACCCGCTAAACAAATGTTAGAATTCCTTTTTAATACGAATCTCCTGTTGCCCACAGATGTTAGAGGGCTTTCTCGTTTAATTTATACCCCACATCAAAGGTTACTGTTTGAAGCCCGATGGAGGGAAGAGGCGGCTGCAAGTGCCGCACTCCCTCGTCCCCAAGGAGACCCCTTACTCGGCATTACCGTTGACGAGCTTATGGGTCAAGGACCGCTTCATAGAGTAGAGGCTCAAGCTACCCTAGGTCCTGATAAATTGAGAGAGGCCATGGCGGTAGCTAAAAGAGCTATGGAGAAAATTAGACCTCCAGGAGGTGTTCCTCTTTATATGGGGATAAAACAGGGGAGAGAGGAGCCTCTTGGCCCCTTTGTGGACAAGATCATTGATGCTTTAAGTAAAGCAGGCATTGCTGAGCACATGCAAGATGCCCTAGTTAAACAATGTATCTTGCAGAATGGGAATGCTAATACTCGTTCCCTCATAGCTTCAGCCCCTGGGAATTGGAATGTTCAAGATTTGTTAGATAAAGCGGCAGCCATGCCTTCCGGCACTCAGGTATTTGTGGTAGAAGCGCTGCAAAAGATAGGTGAGGGGTTACAACAGCAGGCTCAGGCTTTTAGAGAACAAGCAGTATCAGCTCAGACTCAGGTTTTAGCTGCCCTCGCACCCCTCCAAGCGGCAACAGCGCGTCAAAGCCCCAATACCGGTGGGAGGATGAAGTGTTTTCGCTGCAGAAAGCCGGGACACATCCGCCGCGAATGTGGTGCCACGGGCGTATGGTGCGGCAAGTGCCGATCCAATACCCACAACAGCACCGCTTGCCGATCTGGATCGGGAAACTCCAAGACCAGCGCGAAACTGGGCCGCGCCGAGACACAAATAGTTCCAGCCACACCATCGATGAGCAACTCTTGCCAGCAACCTCCGGCAGCCTCGGATTGGACCTGGCAGCAGCAGTAAATGTTACCCTATATAACAGCAGTCCACATGTGATTTCTACCGGAATTTTTGGACCTATTCTCATTAATGGACAACCCACAGGAAGACTCATTTTAGGTCGATCGTCTGGGTCTGTTTTGGGCCTACTGGTAGAACCTGGAGTTATCGACGCTGATGCTGAAGGAGAGATTTTTGTTATAGCTCATACACCTTTCCCGCCGGTGAACATTCCAAAAGGCCAACGGATCGCTCAGTTCATACCTCTACCGCAATTAACTATGAGCATACCACCACGATCTGATGAGCCGCGCGGAACAAAATGCCTTGGCTCCTCAGGAGGTATCACTCTTCCTGTCATAGACTTATCTACAAGGCCCAAAAGGATTTGCTGTTTATGTTACCAAGGACAAACGATCATTTTGCATAAGGCATTGTTGGACACAGGGGCGGATACATGTATTATTGATACAGCTAAATACCCAAAGACGTGGCCGCTTTTACCGGCTAATACCACAGTTTCTGGCATTGGTGGCATTAAGCTTGCACAACGATCTCCCATTCTTGCTGTAGAGATCGACGGTAAACAAGCTAAAGCAGTGTTTTCGCTGACACCCCTGCCATCGGAGGTCGATTGCATCCTGGGAAGGGATGTTCTGACACAACTGGGATACGTTCTTACCGATCGCCCTTTATTGTGATGGCCATTGCTTGGACATTCCCTCTACCATTGACCTGGACTTCCGATGACCCCGTGGTAGTTAAGCAGTGGCCGTTAAAAAGGGAAAATCTTGAGCAGGCACACCGCCTAGTTGCAGAACAACTACAGCTTAAACATCTTCGCCCATCAACTAGCCCATGGAACACGCCTATTTTTGTTATAAAGAAAAAATCAGGAAGTTATCGTCTGCTACAGGACTTGCGAGCAGTCAATCAGCAGATGGAGCCAATGGGAGCTCTACAACCAGGGCTCCCTAATCCAGCTATGCTACCACAGGATTGGCCTATTCTTGTTATAGATTTGAAGGATTGCTTTTTTACAATACCCCTACATCCAAAGGACACTAAGAGGTTTGCATTTACCTTGCCTTCCCTTAATAGGGGTGAACCTGATAAGCGCTTTGAATGGACAGTTTTGCCGCAAGGAATGAGGAACTCGCCTACCCTATGTCAGCTATATGTTGACACGGCCCTGCAACCTGTTAGACAAGCGATGCCTGATACAATTATTTACCATTACATGGATGATATTTTGTTTGCCCAAAGCTCGCCTTTTACAGTCATACAGGTACAATCCATCATTGCCATGTTGAGAAATTATGGCCTTATGGTTTCTGATGAAAAAATTCAAACTCATGCACCATGGAAGTATTTAGGATGGACAATTACAGAGAGACAAATACGCCCGCAAAAACTTACCATCCAGGCTCCACCGTCCACTTTGCATGAAGCACAAAAACTATTGGGAGACCTTCAATGGCTTAAGCCTGTAGTTGGCATTCCTAACACCCTTCTAGAAGCGTTGCGCCCCCTCTTAAAAGGCACGGACCCCTGTGCTCCGGTTATACTTTCTGCAGACCAAATCGGTGCACTTCAAAGTATTTTGTGGTGTGTTGCCAATGGCTTTGTCACCAGATACAATCCATCCCTTTCTGTTTCACTGACTATTTGGAATAACAAAGATCACCTTCTAGGAGCCATTACGCAGAAAAAGAAAACGGGGGAGAGACCAGGAAATATGGAGGACTTGGGGGTCCTGGAATGGATTAGCCCTCCCTTACAACAAAGAAAAACAATTACACAAAAAATTGAAAAACTTGCCTTGCTAATTATAAAAAGCCGATTACGCACAATAGAGCTAAGTGGCAAGGAACCTAGTGTGATACATCTACCTATGGAAAAAGCGTCCCTAGACTGGTTTCTGCTTAACTCCGCAGAATTGGCAGAGGCATTACTACAAGCACCGAGTTTTGTTACAACAGGCCCTCTTAAACCGAAATTATTGCACTGGCTAGGAGAATGGCAATTAATTACTAAACCTTTGAGAGAAGACCAACCTATTCCACACGCAATTACAGTTTTTACTGATGCAGGAAAGCGCTCCCGCCGAGCAGCAGCTACTTGGAACAAGACAGGCCAGTGGCATCATCATGTGATTCCAGCAAGCCCACAAAACAATCTCCAGACGTTAGAACTATTGGCAGTTATATGGGCTTTTCAAACCTTCCAAGAACCTGTTAATGTAGTTTCTGACTCACTTTATGTAGTGGGAGTTGTCTCCAGAATTGAAGACGCAAGTCTCAAAGAAGTTAACAACCCCCGACTGAGTGAACTTTTCATGCAACTTCAGCGCACATTACAGGCTGGTTAAAACATTTGATACAAGTAGTGTTTGTGATTTTGCTTGTAATTGTTGTTTTGCTTTTAGTTTTGCCTTGTGTGTTGCAATGTTTGCAGCGTATGGTATTGTCAATGTTTAATAATTTTAAGATGACAATGATAGCAGTAAAAGAAAACGGGGGAAGTGTGGAGAGTGTGATTGATAACTGGCTAGCTGCAAAAGGTCACGTAGACATGAGAGAGCTTTGCTGTGCACACAGGCACTCTCATGAAAACCAGCAAGGCAGTAAGCTTCGTATGTCCTTGAGCACAGCTGGAATACGATAACAAGACCTTGTAGCTGAAAGATATGAGGGAGAAGCATGGTAAAACTAAAACTTACTCAAACTATGTAACCACAAAGAAATGTAGAAAGAGGCGTAGCTGACTTTTAGTCTGAGCACCAATCCTGAGCTTAACTTTTGCAATATGTATGAGCTGATTATAGAAGATATAAATGTGTGTATGCTACCTGAAATAAACGAGATTTGCTGACCATGATAGCATGAGGCTCTTCTCCTGCGGCTCCGGTTAACCCAACACGGACGTTCAAAAAAAAAAAGAAAAACACCGGCTAAACTGTTGCTAACTGGAAAAGTTTCACTGTAGCCAAAAAAAATCCAGTCCTCAAAAATCTACTCTGGCCAGTTCAGCCGGAATCCGGAGCCTTCTCTGCCACCCGCAGGAGTTAAGCCAGCCCTGCCCCGCCTTCGGCTTCTTCAGCGCTGCTCCTCTTGCTGCAGAGTGACCCTGCAGCCCCGCGCTGCCGGGACACCCTGCCATCCCAGCTACCAGCCCGAAACTTTCCACTCTTTCAGCTTGCTGCTCTAAAAATCCTGCAAGAACACCAAAACCAAACTGCCCTAAGTTTTGTAAGACAAAACCCTCAAAGTTCTTAATACTGTTTTTCTTTTGTTATTAACACTGTAGTTATTTGAAGGGGGTTTGTTTGTTTACTTTGTAATACATACTAATAAAAAACTGCTATTCCTATTTCCCAAATCTTTGCCTAAAAACCTCTAATTGTAAATTTATAATTTAGCAAAAAAAAAGTTTACGCTCTCCATTCCAAAAAAACCTCCAACTTTTACCTAGCAAATACCTGTCTTCCCAAACCAAAACAAGTTGCCATGCTCATCCATAAGGAAAAAGTGGCTAATCCAGCCTTTGCCAACTCAGCTGAGTGGAAGGGGGAAGAGGAGGAGAGGATCAGCAGTGACCCAAAAAGAGAAATTAAAGAGGAATTGGTCATTTTGGATCGAGCAGCATTTTGGAGATCTTAGCTGCCCAAGGGTTTGCCTGCACTGAGCTGGGTTTGAAGTGAAAGCCTGACTTTGGTTGAAGACAATTATCAGCCGAGAGAAGGGAGGCCGTGCCAGCTTCTGCGGCAGGCCCCGTGCCCTTCCCGCTGTGGCTGCGTCGGCAGCCCTGGGGGCTCCTTCTGCCGCCCTGAGCCCGCAGAGCAGGGCAGCGGTTGCCGATGGCTCGAGCCATCAAATCATTCAAGGTCCTGTTGGGCTCTCTTAGACACTTGGGCCGAGGGATTCCTTCCGACCTGGGCCACTTTGGGTGGAGCGGGGGCAGGGCCGGGGCAGGTGGCAGGGTGTGCATGGGCCCTTTGTGACACGGTGCAGCAGCGTGGTCACCGTGGCAGGGAAAGGCACAGGGTGCCCGAGGAGCCTTTGTGACACGCGGTGACATAGGTGCTGGCAACAACGCAGCCACGCCACAGTGCTCGGAGCACGCCACGGGACAGGACGCGCCAGAGAGGTGCTGTGAGGAGTTCCCACGCAGCCCGCTCGTTTGTGCCCGACCCGGAGCCTTTCCGAAGCGCTGCTCCTGCAGCTGACCTCGTGGCCAGACTGCGGGACTTGGTGACTCGGAGCTTTCCCGAGGCATCTCCCAACCCTGCGGTCGGTGCCCTCGCGGCCAGACCACAGGATCTGGTGACCTGAAGCACCACAAGGAGTCTCCTGTCGTTGTGGCAGGAGCCCTCAAGACCAGTGTGCAGGACTTGCTGTCCTGCAGCCTTCCTGAGGCTTCTTTGTCGCAGGTGCCTTCAAGGCACAACTGCACGACTTGTTGCGTCAGGGTTTTCCCTGGTTTCCAGAGAGGCATCTGTCTGAAGGTGCCCTCGAGGCCAGACGCTGACATGGCGGGCAGATTTCGCGACCTCTTCACAGTTTGCTGGAGGAGAAGAAATACAAGCCCTGGAGATGCTCCAGCACAACCCCCTCAAGAGCTGGAGCAGTTCCAGCCACAGCAGGATGGTGAGTGGCAGAGCCGGGCCACAAGGCCGATGGCTGCGGACAGCTTGGCCCCATCCCATCCCATCCCCGTTCCCATTCCGCCCACTGACAGGATGGAAGAGGGGCCGAGGCTGCCCCTGCAGCAGCTGTGCTCCATCCCCTGGGGCATCCCGGGGCTGTCCCTGCCTGGGGAGAGCAGGGCTGGCTTCTCTGGCCTCTCCTGCAACCCCTCAGCTCTGGCTGCGCTCGCTCTTTGCCAGATGCAACCATGGAGCAGACACAGGAGAAGAAGCCCACCCGTGGCCGCTTCCGCAGATCACTGAAGGTACGTGCAGCCATCCCCGCCTGGGCTGGGCCTGCTGCCACTGCTCGGCCGAGCTCCGCGCTTGGAGCACTCCATGGAACGTGTCTCTCTTCCCTGTCCTTTGCTCTCCTGCAGATGTTCCGGAGGCTCGTGCCCATTCGGCGTAGGATGACCAGAAGCCGTGCAACAGCTGAGCCTGACCGCAGGCCGACTGAGCTCCAGGCAGAGCCCAATGTCAGCCCAGATTTGGCTCAGCGCTTGGATGCTGCAATCAATGACGCAGCAAATATGGACATGGCAGTGACTGAGTCCGTCGCCTTCAGAAACACCAACACAAAAGAGACCCTGAGTCTTGGAGGCCAGGAGAGTGTGGCAGGAGGGGAAGCACTTCTTGGGGAAAGCTGCTCCCTTGGACAGCGCTCCAGGTCTTCCCCATGTCTCCTCCAGGTGCCAGCCATGGTGAAGGACCTTCACCAGAGACTGGCAGCCTGTGTCACTTTGGATGCCAGGATGCGCTTGGACTTTCTGAGGCTGGCCGAAGAGCAACCTGCTGACGTTGTGCTGACCCTCCTGCGCTGTGCCCCAACGTGTGACAGGTATGGGGCCCACTTGCCTTGAGAGCTCAGGGCTCAGCAGCCTTTAGGGCCCATTGCCCTGCAGAGCCTGTCCAATGGGCTCTGCCAGACAGGCGGAGCGGTCCAGGACCCTTGGGCCCCTCTGTTCAACCAGCCTGCTGCCATGCTCCCTCCCTGCCCCTCAGGGCACCAGGGCTCTGTCACCTGGGCCTCCACAGCTGCACAGGGCATGCTACTGTGACTGAGACGGCCCTGACACAGAGCTCCAATCCCACAGAGCTGCTGCAAGCATGTGGAGAGCCATAGGCTCGTCGGCTGTGACAGCGGAGAAGGTGCTGCCAGCACTCATCCGCGTGATGGAGGATTGGCCTCTGCATACAACGACCACCTCCGATGGCGACGACGAGGACGTTTTTGCCCTGGCGGTGAGCTTCTGGAACCGGCCTCTGCTCGCTCCCCGGTCGCCTCTCCATCAGCTCTCCGTCCTCTCCCTGCCTCAGGCACTGGCTTAGGGCAGGCTCAGGGGGCTCCAGGCCCGTCGCTCCCCCTGCGTCTCCCCTCGGGCCCTGCCACACGGACATCTTAGCACTGAGCTCTGTCTCGGGCTGCTTCTTTTGCAGGCAACTCTGGGGCTGTGGCTGACTGTCCAGGTGCCCAAATGCCACAGGGCAGTGCTCCTTCATTCAGCCCGTCTGTTTGTTGCTCTCCTCTTCCACATTGTCATCACCACACAAGAGATGCCAGTGGAAGTTGCTAACTTCTGGAGAGCGTGCCAGGAGGAACACGGCCTTCCCAGCAACCCCAACAGGTGCCAGTCCTCCTGTCTTTTCAATGTCCTTGTGGCCGGTGCCAGCGCTCGCCGTGTGACCTGGGTTTTGCTCTGCACACAGGTTTGCAGTGCAGGCCATGAAGGCTCTGTTCAGCCAAATGTGGTGGAACACAGAGATGATGGCTATGGAGCGCAAGCGTGGCTGGGACACGCTGCTCTGTGCTGACACCCAGCACTATGCCGTGGGTCTGCTGGCCAGGTGAGAACCCCTTCTCTCCCACATTTGTCCCCTGTGCCCCACACAGTCCCTGTGCTCATGGCCTCGAGGGCCTCGTCACCGAGGGACGGCCAAGCCGACTGGAAAAGGCTGGCAGAGGAGGGTGCCCAGAAGGGGCCGCCTCCCAAAGCGCCCACATCCCCCTCCAGAGATACTGGGGAAAGACCGGACCTGTGAGTTAGACCTCCTGGGAGAAGACTGTCCCCCCCACCTCAGGCTCTTGCTGCCTTTTTCCCCCTGACAGGGAGATGCGCCGTCACTTGGGCCACACCTGTTCCCGCATTGGCTTCTACCTACTCCAGCCACTAAGCAGGGAGGAGCCACGCTGGGATCTGCCCTCCCTGGCATTCCTGGTGGAGGTGAGCCAGCGCTGCCTCGCTCAGCTGCCTCTCAGCCCTCTGCCCTCTCGTAGCTGCAGCTGCCTGGGCCGGTGCCCGAGCCCTGTGCTGCTGCTGCTGCTGCTGCCTGGGCCCGGCCCTGTGCGCTTCTGGGCTCCTGCTGTTCGGGTCACCTGTCACTGCCCTGTGCCTTTCAGGTCATCAAGTACCTGGACCTGAGGGAATGCGCAGGCCGTGTCCTGGAGGAGATGTCAAGGCACCTGCGGGGCACCTGCAGGCAGAGACGTCACCTGGCGCTCAAAGGCCTTGTGCTGCTCAGCGAGGAGCCCTCGATGGTGAGAAGGGGGCAGCGGCTGAAGCTGCGCTGGGGAAAGCAGCCCCTTGGGCTGGCTGGGCTTCAGGAGCTGAGGCAGCTGCTCCCAGCTCTCCTGCCTCCTGCTCCAGCTGCTCGAGTGCTTCGGGACAGGCCTTTGGCCTCTGGGCCCAGCAGCGGCACGGTGGGCTAGCAGAGCCAGGGCGGTGTTGGCGCTGCAGCTCTTGGTGGCTTCCCAGCACAGCCTTGTGTTCCATACAGGCCGGAGGTGTACGCAGCCTGCTTCCAAGCCTCCTGGAGCGGCTTGGTGATGCCGACGGAGAGGTGGTCGCCATGTCCCTCTCTGCGCTCACCAATGTGTGCCAGCGGAAAGACTCCGTGATCGGCAGGACCACTGCCCTGAAGCTAGCCGACCTCCTTCTGTGGCTCTTCGGAAATGTAAGGCTCTGCGTGCCACGGGCATTAGCTGCTGCCCAGAAACTTTGTGCCCTGGGGATATTAGGCTTTTGCCCAGCTGGGCTGGAGAAATTGGTGCTGAGGCCTCTTCTGCTTCCTTTCCTTCAGGACAACAGCCAGGTGCAGCTGCTCTCCATTCAGCTTTTCCAAAAGGTGATGGGCTTGGTAGCGGATGAGGGCAAAGAGCCACTGAACACAGTTGTGAGCCAGAGCCTGCTCCCACTCTACTTGCACTGCCACGAGGTGAACGAGCGCGTGGCCAAGGTGAGGCGTTGTGTGATGCCGGTGCATCCCTGACAGGGGGCTCGGCTGCCTCCTGCCCGGGCACCTCTCCCGGCTCGCAGCCTCCTGCTGGCCCTGGCGCAGGGACGCAGGGCCCGTGCCCTGGGCTGGGCTGCGCTGCCAGCTCCCGTCTCTGCTGCTCCCCAGGCCTCTCGGGAAACGCTGCATTGTGCGGCCGGCTTCCTGAAGAGGAGCGACCTCCAGCACGTGCTGAAGACGGAGAAGCTGTTCAAGTTCGCCGAGTGCGTGGTAAGGACGGCCTCTGGAGAAGCCCCCTGACGGCGGGGCTCGGTGTGCGGGGCTGGCAGCCGTGGCCCCTGCCCAGCGCCGCACGCAGGGGCTCCGGCCTGCGCCCCACACGCCGCTCCCTTCCGTGGGGCCGCGCGGGCTCTTCTCCAGGCTCCTGTGCCCCGAGTCGGGCGCCGACGGAGCGCCGGCCCAGCGGGGCCGCGGGGCGGGGCGGCACCGCGGCTCCCCGGGCAGCACCCGGCCCTGCGCCCCCTCCGGAGCCCGGCGCCCGCTGGCCGGGCCTCGGGGCTGTGCGGGCAGCGCAGGCCGGGGCTGGGCGCCGGGAGCGCCCGGCCGAGGGGCTGAGCCCGCGCCAACCCTTCCCTCCCTCCTGCCGTTCTCTCCAGCTGGCAGACGACAAGAGCCGAGCGGCCGAACACCTGCGCCTGGCCCTGCCCTACCTGGAGCACCCACAGGAGCCCCTGCGAGAGGCGGCCATCAAGCTCATCGGTGAGCCACGAGCCCGGGCTCCCTCCCAGCCCCAGCCCCAGCCCCAGCCCCCGTCCCGGCAGCGGCATCCGCGCCCGGCGCCGTGGAGCCGCGCCTGCCCTCGGGGCTGCTGCCGCCCTCTGCGGCCGTGCCCTGGGGCGGCAGGATGCGGCAAGGGCCCGGGCCGAGCCCTGCCGGGGCAGGAGGCCGTGTGGCCACAGGGCTGGCAGCGCCGCTGGCAGGGCGCCGTGCCGCTGGGGCCCTGACAGGCTCTGTGTTCCCAGGGATCGCCGGGGTGCGCCTGAGGAGGCAGAAGGAAGAGCTCCAGGCCCTCAGCGAGGGTGAGTGAGGGCAGCGGGTTCTCAGCGGGGCTGCCGGGGGGAGCCGCAATGCTCGCGCAGGGGGCTGCAATCCCTGTCCTGCCTGCGGAGGGCCTGGCTCCCTGTGCGGACAAGGGCTGGCGTGCGCAGAACACGGAGAGATTTCAGGGACGCGGGCGGGGCGATTCGTGTTTAGCACCTTGCGGAGAATCCCGTTGGCCCCTCTCTCCTCTCTTGTGGTGGCCACGGCAGGAGCTGGCTCGGATGGCCCTTGGCAGGAGGGTCTCCTTGGACTCCCGCACATCCGGGCTCTGACCGGGGCCCTGTGCCTGTCTCTTCCAGCTCTTCAGGCCCTGAGAGACGACGACAGCCCCTCCCAGATAAGCCTCTTTGTCCAGCTGATGTTCGAGGAGCGAATTGCAGAACTGCAGTCATCTGCTGGCTCAGAAGAACCGGTGGCCTTAGAAGACCTTCAGGGGCCACAGAAGATGAGACCGCCTGGAGACGGAGGAGCCGGAGCTCCAGGCACAGCTGATGATTGACGCAGCTGATGCCTGTGGGAAGCTCCCGTGCCTTCAACCCTCTCCCTGCCTTGCTACACCATCCGTCCCTTTTCCCTCCACCCTTCCTCCCTTTTGACAGCTCCATGTCTTCAGCCCTCAGACCATGCCCCTCCCCTTTTTTCCCTCCCAGCTCATCCCTTTGCTTTGCCTTCCATTAATAAACATTCAAAGAGAAGTTGATTGAAGGCACTGAGGTGCTTTTCCCAAAGACTGGACTCGGTTCCATGGGATCACAGACTGGTTTGGGCTGGAAGGACCTTCAAAATCACCTTCCACCACGCCAGGGTGCTCCAAACCCCAATGTCCAGCCCGGCCTTGGACACTGCCAGGGATGGACACCCCAGGATGGGCACCTCGTGCCAGGACCAAGGCTGGTGCACATCAGGCACCCAAACAAGCCCCAGCAGCTGCAGCCTCGGTGGTTTTAATCCCAACCATCCAACATTCCCGAGCCGGCAGCGTGGCAGTGCTGACCTCTAGTGAGAGGTCCCTGGAAAAGGGAGGATTTCTTGGGATAAAGTTCCCTTCCCAAAGCCTCCGAAGGCAACACCAGAACCCTCAACAACCAAAAAGCACAGGTGACAGTGTCCAACGAAATGTTTTCTTTAAAAAACACCCCAAATTCACAAGGAAAGCGTCCAATCAAAGCCTCAGGGCTGGTCCCGAGGAGCCCAGAAAGGACCAGGACAGCTCAGGGGGACAGGGAGCTCCCAAACTGCTCCTTTGGGTCCCCTCATTGTCCTCCAGAATCCAGAACTTTCACCCAAAATGTCCCTCGGGAAGATGAGAATTTTCCAGGCACGTCAAAGAAATCTCCACTGCACAAAAATCTCTTTTAAAACCAAGCTTTAAGACTGGGAGTTCTGCTTAGATTGAAATGATGAAATTCAGAATATTCTACATCAAATGCAGCTTTTTGATTCTAACGGACTCCTCTCCCTGCAGCCAAACAAACGTCAAAGGCTCCTGAGCTTTTTGTGGCACACCAGGATTCCCTGGAGCCATCCCAGGAACATTTCCTGGAGTATCCCAGGAATGTTCCCCATTCCTGGGGCTCCACAAACCTCCTGCCCCTTTACAGCAAGCTCAGCTCGGGTCAGAGATAATTGATCCAATTACCTCCAGGGGGAATGAAAGCAAAGCAAAGCGCACTCTGCAGGAGCCCTGGGAAGTCCCTGTTCAGCAAGGAGTTTCCCACTGAAATGATGGGAAAATGATGAGTTCCAGCATGAAATTCAAGGCTTTTCCCTCTGGAAGCAAAACCCAGTCCTTGCATTAACTCTTTTTATTGGTTTTAGTCACTAAGTCTTAAAAAATAAATCGGTTTTCACATTGTTCAGGCTTGGAGAGGTTAGTGCTTTTCCTGAGCTGGGATAAATTCCTGAGGCTGGGCACTTTTTGTACTTCTGGAACTGGAGATTCCTCTGCAATATTCCCTGGGGAGCTTCTCCTCACCTTTTCCTCCCCCAGAAAAACGAAGCAGAGCAAGGAAGGTGTCCAAGAAGGAGAGGCTGGAGAAGCCCCACCTCCCTCCAGGCTCATCCCAGCACTTTCCTGATGGAATTTTCCCATTTCACAGCCAGAGAGCAACCCCTGGCCCCTGACTCAGCTACTCACGGAGTAATTAGAGCCAAGAGGCTGGAGCAGGTACTCAGAGGTTCCACCAGAGCCACCATCCCCCATCAGGATCCTCTGGATTGCCCAGGAAGGAGGAGTTTTTAGGCAATATTGGAAATCTAGGATCTAGGATTGCAGCAAAGCGCGGAGCATCTGCTGGCGCTGGGCTCTGCGTCCCAGGAAATTCAGTGGATTCCTGCTTCTCCACAGGGCCAAGCTGCTATTTCAACACACTTCTGTGGGCCAGGGTTGAGAAACAGGAGGAGTAATGAGCTGGGAGCTGCAAAAAAATAAAATTCAAGACATTCCTCAGCTTCTGAAATGGGCCAACCTTCGAATCCTTTTTCTTCATTAGATTTTTCATTACTGGGAGGTTTCTTCCTGAGAACAAATCCCAGGGATTTCATTCAGAGGTGGAGTTGCTGGCTGGTAAAAACCACCAAATCCTTTAAATAAACCCCTCAGCATTCTGGTTTTTAATCAGTGATACCTGAGTTCCAAGTTTGGACAGGCATTTATTCCTTAAACTAAAGGCATCAGCTTTTGGCAGCAATTTGGCCAAATCATCGTCCTTCTGTCTCCTGAGCCTCTCCTGCTCTTCTGCTCTGCAAAAGAAAAGCGGCAAAAGATGGTTTGCCCTGAGGGAAAAGCCTGCCAAAGCAGGGAACTGCTGTTATTTGAGTGTTAGTTCATATTTTAATGTTGTTGTTGTTGTTTGAACACTTAGGAAACGCTTTGGGGCAGCAGGTGAACGACCCTGAGAGGCGCAGGGCTCAGTAACTCAGTGTAAAGAAAGAGAGAGGCTGATTTCTGCAGGTTCCTTTTATTTCACTCCAAGATTTCAGTAGAAAGAGAAACCTTTTGGTTTTTCCCCAGATTACAAGGTGCTCCTTTTAGGATTTTTTCAGATGTATCTCAGGAGGAAAGAGCATTTACCTCTCTCACCTGTGGAAGCAGCCTGGGTTTGTGCACACTGCCAGAAAGAGTCAAACATGCCCAAAGGCTTCAGTGTGTGTTGCTTAAACACATGCTCTGGACATTTTCCTACTGGCAGCAGAAAGGATGATGGGGACAGTTACATCAATTGAACTGAACTCTAGAATTCCATATCTAGTTATTTTTAGTTCCTTTTTTTATGCATTTGCAAACCATCATCTTACCTTCTGCCCCTTCTCTTACTGTTACTGGATATTGTCTTGTTGGATGTAATGTTTTAGGGTAGCTCAAAATAAATTTTAACAGCTTGAGATTTCCTTACACCTTAATTATAGAGGTTGTAAGTCAGTCCGTATTTTTTTCTGACAGATGCCTCATTTTTATACCTCAAGCTTAGTGTATTAAAGTCTCTACTGTTTCAGAACCCACAGTTATCATGGATACAAAGCACAGTTTAAAATGCATCATTTAGTAATAGATACAAAGCTGAGGGGCAAATGGGCATCATGTACCCTTTGTGAGAAACCAACTCTAAAAGCTGTACAGACACATTGCCACTCACATCTCAGGGAAGGGATAGATTCTTTCATTTAGGTCAGCAGGAAATGGAAATTTTCTGGCAGTTTAAAACTTACCACCAACTCCTGAAGTTTTGTGCAAAATCCCAGTGTGTAACATCTGGGTATTTTGCAAAGTCACCTGGCTGCAAACCTCAGCCTCCAACAAATGAAGTGCAGCTCAGCTGTGAGGATTTTTCTGTAACATCTTTAGAACATAAGAGGTAATTAAAACCAGTTCTGTTGCCTAGTGTTACAAAATTGATTACAACTACATGCAGTAACCGCTTTAGACTTGGGAGTCATTTTTAAAAGAAAAAAAGTCCACCACATAAAACATTGCCCAAAAAATCCCCTTGCAAGGTAGTTTTAATGAATCTTTCATGGTTCAATGAGCTATTGTATTAGGTCATTCTCCTGATGAAGCAATGCTCCAATCTCATTACATTTAGTCAGAAAGAAATAAGCTGCTAGTGTTATTGGATTTCTTATAATTAGTTAAAAAGCAATTTTTTAGAATTTCCTTTCATAGGGTTGGGGGAGGAGGGAAGTTGAGACAAGTAATATTGTGCTGCATATAAGTAAAATATAGTGCTCCACACACAATAACCATTCCCAGCTGAGATGTACTTTAAGGTTTGGGTAAGTCAGCCTCTTTCTCCTGTATCCTTCCTTCCCGCTCCTGTCATCTCTGCTTTTCCAAACAGCAAACCTGAGAACGAGCTCAAAAGGCTGAAAGTCCAAAGAAAAAACACCAGGCAGTCCCCATAGCTGGTGGTAATTAATAGAAAGTGAATCAGTTGCTTTGTATAGCAGATAAAGGAAAAGCCCAGCCAGAATAACCTGCCTCATCACCACATTGTGTTCCCAACAGAAATTAATTTTGTGAGCTGTGGGAGTTTGAAACAAACATGTGAGGGCTAAAAAGACCTAATGCCATCATCCCAGCGTGGAGAGGAAGATTGAAAGGTGCTTTCAGGAGAACGGCTGCAGTCTCTGGGTAGGGACAATGTTTTCCCCCCTGTGGCCTTTATGAAAAAAGAGTAGAATAAATAGTGCCACATGTCTGCACAGCCGGAACATCTGTGACTGGTTGGCACAAATTTACAATCCTACCTGACTGCCTGAATCTGGCTGTAATTGACAGACACGGCCGTAATGGCAACATCGTATCGATCTTCCCTGGGACCAGAGCACCTCAGGCTTGAACGACTAAATTGTGGAAAAAGAGCACGAGATCCCTCAAACATTCACAGAGAAAAAAAGCATTCTCACATTTTAGAACGTATGCCTGATTTTTCATACGAGCCCAAAGGCAGCCTGCACAAGTTGATGTAAAGGCATCTGATGAAGGTTGCTAAATACACAGAAGCTCATTAAGTGCCTCCTTCAAAAGAGCTGGAGCCTGGAAAAACTTTTCAAAATACCAAGTATGCTTATCCGGCATCTGGGTAGAAATCTGCTGTCAACACAGCTAGAAATGGGCTCATTGAACTCCATGGAGTTCTCCTAAATCCTTGTTTGACACGAGATACAACGTATGTGATTGCGAGTCCTTGTATGTAGGTGATAAAGCAGCCCATCCACAACAAAATAAATGCTATTTTATAAAACTACAGCTTCTTATTCAACATGCTGAAGGCATCTAAAAGTTTTGCAGTGCAGCATGAACTATATTAGCCCAAGTAAACAGCATGAAAACACAACTGGTGCGAGCAAAATCCCTCTCAGATTTTCAATACCTCCACTCTCCTCCCCACATTCAAGTTTCCTCTAGATTCAAGATTATTCTAGTATAAATTCCTAAAGACATGATTCCATCTTTATACTAGTTGGCGTTTTTATTTATTCCCACTAAAATGTGTGTTGCAGAAAAATATTTTCCAATACAAAACTCCAAAACATTTCACAGACATACTTCAGAAAAGAAGAAAATCATAGGTTTGCTAAGGAATTCACAGGCCTGCCGTGCATAACTACAAACCTCTTTCAGCTGTGATCAAGACACCTTCTGTAGTTATAAATCTTAAAACTTAAGTCTTATTTACTGGATAGAAGCTTGGGGTTTTTTTGTTTTAGTTTTTTGGGGGCTTTGGGGGGGTTTTTTGCTTGGTTAGTTTTTGAGGTTTTTGGTTTTGGTTTGGTTGGTTTTTATTTTGATTATGATGGTTTTATAAGAAAGAAAAAGCATGCTGTGATAAGACTGTGAGATTTTTTTTTTTCCTGGGTTCATTTCTTGCTTTGGGAAGCACTGCCTTTTTAACAATATTTGCAAAAGAGGTTCAGGGATACACTGAAACACACTCTAAAATACTACAGAGATAAACAGGGATCCACCATCCCTGTGCCCTGGATTCCTATCCCTCATTCCCACTCCTGGAAATGCTTTTGATAACAATAAAACATGTTGAACTCTTTTTTGTACTCGCTGACACCACTGCTAAATCCCAATAAGATATAAAAGTTTGGCAGCTTGCTTGGATTTACATCCAAAAGAAACAAAAGGCACAAGACCGGGAAAGGGTGAAAAGTCCTCCACAAAAGCAGTCATGCTTTGCAATGTCCAAATGAAGGAAGACACACAAATATTTTCAGGAAGACCGAATGTAGAATGGAAACACTTGGAGACGGGCAAAAATAATAGAAAAGTGAGCAACCTGAAACTCCTGGCATGCCCAGAGACCTCCTGACACCACGCCAGCCTTAAAACAGAGCTACTGCTGCTCACAGAATAACCATTCTAGGGAGGCTATTTTTAATTATTTCACACAATTTCAGTTCCCAAAGGGGCTATAAAGCACTATTGGTAGTCATCTGTACTACAATCATTGATCTTAACTTTAATTATTATTAATGCAAAAATATTTATGAACCAAAGCTATTCCCTTCCATTTCTCTGTCCCTTTCAAAGCTGCTAAGAGCTGGATAACTAAGCAAAGGAGTGCCCTCTGGGAAGTCAGCGGTGATTGCCTCATCCTCAAACGGGAAATTGGAAATTCAGAGTAGGGCAAGAAGCTTAACTCCAGCTATTGAACAGCTGCCATAAAAGAAAGAGTTAAGTAGACAAGGGCACTTGTGTGGAGAAGAGGCAGCTGAAGAAAAGGTAAAAACCAGACAGCTGTGAATGCAGGCACTGAACAGAAAGCAATTATTCTTTTTTAGAAGAATATGGAAACATCAAACTAAACCAGCAGAATGAAGACCAGGATTCCTCGCAATGTGCAATGGGGACACTTTTGGACAATCCTATGTCCCAGGTGCACAGTTAGGGACTCTTCCAGAGCCAAAAGACTAGACTGGAAATCTCCTTAACTGGATTTAGCACACGCTTGCAGCTTCATTGTGTTCAGAGGAACACTCTCCGTAAAGGTAAAATCCCCAGGAAGCCACACACAGCACACTGTGGAACAAGCAATTTCCTCTTAACCCATTTTAGTTCCTTTGCCAAGACCCAAAACCAGAAGAATGCCAGCAAAGTGGATTTTTCCCCTGATATACCTAATCTTTCTATCAATTAAATGTATTCCCAAATGCTTTAATGGACGGGTTTTAATTATTACTTCTACCACTTAAAAAATAGTCTCAATAATTTCCTTAAAAATCGCTGAAGCAAGGCACCGTTCAAATGAAGGATACAATTAAATGGGGCTATTGATAAAAATTTTCTCCATATTCAGAATTTTTCCTGTGATTTACATGCATTAGCAAAAGCAGTATCAACTCTTCCCTGCCAGAGTAGTTGAGCATCTTCCTGCTACTAATTCAGCACACATATTTCAGCCATTACCCAGGGAACGCAGTGATTAGGCAGCTTTCCAGTAAACAGTCCTTAAAACAGTTCATAAAAATTCCATTTAGAAAAAGGTTGGTTTCCTGCTTGAGAATTTGATAAGATGTTGCAATTACTGCTTAGGGATATATTTCAAGTCCGCCAAGTGAGGTAAATTCCATTTCCACACACGCTATCATAGCGTTTGCAGGTTAAAATGCCATAAAGTAGTTCTTACTTACTCAGAAGATGCAATTAATTTGGGTGCTGCTTTTTTAGAAACACACGCTTAGAAAATCCTAAAAACTTGCAATGAAAAAAGTGAAAATACCCATAAAACAGGCCACAAAAGGCAGATTCTCAAGTAGAAATCCAGTGGCATTGTCTGAATCCCAACTTGCCCAGATCAAAAACTGTTCCTAGTAATGGAGAGAAAACAGCATCACAATCTATATATTCTTTTGACATCCCACCTGAGGTAAGACCCCTAGTTCAAAGGTCCCAGAATAACCAGAAACAGTCAGTTTTACAGGTTACAAGGAAATCAAAGAAATACTCAAATTTTGGCACAGTAATTCCTAAACTTAGAGCATCAGTTTGTTATCCATAAATGGAAAGCATTTAGCTGGTTTTAACAACTTCCTAAAAAAAACAAGATTCAATTGCAACATTTATTATCTAAAAGCGTTCTGGTCAAAATAAAAATGAAACTCAAAATTATGAACCCTTTTTATGAAAATAGCTGATACTTATTAAGCAATAAACTCTTGCTCTCTCCTGTTTTTATTTCCTCAAAAAAGCAACATAAACTAAAAGAATGTAATCTCATGTGTTCAGGCTCCATATTTGTTGTTTTGAGAAAAGGCTTTATAACAGCTTCATTGAAGGCTCTTTAAGAAACTAAATCTTTCTAGTTTAGTAGAGCAACAAGGTGTACATGAGGGCATCAAATGAAAAGGAAAATGAGCTGTAACAATAAAGTACTACTGAAAGCCTCAGCACAAACTGCATGACAAGCTAAAAGAAAAAGTATTATTTTGTTCCTTTTGCTTTAACCAAAGTCCTAACACTTAGGACCTGCAAACCGCTGCCATTTTAGAGCCAATCTGTATTTTAAGTGGATGTAACTAGCCCTAGCAAACGTAGCAAAAAGTGAAATGTTCTCAAATTGGTCTTAGCATGTGCACTAATCCATCCACACCACATCAGATGTATCTTGTAGTTGATAATATTTTACATGCTTACAATAATTACTGTAATTCAGAACCTTGACACCCATTTTCCTAAGATAAATCAACGTAAGAAAAATTATTCAACCTCCCTTTTCTTCTAAGGGTAAATGCAAAGCAGTTTGAAGCTCACTGTAGGTTTAAATTTTAATCCAAGGGCTGATGGTCTGCAATATGATTACAGTCCTTCCAATGTCAAAAGTTAACAGAGGAGTGGAGTCTATTTCAAATGACTGGCTCTAAACATCTCATAATTACATTAGATAAATTACACTTTACACATAATTGCAACAAGTTTTTGCCTTATTAGGCACCGGTCTGAAATACTTGGCAGTTTCACAGTGAAACACTATTCCTCTTGATGCATTTGGATGAGGTCCTTACCCTTCTACCATCACAGTCAGGGATCTGCCACTGGCATAAAATTCCAGATGGATAATGCCAGCAATCCTAACTACTTCACAAAACAACAGGTAAGGAGGGAAATAGATTAATATGCTGTTCTTATCCCCTTTCAACTGACAGAAGTTCTGCATGCTTAAAAAAAACAATCCGGTTTTTCCATGACATCATTCGGCTTGAATACTAATGCTTTTCCTTAATGCAACTACATGTACACGGATGTACAACTTCTCTTTACACAGAAGAAACGCCCAACTTTACATGTTTTTCTTTACTCTGTTTCCCCTGATTATAATTCTAAGATCCTTTCTGATTTTTACGCCATTTCCCTGTCTTAATTCTTCAGTGTTGTTAAATGAAGTGCCCCTCTCCATTCTGTGAAGATAGAGTGATTTACAGCAGCTGAAAATCAGGGGATTGTGCAGTAATTACAGCTTTTCTCAGTAAAGTAGTAGTATTGGATTCATTAACAGTGTTTGGATTCATTAACAATTAAAGTTTATTTCACTGAACAACAAGTACAAAGCTGGGTCGAGCTCCCTTGTTAGGCTTTGACACTTCCTTCAGGAAGACTACAGTTCAACCCAGGGTTTCATTTTCTGTTTGGCTGCTTGTAAAATAGAAGGCATCTTGAAAATGATACTTCCATTTAGGGCTCTTACTGTGGACCTTACAGGCACTGTAAATGTGGAGTGGCTTTGTCTTAAACAGCCTAATCCTGCCCATTCCACAGAACAGACATTTGGAGTACAGCGACGATGGGAGCATGAAAACGCAGCATTAACAACTTCTTCATTGCAAAGAGTAAGCGCAATCCAAGTCTTGCTATTTCCTTGGTAAGACCATAAGAAATGAGGCAGGGAAAGTGAATGTTTTGGGCTTGCAAGCCATTTTCCTTGAGCTGGGACATCTGCTGATTGCAAGGGGTTTCAGTTTGGAACTGAAGGCATGCTTTTTACACCGCTGCCATTAGACAGATTCTATCTGACACCCTACTTCAAAATTAAAACTGCAGGCAAGTGGGTAAATAGGAGCAAAAATGGAAATTTTCAGTACTTGCTCACACCTTATTTTCAGATATTCTCCAAAATAGGGAGCAGCACCAGTGAAAAGCACGTTTGCATCAACAGGGCCTGGATGGACTATCCCAGGTGATACAACCACTAACCCACAGATGACGTGAGAGGTTTCACAGCACAGTGTTTAAAATTCAAGCAGCAGAAGCCTTTCCACCAGAATTTCACCCTGCTTTGGGAACAGATCTTCTGTCTGTATCATTAATTTCTTTGTTTTCCAACTGAGTTGCCGTGCAGCAAGTATTGCAGCATCACTAAAGAAACAGAGCTGGAGCACAGAGCAGCTCAGCTGAGTGAACTTGCAGCTCAAACCATCAGAACCACCAAGAAAAAAAAAGGCTGGGCCAGCTTTCTCAGCAGCCTGCTTGTGGCACTCAGACCTGAAATTACTCACTGCAAGTGTTCTCTCTAGGGTCTGACAGGACTTACATATATTGGAATATATATAACAAAATGATAATGCAGCTTCAAAGAGTGACTCACAGAAAACCTGTGCTGGAGCACTCAGAATTCATAAGGGACTTTAACCACAGTCACAACCCTCAGTTATTTGGTTGGCCTCCTTTATTCCTTTATTCTTGGGCTTTTCTTCCAGCTTTCTATCAACTGTGATATAAAACCATACTAATTAATCCAAACAAGCACATGTGCTATGTATTTCTTTCAAGATGGGATAACTACACACTCATCATTCCTGAAAACAAGCCCACAGTAACCAAAACCGGTCAAAGCAACACTGTTGTTATAAATTATAGCCCACAGCCATGGGTGTTCCTTGATGGAAGAAGAAGAAATATCAACCCAACCTCCTGGTCTGCTATGAGAACATTTGTTATAAATCATGTTTTTCCAGTGTTCTATTTCAACTGCATAGATCAGTATCCAATAGAGAGCTCCTTAAGTCACAGACAAACCCACAAAAACTGCTTAAGACCAGCATTCCACAAAAACATGACAAAAAAATTCAAAGCAACCTTATAGTAGAGAAAATGCGGATTTAATAGGAGCTTAACATTAAGAATCCCATCCTCAAAATAATGCAAATTGATTTAAAGTGGATTTAGGTTTTTAAATGTTAAGAGCATAAAATTGAAGAATTAATTGAATTTACTGTCGGTTCAACATTGCTAATGTAAATGATAGATAACTGTATCGGGTCATTCTTGACTAAATTAAGCGCTATCTACCATTATTACATGACTAAAGGCTTTAAAAAATTCTGTTGTTAAATGCAATCAACTTTAAATTAAACTATGTGCATTCAGTCAGTGTCTTAAGCAATGATGAGGCAGAGATGCCTTAAGGTGGTAGTAGAGATTTAGACCTCCACAACTTCTGATGTAAAATTTAAATAAGTTAGAATTTGAAAAAGCAAATTAACCTGTACTGCATTTTGCCCACAAAGTTCTTCCTTCCATTTTGATTTACCACTGGTCTCCACTCATTAGATCAAAGCTCACAAAGTATTTTTGAGACCAACCAGCACTTTCAGCCCAATTTAAAAGTCACTGAAGGCAATGAAAATTACTTCTGTCGGCTTCAGTAAGGCCTTCCACAATCTCAGTACTCAGTAGCTACAAGGAGTAGGACTGAGAGGGTCTGACCAACTTTGCTGAGGATATCACTTGGCAATCAAACATCATTGGAAAAAATCAGAGATTACTATTTATATTGCTTCAGCACAGCCACTGCTGTTCTGAGATTACCTGCTGCACAATGGAAAAAGCAAAAAAAAGGATGTGAAAATACATATACCGACACCTGACTTATACACATCAGTATTCATCAATTAAAAGAGCCTGTGATGACTTCTCCAAACTGTCACTGGGGAATGACAAGCAACAGTCATTTCAGCCAAACTGGTACTCACATATCCTCTTGGCTGTGGGAATTCTGGGTCACACCCACTTCTTTTACCATTTTTTCCTGCAATGTAACTGAAAGTGACATTGACATTTGTCCCTTGGAAAAGTTACTGTTATCCTCCTTCTTGACAGGATTATTCTACTGCCTGATGTTTTGTTCATTTTCTAAGCAATTGCCAAGAATACTGTCTGTGCCTGTCATCTGTCTACACGTTGACTGGTATCTACGCATCACACTGGAATATCAGAATCCTTAAAAGAAACTTTCCTTCTCAACTCTTGAAAAGACATTCCCAACACCGCCGGTAGAATCTGAAGATGCCAGCTATTAGGAGACAGAATTGACCACAATTTAGTCAAAGTGCACCATCACACCTCCTACTAAGAAGGTTTTAAGAACTGGAAAGTCCGTTCTTGTGGGAAATCCGCAGCGGGAGAAATGTGGCACTCAATATGAGTGATCGGCAAATCTCGTTTATTGTTAATTCACACAATGCTTTTATAATAACACTAATAAGCTCATGCATATTGCAAAAGTTAAGCTCAGGATTGGTGCTCAGACTAAAAGTCAGCTACGCCTCTTTCTACATTTCTTTGTGGTTACATAGTTTGAGTAAGTTTTTGTTTTACCGTGCTTCTCCCTCATATCTTTCAGCTACAAGGCCTAACAATCCAGGCTCGTATCCCAGCTGTGCTCAAGGGCATGCGAAGCTTACCGCCTTGCTGGTTCTCATGAGAGTGCCTGTGTGCTCAGCAAAGCTCTCTCATGTCTATGTGACCTTTTGCAGCTAGCCAGTTATCAATCACACTCTCCACATGTTCTATTCCTACTGTACACGTCCTTGACCACGTAATTCCCATCTCCTGCGCTGGCCACTGACAGCTTTTCTACACAAAGTACATTAAGCAATCATCAACTCATTCAAGTTTGACTGCTGAAAAGTGCCATTAAGTATTAGCAAACATCAGACACAATTAGTTTTGTCTGAGGGCAGGTAATGTTCCTAATCACATTTCCCTCACTCCCACATTTTAGGGATGAAAGTAGATCTTCTGACAGACCTGAGCTTGCTTCCATCATAAATCAAACGGGGTAAATTCCTGCAGCAATGGGTTCAGAGATCTCTTCCCTGCTTTGGAGGAAGGAGGAGGCTGGACAAGCATGGATGGGGTTGCTGAGGATGCAAAGAGACTCTCCACAAACACTGTATGCACATGTCAGACCCCTGAATAGCTCTGCTCCTCTGAAATTCCCAAGCTCAAGGCATGATTCACTAATAAATTGTATGGATTATGCAGCATTTGCTTGAGGACAGATGTATCACTGCCTTCTGCAGGACAAACTGTCAGACCCTCTCTGTGCTCATCAGTTTACAATTTTCACACCTTCTAGTGGCTGATCTGGAAAACACATCAGCCATTACCACGATGGATATAAACAACTAATATTCAAAATTCTTGTGAGGCAGCCCCTTCAGTACAGCTTGATAGCACAGGACATAGGTAGCCTAGGATAAATGCCAAACAGAGCAGAGAATTTCACCCCTGAACTGACATTTAAGAGTACGTTTCAATGGCTTATGCAGTGCAGACTTTCTGATGTTCTTTCTCCATCATTTTGTTAAGATTACACGTCCAAACTTTCAAAGCACAGCATCCAAAATACAGAAATGCTCTCCCTAGACCGAATTTCTCCCCAGAGTTAATGTTAGGATCAGATCAGCTGCAAAGCTACTGGTATTCAGATGTAAAACTTTTCAATTGAAGCAGACTATTGTCTTGGACAAAATCAATTAAGTGCAATAAATTTCATACATAGACCCCAAGGCTGGCAAGTGTCCCCTAATGTCACACTGAAGAAACCTGAGCCAAACAAATACCACCCTCCTCAGTCCTTTTCACGTACTCTTTTTGCTCATCAGTTGCACGAGAAAAGAAAATGCCCGTTTTTCCTGCTTGCTGGAGAATAGAGATACACATACCTTCAGTTAGACGTGGTTTTGGTAACACAAGTGATCTATAAAGTGTTCCTTTCGGGGTACAACAAAGAAAATAACACCTTCCAACAGTTTCCAACATAACCTTAACCAGCTGAGGAGACAATTCAGAGAGAAGAGCATTTAAATTACTGTACACGCTCAAATAGAACATTTTTGTCCCTCAGCACATTGCTAAGGTACAGACTGCTGCACCTTGTGACAACACCATGGAGATGGGCTGCTAAAAAACTACCCTTTATTTTTTACCTTCTATTAGTAAGGGTGTACGACTTTTCATATGCTCCCAGATAGATGCAAGATAACAGAAACCCACTCCATAAAATATTTCAAAACACACTCAAGAAATTTACATTCCAGAAGCTTAGATTCTTGATGCCTATTCCTGCTACCTCATGTAAAGACCTTTTAAGGAAAGCACACAGTAAGCAGTATTTCTGATTCTGTTTTGAAGAACTCCACCATTAAAAGGAATTATTTATCTGCTTTTTTCTACAACTTCCTAAGAAAGTATCATTTATATTACACACTTATATTATTTAGACTAAAAAGGACTGATTTCAGCATCAAGACTGTGTAGTGATCTCAGTTTCATCTTTCTATTCAATCCCTTTAAACTCACATTAAAAGAATATTTAAATGCATAGACAGAATATTTCAAATGCAAAAAAAACTATGGCAAACACATGGATACAAATGGACAACTAAAACTTAGCCTGCCAGGCCCACATGCAATATTTTTCTCTTTATCTTAGGTTAACCGTGCAATTTAACAAACACAAAAAATGGCACAAAAATTATGGATGTTGAATGTGAATGCTCTTGTAAATTAGGTGACATAGCAAACAAATCAAAATGAAAATACACTAAGAAAAAGAAAAATTGGAAATATTAACATAAAGCAGGCTTCACAAATGTATTCAGGAAATCCTAACAGTTGCTTAGGGAAAATGGGAAATTAGCAGCTGCATTTTTAAGGAACTACGTAGTGTTTCAATAATGTATATATGTGTGTGTATATATATATATATATCTCAAAGATACAGAAACAAGAATGGGGGGAACAAATTTTGAAAACACCTTAATGCACCTTGATAATGTTGAAAGGCAGAAGTCATTTAAACAACAGGAAACCCACAAACCCAAAAGCCAACATGAAAGAAACAATACTAACACTTAAGATATTGATAACAAATATTAGTTTTCATTAGGAATGTAAGTGTACCATCAGGCCCATAGTTCCATTTAACCCCATCAGAAGGGGTTAATTAACATTAACTTTTGGTAAATTTCTGCATAAGAGTTGAGCTAGTAAATACTGAACCTCTCTGAGCAGAGGTGAGCAGGCAGGAGCAATACAGCATTACTCAGATCACGAAGGCCATCGTGACCCCAAAGAGCTGTGACAAACCTGCAGCAAGCAGAGGGTATGGCTCTCAGATGTGGACACCAGGAGGATTAATGGTCAATTTAGTCGAAGACACAGGGTTCAGAGGGCTTTGCTCCCCAGACTGTCCTTTAAGCCCTACAGAATCTCCAGATTTATGAATTTATGCAGGGAGTCACAGAAAATACAACTCCCTTCTTTTAGAAGGTATATGGAAATGCAAAATACAACTCCCTTCTTGAAAAAGGTGTATGTAAATATATGGAAAACCTACACATGGACCCACCAACACAATCCAGTCAATTCAATGTTGGCCTGAATGTACCACCAACATGTAATTTTGGAATACATTCAAGTTACACTAGAAATGAGCATTAAAAACCACAGAAAATCCTGCCATATTTCTGGCATTCCTTGAACGTTAGGAGACTACATTATTTTCCAACTTATTATCAACTCTATGAAAATAGAGAGTGACATTCCTTCTAGCTAGAAGAAAACATGTTTATATTTAGTTTACTCAGAACTGCAACACTGAAAGAACATTTATTCTCCCAAATGTGAAATAGCCTCCTACCTTGAATGATCTGTTCAGCGTGTTGCTTTTCAAATCAGCAAAATGATCTTTTTTGTTTTTTGACAGATCACTAAATAAGCTGGAGAAGGCAGTGCATCAGCAGCACAGGACAGTTATTGCCTCCGACACCTGGCTGCAGCAGAGGAATTCCTTTGCAATGGAATGGAGAGTAACTAACCCATGCCTCTGCTGACTCCAGCTGTCAGTCAGCACTGCCAGCTGGATGCATCACACACCTCAGAGATGGAACCAGAGCCCCACACTGGACAGACAGCAACATTACGGGACTGGATTTGGGCAGCCAGAGGAACACGAGTGGCATGATACAAATCATATCAATCAGAAAACTGGAACTGCTGTTGAAAAAGCACTAACTGAGGCTACAAAATGCAGGATTTTTGCAGAGCAACACTGGTTTCACACAGCTGACTTGCAAAGCCATCCTACTGCCTGATTGCAGACCTAGTGAGCTGCTGCACATGTGTTATTGTTACATGGTCTCTGCACTGAGATAAGTTTACAAGGGCCTTCAGCACTGAATTAATTTAGATTCTACAAATAAGTCAATGCTTTTTTAGTTCCAACACTTCACTACAGAAACAGTTTTCCAGCATTTCACTAACTAAAACAAAGAACTAAATGTATTCTAAATGTATTTACAAGGTATTTTTAAAGCGTATTTAAGTCTAAATGACACAGAAAGCAAGCATTCCCCAACAGCTAACATGTTCTTGTAACTGTGTAACTGTGACTCTTCCGTCTTTGTATCAGTCGGTTATTTCCCAAAACAGAGCAAACAAATCAGGCCAGCAGACTCCTGGGCTAACAATGCCCATCAAGACGGATCTACAAGATGGACAAATGCAGCATCACACCAACATTACCATGCTGCCCCTTGGACTACTTGATCCCTGTCAGGACAGCAGTCACAAATCATTCCTAAATCTCCACACCCATTCTTCTTGCACCTTGACTGCCCATGCTTTTCCTCTGTTCCTTGGGCTATTCCTTCAGTCCATTATCCCAGACAACCGAGAGCCACCCCATTTGACAGAAACAGGGGATGCTTCTGCCATGTTTTTAATGGACTTCAGGAGAAAAATTATTGGCGACTTTATTAACATGTTGTTACATTCCACTGCCCCCAGGCTCCCAAGCTGGTTTATCAATTCAGGCATCATTCAGCCTGAATAAAATTGGGAGCCAATGTCATTTATAAAACAGTTAAAGACAGAAGTAGACATCCACATCAGAAGAATCCCAGCACTCCAGTTAGTTACCTCAAATCAGTTATAAATACTTGCCAGAGATATCTCCTGTTACAGAGAAGGAAAAGACTTCCCAGGAGAGCTAATGGAACTGCAATTTGCAGCAGCAAGGGACACAGTTGCATTCAGAGCAGGTCCTCACAAGTGCTTTGCACAATACCAGAGCTGGATGCAGAGCCCAGATGCCACTACTGCAATTTTCAATATTTGACCCGAGTTACACTATGCAGATGACATTTCTGGCAGATTCCAGCTGAAGACAGATTAACTAAACTAGAGCAAAGGTATCATACTACTGTATTTGCATCTAATGCATGACTGAAATGGCTTGTGGCATCAGGTTTATCAAGAAAATGACCTTGAGTGCTTTTTTCATCGTAGAAAACGTGATTAACAGTTCATCATAAACTAGAAAAGTCTCAGTTGCTCCAACACATGCAGAATACTGTCTCTTCCTTTACTGTAGCATCCATGTCACTCCCACTGGCCCCTTTGTACAATCATCACAAGCCACATCACTGGCTCCAAGCAACAGGCACTGCAGAGCTGCAGCAAAATGCTTGAACAATAAAAACATCAAAGTCAGATCAAGTTAAAAGGGTGCCAGTTGCAGGATGATAGCCACCATTCAATAAGAAATTGTTCCATAGGCATTAAGAAGCCTAGAATGGCTCACAGGGGGAATTAGTAGAACAAGAGGAAAAAGAGATATCAAGTTACAGGTCTGATTTACTGGGCTTTTCAGTAGGGTTCATAAGAAAATTGCTTAATGCAGAGAAGGTCACAGAGTAGCTTAACTTACTATAAAGGAAAAACCTGACAGAACATTTCCCTTTCAAAGGCAAGTGGAGCACAAGCCCGGGTATAACACTGTAATCACATGAACTGTTGGATGCAGAAATCTTTTTGTAGCTGCAGTTTCCGTATTTTCCCCCCTACATTTGGATCCTTGCTGTTTTTCACCCCCAATAGTATGTACTAAGACATTGTCATAGGAATGAAGTTTTGAAAAGTTATTGCAAAACCTAAACACTTAGAAAAGACCCATGGGAAAGCCCATGCATATCACATATCCAGCACCAGCTTTCACAAAATATATGTCAATACAATAGTAACAAATATATTATCAGATAAGACCCCAAAGAATTTTTGACTTTAACGTTTACATGCTAGATTTTGGGGGTTTTTAGGCATAGGAAGGCATGCATTAATTGTGTTTTGGTATTTTCACACATCAGTATTTGATGTCAAACACTCTTTCATCATATAAGCCTTGAACCAAATATAGATTAGAAGGACGATAGGTTCTATTTAGACAGTGAATGAAAGTGTAATTAAAGGAAAATTGCTGCAGACAGGAAACAGCTCTTGGTCCCAGTAGAAACAAGTCACCTATACTTAAGTCTAAAATCACTGATACAATCCAAGTACAGGTGATTTCCCTAAATTTCAAAAAACCCTGTTATCAGAAATGCAAAATGAACTTCTGGCACTCAGAAGAATTCTCTCACCCTCAGTCTAATGCATCAAAACAGAGACCAGAGGCCAGCACAGCAGGAAAGAGCATCTGTCCAATTGGTCACCACATCCAAGCGACTCAATGTCACACCGAGCAGGACCAACAGAGATCCTGAAAATCCTGAGAAACTGGTTTTATGGAAAAGAAAAATCAAATTCTGTCAAATCTTGTTCTGCTAAGGTTTATATGCTGGAAATTATGCCTCATTATGCCTCAGAAAATAAATTCCTATCACATGGATGTCATTTCACATCATTTAAGTGAGAAACATGTACTAAGTATATTAATACCCACATTACCTTTAATTTCATCACTTTTGCACTCATAAGCAAGCACAGACCCAGTGTCTCCTTCAGCCAACCACATTTTCTTCTGGGCTGCAGAAGCAAAGCTGTCCCTGTCACAGGAAGGGCCAAGGGCATCCTGACACACCAGGGTTGTTTTAAGCCTGTTTTATAGACAACTGAAAGTTGGATGGGTCATGTGAGTATGAAAACATCTGCTGACACTGACACGGGAGACCATTCCTGAGGCCACACAAGTTTTCTTCAATGTTTTAAGCAGGAATGAGAAGTATTACAAAATCTTTGGAAATACCTTCCCAGTATTTGTAGGCTATCGCTTATTATGCTGAAATCACAGGTTTTTAAACTGCTTCCAGTTTTCAGCTACAAAACCCTGCTTTTTGATTCAATAAAAGAAGTTATTTCATCTTAATTTGGCCCTTTTACACTCTTTAGTTTTTATCTCAACCATTCCTATTTTATTTTGAAACTCCATAATTGTGAATACAAACAGCTCTAATCTATTGAATGAGTCATCATGTTATTTTTAAGTTCATTCTGTGGTTTTTGGGTTCTCTATGACATTTTCCTGTAGGCTACAGAACACTGAATATTCCAGCACCAGATAAGTACAGCAGTAATTGAATATTAGTCCAGATGCTTGTGGGCAGGGTACTTATGAAAAAATATCTGTGGGCAAAAAATGAAAAATCTTTTTGCACTGTGCAAAGCCAGTCAACACACTGGTTACTAAAAGGAAAGGATTTTCAGTGCAGTTATTAAAATTTGATTTCCTTCACCTTCAACACTCTACTACTGTGTATATTCTCCAGTTTTCCAAACCAGCGCAATTAGAGAACGGTTCACAGACACATTAAGATGGACATGGAAAAACTGAGCAGATCTCTAAATCCTACAGAGATAGTCCTCAGTCCTTTAATAAGTTTGAGTCAAGAAAACCTGGCACTCTGGTGGAGCCTGTGACAGTAACAAAGCTCCTCAAGCTTATTTCAAAATATGATTTTACAAGTAAGAACTACACATTAGATTGAAAATTTGGCACTCTGCTTGAAGATCTAATTCTACATTCAAAAGCATTTAGTAATAAACTAAGTATTACTCTTCCCTTTCAAAACATTGATGACTAATTCATGCTCACAGTTTGGATTCAGCCAGCAGGGAAAGGAACACAGCTAAATGCAATCTTTCAAATTAACAGGCTCTCTCTATAAACCATGCAATTATTCTTTAAACAGAACTACTGTTTTATTACTACTGGGATCTTAGGTTCATTATGTTCTCATAATACTCTCAAACATATCTATTAATCTGCAGAATTACAACAGCCAAGAATTAATTTCAAACAAATGCAATAAGTTGCTTATTCATTCTTGATTTCAGCAACAATTTTCACTACAGATATATTTCAAAGAAATTTCCAGTGTATAATAAAAATTCTGTCTTATTCCTAACATCACAAGCGTGGCTGCTAACACAAATACCAAATGTAACGAAAATTAAGTGCACCAAGATTTTCTTCTGAGTCCCAAACTCCACAAAATTCAATATTTCCACTGAAATGAAAACCTTTTTTCTTTTCATCTACAAGAAAAAAAAAAAAAAGTCTTAAAATTCTTTAAGCTTAGAGGTTCAAATTTTCATCAATTACTTCTGATATTTCTAGGTAATAATTTCCCCACCTGCACATACACCAGTGCACCCTTGAAAGCAAGAGCCATGATTATAAATTCTGTTAGGTATGACAACAAATGCAATTCTGCTATACAAACAAAGAACTTAGACAGTCCAATTCTCATCTGGGAAAAGATGTCTTTTTGGGATGGGAGTGTTTTTTCCCAATCCTAAATTCAGTTTAGCTAAGTCAAAATTGAAAAATGCCCCAGGGAAAAGTGAAAAGCATGGCAACACCCAAGACCCTCCACATGTGAACTACCAAATATTTTGTGTCCAAGTTCTATGAAAACACATTATTCTCCAACTTCCTCCTCAAAATACCAGGAAGACACTAGCTTTTGCTCCAACTGCTGCTTCCCTTGCCTCTCTCCCCACCTCTACTAAAATGTATTTCTATAGTTATGACACGTTAAAATACATATTTACACTGGCACGGGAGTTGAAGCACAACATCACTGACATGGGAGGTGCTGGTGTGTAAGAGACGGTCCGAAGATCCCTCATCTGCCTCACGACCATCGTCAAGGACAGAGACTGAAACCCCTAAAAGGGACTCTAAAATCTCAGCACAGGAGTTCTGGCCTGGCTGAGGTTGTTGGGATGTTGGCCAAGTGCTGCCTGCAGGTGTGTTCGATGGAAAAACCCAGCACGCACTTCTATCGGAACATCAGAACCTGAGCAGAAACAATGGGCAAGTCACGGTGAAGTGACCGCGCCTGCTGACTCGTTCTGGTTGACACTGTACCTGCTGACGGCTGACATGTTCTGAGTTCTCTAAATGAACACGCTGTGATGATTTCCCCCACCTGTTTGGCCAACTGCCTGTCGCTTCAAAGAGGACTATAAGGACCCCTGAATTAAACACAGACTTTGAGATCTCCCCACAGAAGAAGACAGATCTATTGGCTGGACCATGAGGATTTCGTCTCTCCGTTGGTAGCTATAACCCACTCCCTCTTTCTCTTTTCTCGCTATCCTTTATTTCCCTTCAAACTCCCTCTATCGCATTTGTTGGCACTAAATAAAGCTGCATTTTGGATTGAGCAAACTGAGTTGTCCCCCGCTGTGTCTTTTGCGCCTTGAGATCCCTAAAACGAACCATCAGGTTCCCCGCATATATTTGCGGACCCTGACATGGTGCCATACCCTTTTGGTCCACAGAGCTACAAAGTGCTTTCAACATGTGAAAGGGAAGTTGGGGACAAGAGAACTATTTTTTACACTGAGAGTACGCAAATGAAACTCAGGTTATTTGTGCCCTAGATCCAATTTGCTTTTGCCAGCCTTGATAGTGCACTTACATGAACAAATACTTATGGTCAAGTATTATTAACAAACAAATAAAGCAAAAGAAAACTTTGAAGAAACAGAAAATTAGGCTAGAAAGGCAATATAAACTATCCCCCAGAGAGAGCAAAGGCAGGCAAGCCCCATAACACTTAGGTTCAGTGCATGAACATATCCCAGAACTCAGAACACCAAACCATGCACTGTCTTTAGTGGACAAGAACCAAAATTACATGTCGTAAGTGTGAGGAAAAGGTGACCAGTAAACTGGAAAACAACCACACCCTAATAGCTGTTGGAACTGTTTCCATCATCCTAAACCCTCCGGACAAATCATTTCTGTCTCTGCATTCTTTCTGCTTTACTTTATGGGCTGAGAAAAGCCCGTGGCGTTTTATACGATGGCTTGTTCCAGAGGCTGAATCAATTCCTGTTCTTGGTGATGTTTCCCTGATGTGAACTGTGGTTGGGAGTTAACCAAGATCTCGTCACGAGAATATTTTTAGAGTGTAATCTACTTGCCTAGTTATTATTTCAGCCTGGCAGTTTGCATCGAGGAGAAAATACAAGGAAATAGGATACATTGAAACAATGAACCAAATAATGGGGTGGGGGAAAGAAATCAGGGCTGAAAAATGAACATGGAATTACTGACTGCAAAGGATCAAGCGGGGATTATTTCTCTTCTCCTCCTTCCCCTCCTATTTTGGTTCTTGATTTAAGAAAAAAAAAATGAAGTAAATATTAGGTGCTGTGTCTGTAAAACAGGGATAAGTCAATCATTCAGTTAATCCTTACTATCACCTGCAAATAGTTTAATGATTTGATGAAACAGTAATAAAGTTTTTAGAGCATCTTCCACAACACAAACTTGATAAGCAGCTCATAAATATTCAAAAATCCTACATTTACCCTGAAAGCTAAGAAAAGTATATCAAAAATTCCTTTAGTGTGAGTCCAGAGGACCAGAACCAGATTCTTCTCCTCCTCCATCAACATTGACACGAAACATAATTGTTTGTGACTGATCTGAACAGAAAATCCAGGCGTTTCTTTCCACATGATATCAGTTTAGGGTGGTTGCCCACTCTGATCTCCCAGGCTGTTTCTGCAGTCTGTCATTCCATCCCTGCTTTTACCAAGTAAAGAAAATTAGCAAAGTTTAACCACAAATGAAGTTGAAAACCAGGCCTATATGTGACCTTTTAATTACCTCTTACCACTTTGTGTACATAACTTGTGCTATGTACCAAATTCTGTTCAAAATTTTCAAGGATTTTTGTGTCTTAGATGTCGCCTCTACCTCAGTTTTAAAGTTCCTCATGTTTGCTTTTCCCCCCTCTAAGTAAAACAGCAATGCATTTATTTAAATACCTGCATGTTTAAGACTTAACTATTTAATTACTCTCATCTCTCTATTTAGCAGCCTTTTTGAATAACACCCTTGTTCATGCTTGGTTTTTTTGGCTCTAGGGCTGCAGAATACAATTTACAGTGTTTTCTTGATAATAAATGTAATTTTGTCATTGAATATACTTAGGACTCCTGTGATTCTGCTACAGAAAACACAGCATATCAGGGAAACCACACTGTACAAGTGCTTTAACAATGATTTGCTAACAACTTCATCACTCTTTCTTAGAAAAACAATAAAACACTCATTTTATATACTCAAAACCACTTCTCTCCCTTTCCCTTCTTCCCCAGCCTTTCCAAAGTCACAGATGCAGTTGTAATAAGCGACATAGTGCTGGCAAAGGTTCGTTCCAAACCTCATAGAAAGCAATCAGCTCCAGCTCCCCTAGAAAAATCATTCTCCCTAATGCAAAATGCACTGAGGTCAGAGGGAAGATGATACTTCCACTGGAATAAATGAATCGTTTCTCTGCACAGGAGACAAAAGTCCTACACCATCCAGGGCATTCTTGGAAAGCTTTACCAAGAGGGCTCCCCAGTTGTCAGTCACAGCACAAAACGGCCCTCCAGAGACATTACAGACGGTAAATTGTTTCATAATACATCAGCTGCTGTTGATAAGAGGCACTCCAGCATGCTGAGCCTTGTTACTTCTCCTCATTATCGAGAAGCTTTTATCTGTTCTCAGACTGAGACAACTGTCTTCCAAAGTCTTCATCCACAACATGATGAAGTTAACTAAACAATCACTTCACTCCTGAAGATCATCTTAAATAAGAGCTGAACAAATGCTTGAAATTAAAAAACAGAGCTGCCAAAGATACAAATAGACTACTACTAGGCAGATAGCTATTTGCTTAGTTTTGGAAGGAGTAAGACAACTCCTCTCCTACAATGAGCTCAGGAAGCTCACTCCTTAAATTACTAACCTGGCAGGGGACCACAAAATTGCTGGAATATTCTCTCCAAACCTTAGTCTCAGCAGAGGAATCCACTCGGGAATAACCACAGGGCATTATGCACCAGCATTAAGTACAACGGGCGATACATGCATACAGATTATATTTGCAATAAACAATAGGCATGAATCCTCAAATCCATCTTCCCTGCAAGCTACAAAATGCCTTTTTTTGAATGAGATGACAGCAAGATATAGGAGAGCCACTCATCTTTGAACTGAGTCTGGGAGTGTCCAATTCCAATGTTTTTTGGGTTGATTAAAAGGGACTAATCTTTGCTGTTATTCATGGGTTACTGTTCATTAGCACTATCATTTTTATCAAAGTAAAATTTGCTCCTCTCTACATGGAAATTGCCATACGGCCTTTCAGCCTTTCGTTGATTAGGCATTTTATAAGTATAACTTCTCCTTTCTTGAAAGCCTTTTCAGGGTACCAGCCTTTACAAACTAGAAAAAGCAGAGTTCCATCTCCAGATAGCCAGGCTGAAAGCTTAAACACATGCTAACATTCAGTTTCACCACTAGGGTCTCATCCAATGTTGACTCTTAACATGAAATTCTTATCAAGGAGTGATGTGCCTTATTTCAGGTTTAGTTCTAGTGAATAAAAATGTAAATGCTTGAATATTCTCAACTCGGTCACAAAAGGGAGGGTCAAGCACCACCTGTTTACTTCATTACAAATCATCTATTTGAGGAACATTACCTAAAGGAAGATGAGCTCACAGAAAAGTCTTCGTCCCTTAAGGTCATTTCTTCACTGGAATTTTTCATCTTCTTTGTTTTTTGTGGGGCCGGGATTTGTCTGGTGGCTTTTTTGTATGGTTGGGATTTTGTTTCGTTGGTTTGGGATTTTCTTTGGTTGGTTTTTCATTTGCTCATTTTGGGGATTTTGGTTGGGGTTTTTTTGGTTTGTGGATTTTATTTGAGTGGGTTTTGGTTTCTTGGTTTTATGGTTGGTTGGGGGATATTTTTGCTTTGTTTTGTTGGGGTTTTTTTGGTTGATTTGGGGATTGGCTGGTTTTTTCATTTGGTTGGTTTGGGGGATTTTTTTCTTTTTTTGGTTGTTTTTTCATTTGGTTGGTTTGGGGGATTTTTTTCTTTTTTTGGTTGTTTTTTCATTTGGTTGGTTTGGGGGATTTTTTCTGGTTGGTTTTTTGGTTGGTTGATTTGAGGGATTTTTTTTTTTTTGTTGGTTTTTAGTTGGTTGGTTTGGAGGATGTTTTTGTTGGTGTTTTTTTTGTTTGGTTGATTGTTTTGGTTCATTTGGGTATTGTGTTTGTTTCAGATTCAGTACTAGCACCTGTAAAGAGTAGAATACAGGCACATGAAATAGATTTTCATATACAGAAATTCACAACACATTTACTGCTAAATACAACTCATATCTAAGCAGCCCTGCAGCATGGACACAGCACAGTTTGGAAAAGCTCTGGCCTGCAGGGCAGCATCACTGTATTTTGTGATGATATAACAGAGCACTAATAATCTTCATATAAGTAAAACCCTGCTTCCACTCTTAGCTCAGAAAACATCTTTCAGAAGTATTTCCAACTGCACTAAGCACTCTGAAAAGAGTTGTCTTCCACTGCACAGTGTTTACTTTCACAGTGAGCATTGGGGGATGCAAGAGCACAGGGCTGGCTCTTCCTGCCCAAAGCTGAAAACAACTCTTCCATCTCAAACTTCTCTTGCAAAATTGCCTCCAAGCTTCACTGCTTTGACCTCACAGGCTAAGGACTAATGAGGACCAGAGTCATCACTGCTGTCTGTACGACCTCAGCTCAGTGCTACTGGATACTTACAGAGGACATAAATTAACAAATTAATCTCATAAAAGCTCAAATTTAAAACTACTATGATTGTCAGTCTTTACAGTCACCTGACTCTCTAATAAGAAAAATGCACACTTTGTTATTTCTGTGGATGGACAGAAATATTATTCTGTTATTCCATGGATAGACATGCTCAGCTGCAGCACTCTTCTGAGAAGTTCTTTGCCTGGGTTTGTGTTATTCCCAGTCAGTTGCCGCCTCCCTACCCTGAGACTAAAACCCCACCAAAAGCCTTAACAGCAGCAAATAAAGGGGAAGGCAGATGCCCCAAGTCTTCAGTTTCGTACTCCGTGCCCAAAATGACCAGCTTCTTCTACACTTTGCAACTTTCACAAAGTACCTTTCACTGCAATATATATTTCAGCCCCCCAGAAATTTGGACAATTGAACAATTTCCCAAATTGAGTATGAAAACAAATGAAAAAAATTTTGACCATGGTACCTAATCAAAGTAATATCAAGAAAGGAGCATACTGATTCCTGAATATTCACCATTAACTTGGCAGTAACTGCCTTTTTGAGGATAATTTTCTGGACGCCGTCACAGAATACATCAAGACGCCTGAAATTAGCATTGTTAACCAAAAAGGCCAGTGACTGTGCCTTCTCTGCCTCGTTTGCAACTATGACCATGAAAATGAAGCATTCAAGTTTCTTGTCCCTGCTATATAGATGGCAGATGGTTTTCAAGTTATCCCATATAGGACCTTAAGTTTTTATATTCAATATTTCTAAGGGTTTTCAAGCCAGGTATTAAGAGACCAGATAAATGGCTTACTTCAAGTACAGAATTTCTCTGAACCTTGATGGGGGCACTTCAACAAATGCCATTCCAGCTAGTTGCACAAACAACCCAGACACTTCAGATACCCACATCTGTCGCAACCTTCCACTCTATGAATAAGCAGCACATCACTACATTCAGGAAAGCACAACTTCATGGAGTTATTTCCATGTCTTTAATCTTTTTCCTGTGCCCTAGTGTTCTATACAAAAGGAGACAAAGATGGAAGCAGACAAACTGCGGCACATTAGGCTTATGATCCCATCTCTGGAAGTTAAGATCATCATTAGCTGATGGTTGTATAAGAATAATCACAATTGTTTTATTTGGTCGGATTTAAACATATGTTTTCAAAATTTTCATATCAATGAACAATTACAGCATAATTAGGTACCAAATCTAAGTAAACACTCTGCTAGAACAATTTTAATTAAAGGAGATACTTAAGAAATGGTTTAATAAAGCAACCCTCTAGTCAGAGAAGCAGTACTTCTACTGTATATATTCTCTTTGCTATTCCAGCAGCCAGTTACTGTCTCAGCCATGCCTGCCTTTGCCAAATTAAGAATATGACTTGAATTCTACTCAGTGTAAAAATATACTCAAGAACACAAGAAAGAAGATGTTATCCGATGGCTATAATTTCAAAGACTTCAAAAATTCATCTTCATATTGACCTCAACTTGTCCAAAAATCTGGATTGCTAACAGGCTGTTTCTTCCAGAAGACCTAAATTTTTCCTTGTGTTCTTAAGCACTGCAGACTCTCTGATAATAAACCTTTGCCAGAGTGGACTTGAAAGAAAGAGAAGGGCGAAGGTGCTTTTATGCCAAACATAACAGTTAAGGGTTTATACAAAAATACTAGTGGGCCCACGTGAAACAATACCTGGTTAGTTTTACATTACCAATCATTATCAATTTCATAAAATATCATATCAACATCAATGCTTACTAAAGAGAAGAGTTTTGCAAAAAAAACCCCCTTAATTCCAGAACCCCTCAAGAATAAAATATTTCTATGATAATAATCTTAACTTTTAAGTGAGGAGACTGAAATACAGCACTGCGGTTTGGAAACCACGTTACATGAGGTCTAATGGAGATGTGGAAGTGTTTACTAGCAGAGATGGGATATTTTTTCACTTGATCAGAGGAGAAGTAAAATAAAACCCAAAAGCAACAGCCCAAAGTAAAAGGACAGAGACCAAATCAATGCTAGTCTGTGTCAGACTGAGCACCTGAATGTCTTGAAAATACCTCACCAGCCCTCTGTTCACCGTTTTTGCTCTTTACTGCTAGCAAGAACATTTAAAAATGAGTTTAGGTAAGTGACAACATTGACTTTAGTGCAACACTCCTCACTCCTTCAGGAACTGCAGACCCATCTTTAATGAGCAGTGTCACTTAGCCACAGCGTGAGTGGCTTGCAGTCAATCAAAGCAAGTCAACTGGAAAATCCACCCCTACTTCTGCTAACAGAGAGAGAACAACCAACACTGAAGCAGCAATTAAACTACCTTGATTTATCCCCTTCCTTCCTGTGCAGAATTGTCCCTGTTTTAGATCTTCCCTACCTTTGCTCCTTCATGGAAATTCAATGCGCTGCATCATCAGGCCTTCCCAAATCCATTTTCTATTCCAGAAGATGAACAACCAAACAACCATCCTTTCCAATAGCTTTCAGCTGCCCAACCCAAGCCCTCTAGCTGAGAGTTTCATCTTTATTTAACTTGTTCCTTGGCCTAAAAAATACTGCTCCTACAATAAATGAGAAGATTATGGAGCTATCGACCAAGGCTTAAAAAGTGACTGAAAGAAACAAAAAAAGAAACACTTGAAAAGGTGTGCCTCTCTTTCCCAGCCTCCTAGTTTCCCTTTTGCTCTTCAGTTGCAATTTCAAGTCATTTAAGATAGTATTTGTAGAAAAGTATGAAGAAAAAATACTTTCACACTGCATTTGTGACTACTGTAAACTTTAAAAACTATATCTTCTACATGAACAAGAGAGTATTCAACAGCTTTGTGCTTTGGCACTCCAGAAATGATTTCAGGACAGTCAACTTCTGAACATCATCTGACATTTTAGGAACTGAGGTTTTTCACTACACATTAGTGTAACTGCTGAGCCCTTAGGTTTGCTGCTAAATAAATACTCCTGCCTATTAAAATTATTTCATCACTATTGATCCTCAACTTGTGCTTCTCAGGCTGTTATATTTCAGTATATTTCAAGTGCCGAGTTCTGAAAACACAAGTCAGTATGGATGTTTTTAAACCACTTGAAAATGTTCAAGAAGTTGCCAAAGTTCACACTCTTTAAATACCACCTAAAGCATTAATTAAAATTCCTTTCCAGAGGGGCTGAAGAAATCCTGTTATACAATGGCACCTACCTCTAAACTTGCTAAAAGCAGAGGATGCATTTCAACCTCTGTAATTTGATGCTGGCAGTGAAGTTACACAACAACAATCTCTACTGCCAAGGTAAAATGTGCAAAGAGGACAAACAAAAGGCTGAAGTTCAGAGTGGGTAAGTTGGATTGAAAACTGGCTCAGCTGCTGGGTTCAAAGTGTTGTTGTCAGCAGCACAAAGGCCAGCAGTGGTAGAGCCCAGGGGCAAAAACTGGGGCAAATATTGCTGTCCTTCACTAACCACGCTGATGATGGGATCTCATAGGCCTTCACCACTTTGGAGATACCAAACTAGGAAGACTGGCTGATAGAAAAGCTGGTGGTGCTGACTTTCAAAGACACCTCTCCAGGCTGGAGAAGTGCTCAGACAGACTGTATCAGAGACAGAACTTCCTTAAGCATCAGGACGATTGTCAAGTCCCAAACTTGCCGCTATATTCAAAGTATATATATATATATATTCAAAACCCAGCTGGACACAGCATTGAGCAACCTGCCCCAGTTAACTTGCTCCAAGCAGAGCAGTTGGACTCAGCCACCTCCAGAAGTGCCTTCCAACCACAACCGTCCCCATGATGCAGCTGCCTTCAGCTTTTGGACAGACTCTGTGGACAATAGTACACTTTTTCATTAGAGTCCATTTAAAAAAACCCCATGAGTTTTTCTGTTTTTCACAGAAATCCAACAAAAACCAACAAAGACTGCCCCATCTTGTCTCACATGATCAATTTTTTCTTAAGGAAGTCTATTAAGGGCCAGTAAGGCTTTTTCTCTTCTGCATGCACTTTTTTGAACGTAAATAAGAAAACATTCCACTGTCTAAACACCTTTTTGAGGCTGAGGATTTTGTAAATATTTGTTGTGAGAATGAATTACATCTGGGTCCTTTCTTTTTTTTAATTTTGTTTGGTTTGGGTTTTTTTTTTTTCCCTGTTAATTGCCCCTAGGGCCCCCTGAGGGAGATTTTCTTTGCTAAGAAAGCCTGAGGCACATAACTCTGTCAAGCTCTGTTTGCATCTCTGCCTCCTAAAAGGGTTACTCAGGTTGTTTTTATTGCTTTGGACACACACCTGCACACAAGATACTACCTCCAAAAAGCTGGAGCAACCTTCTTCCCCAAGCACAAAAAAAATTTAAATATCAAAGAAAGACACTTTTCTTGAAAGAATATACCCATTGTTTTATGGCAGCAGAGATCCTACTACCAGCAATGACTGGCAAATGCACAAAGTACAGACATGACTCTGCTCTCCTCCAAAACCTACTGTTTTACTCCTTCTGGCTTGTTCATTTGGCAGTTTGTTCTCAGCTCAAACTCTCCCTGTGCCACATGCTCAAGTTGTCTTTCCTCCCCTCTGCAGTTTTCCCTCACAGCCCTAATCACAGCTGACCTCTTGTGGATTGACTACTTATCAACACTCACGAAATTCCTACTCAGTCATTCTGCAGAGCTGAGATGCCCTGGGCAGTGTCCCTGCCCAGGCACAAACTGTAGGAAGAACAAGAGCTGAACTGATATTGCTTCTCTTAAAAGCATATTTAGGGAAAACACAGGCTTCCAATCCATTAAATGAACATAGAAATGAGACAAAACAGACTAATGAGATCAGGCAATAAAATTTTCATAAGAATAGAACATTTTGACTAAATTTCCTGTGCTAATTAAGGTTACATTCTGAGCTGATAAGACATATCCATTTCATAGTAAATTAATTGCTTGAGCAATGTGAATATTTTACATGTACTCTACAGTAGGTGTCCAAGATGCACACTTTTAAGTTAGCAGTGACTTTTGGTCACTGTAAGCTTAAAGAACTGACTGCCTCTGTTCTATCTCTAAATTTCTCATCTCAACTTTCCTCCCAGTGCTGCCCCTGTTTGAGTTCCTCATTTTCCAGGTAAGGGGGACTATCCCAGGGGAGAGACACACAAGCACGGGACTGATACTCATCCAAGAATGTTTCCATGGTTCTAACAGTTACTCAAATTATTACAGATTGACAAGTATTTGAAACAAATATGAGTGAAAATGCAATTTTGTGCCATCAAACCAAACAAGGACAGGCTTCTTATGTCTCTACTTGCACTTGACTGGAAATAAAGTTTCCCTTTGCTTGTTTCTGCTGCCCTCTGTGCATGCGACTTCTGAAATTCAGGCAATTTCTGCCTCTGACAACAAGAATAAACTTGCACAACTACTCAGGGCTGTGTCTCCCCGAAGGAGGCAGTTTGATGCAATTTGTCAAAAGCCAAAAGAGTGCTTTAATGGACAATTGACTTCAAATGACTGCAGCTGTTGCCTAACAAAGGAACAGAGACAAAAGATTAAAAGTGCTTCTACCCATGCCAATACAATTCTCAATGATCAATGAATAAAACACACCCTTTTCTATCTCCCCTTTTTAGTCAAAAGCAATAAAAGTAAGGAATCATTCTGTTTCTGTAGTTTGCTACACGTGATGTTCAATCAAAGCACTTGGGGAAATTTCAGTAGGTATTGCTAACAAAGTGCACATACACATTTTGAGCTTATTGCTTTGTCTTGAAAAGTAAAGCCAGATACTCCCTCTTCTCTCAGAGCTCAAAAAAGTCACTGAAAACGTCTCTGAAACTCCACGTATCAAACAAAGCTCTAAAAAAAAAGCCACCAGAACCTCCACACCCTGATCTGGTCCCAGGAGAGCTTGTGCTCTCACATTGCAAGAGTCTCATGTTCTTATGTATGAAGCTCATACTTCACTATCAGACACCATTATAAACACAGTTGGAGCATAGAGAATGAATAATCTTAAGTGTTCAACACGAACTTAATAGAAAGACAGCTCATTATTCATTTTGAGGGCCTTTCTTTGCCTCGCCATCTTTCTTTGTTGAAATGATGAGCATGAAAATATTACTCAACAGCAAACATAGGGAAGTTAGGACAGCAGCATCTCATTAGACCACAGGGAATATTTGGTATTTCAAGGTAGTGAAGGAAGAAAATATAGATAAACACGAGACAGAGCTAACCACAGCATTTGAATGTTACCCCAAGAGCTCCTCCGTGCTACCCCATCCTTCAGTCATCCAATTTCAATTACCCCTTGAGCTACTCAGGCATATTCATCTACAAACTAAGAACAGAACTCGCATCAGGGTGATATTATTCCTTTTCAAGGTTGCAAGTACAGTTTTCAGTATTTCTACTCCTGGGAAGCACTTATGCACTGGAGCAGCCCCACTGCCGATGTTTATTCTTTCCCAGGACTGGCAAGTCTTTGAGCTCAAGCTCCTTGGGAGTACCAAAACATTCCATTTCCTTCAATTTTGTCTTCACCTAATCCAATACCTGCCTAGCATTTAACAGAGAGAATACTTCCATATCATCATTTACTGCATGTAGAGATGAGTTAGGCACATAATTAATTTTCACTTTTACCCATGAATTTATTTCCAGATGTTCCCAATATTGCTGTGCAGCAGGCAGGCTGCACATGGCAGTGTGCCAAAAAATACATGAGCTGTGAGACTAGAATGCAGTTTTTGTTGACTAATGTCACTTTTCCATCAAACTCAAGGAGTTCCAGTGGGCTTATGAATTCATTTGAAGAACAGGGTTGGGTTTTTCTTATTATGCTTATTACTGACTTCCCACCAGGACAGGCACCTTCAAATTCCAAAAACAACACACGTGGACGTGCTCAGAAGAAAAATTGCCTTCCAAATGCATCAACTCCAGAAAAACACTGCTCAATCCCATTTTATAAATCCCAATACAAAGTATAAAGATAAAATCTGGCTTCAGGCATACAGGAAGCCATTGCCCACATTAGCACCACCTCTGGCACTCAGCGCTCTGGCTATCTGTTCAAAGCACTGGATTCAACTCTTCACATTTGAGATGTTCATACAGTTACAAGGGGCCAGCTAACACTGCTGTTTTAAGTGAAAAGTGCCAGTCAATATGTAATAAATGCCAAATAAAAAGCCACGGTGAAGAAATCCCGTCTTGTCAGTCAGGAAGATTCTAAATGAAATAAAGGAGAATCTAACCAGCACCTGTGAAGGCGTGTTCGTCCTGTATTAACACCACATCTAGCTGTGTTACCTTACAGCCACCAACAAACATCAAATTTACACCAGATAAGGACTTTTCTTTTAGGCTCATATTAACACAAACTTGTTGGTCTAAAAGCATTTCTGTACACACTTACACAGAATATAAAATACCCTAAATGCACAATACTTAAAGGAACAAAGCATCAGGTGACAAGCACTCTTTCACTATCACTCACAGTTACAGAAGGAGCCCTTTACTGCCTATTCCACATGGAAAGCATTTGTTCCAAACTACTAAGTCACAGGTTGCCTCCAAGGAAAATCTGATATACCAGAGTATTTTCCCCTTTAATCTTCCACCAAAGGTAAAGCACACCAAATTAATTTGTCAGAAAGCAGAGCAGTCAGGACTACCTGCACCCCCCTAAAGATCCATGAAGGAATCACTTGCTAACAGAATCTCTTGCTAACAGGAGAAAAATAAAAATACATTTCCTGTATTTCATAAGCACAGAAACTTTGCTAGACCAATGGACGCCCATATTTCAGCCTAATGAGGCAACTCTTACTTCTTCAGTATTATATTTTCATGTACGATAGTTAACAAAACTACTCAAATGTCACCATTTACATTACACAACTGAAAGATTCACTTTGACCTATGCATTCAAATTAAGATGGGGTACAACATGGAATTATTACCTGAATTATGTTCAAAGCCCTGGAGAGACAGGTCTGACCCCTCATTGCTCAGAGTAGACATGTAGAAGTATTTAAACACACACGCTCAACCCCCACACAGCTATTCTAAAAAATATTAAGTACTTTTACTACCAAACAAACTCCAAGTTACTCTTTCATCCTGTCACGAGAATCACATACAAAGTTTTCCATATCAGATTATCTCTGACTAGCTAAACTATATGCTTATTTGCGCTATTAACACCTTTAACAAAACTGTTTAATAGCTATTTTATAGCTATTTAACTGTTTAATAGGTAAACCCATACAACTTTGGTAGACTGATCAAATAATTTGATCGAAGTTCATTAATGACAGGGTAGGAAACATGGAGGTTTTCTTCGAATAATAAATCACTGTGTAACTTTTTCTTAAACTTATCTGGCGTAACAAATGGCTACAAATTAAGTCAAAACCATACGGTAGAGGCTAAAGCAGAGAGCACGAGTTGAATTTTATTATACAGAACCATATGCTGCACTTAACGTCTGTGATGACTTTGCCTTTCGCCACAGACGATGCCTATAAATCAGCACTGCAGATGTGAGAACTCCACTAAACTCTACAACTGAATGATCTTGAACACACAGATTCACTATTTTCCTTTATCACATTGTCTCAAAGGGTTACTTGTGTTATGGATCACTTTTGTGCTGTTGCAGAGTGCCATTTCTAGCACAGCCAGCTCTTCGAGCAGCACTCCAGCAATACTTAAAGGATAACTGAATAACCCATTCCAAGACCAGGGCTCCTTAGAGTTCTCCACATAGATACTCCAAATAGCAGAACACTGGGCAGAACTTTCCACAGAATCGTTTCTGAACCTAAGGAGCTGAAATTGTGAGTGCAACTTGCACATCTGCAAGATTGGGACTCAATGCTCTGCTCCAAGGCAGCTCACTTCTGCAGCTCATGCCGAGTTTGGTATTCCACATACTAAAAAACCAACATCCAGCATCCTAGAATGAAACTGCTTTGATGTCAGGTAACCAGGTGAACCCTAAACAAAAAAGGAACTTGACCACAGCAGCCTGACACAACTTTAGGCAGTGGCTGCACAATAGGAGCAAAAATAAGCCAAATACGTGAAAGGCACATGCTGAGTTGAGAGGTTGATCTTCTGCTGTCTATTAGACCACTTATCTACAGTTCGGACATTTCCCGCTTTCCACACAGAGATTATGACATTAGAATAACACTAACATTACTGAGCAACACACAATCCCTTCAAATGGCATTTCAGTTTGGAGATCTAAAAACACTAAGCAGAAACAGCAATACAGTCCACCTGACTGCTCAAATTGGTAATTTCTGGTGAAATGAAGGGAAGATGCTTTCAGAGAAGTAGTTTAGCAATCCCTATTTTAAGAGTATTTAAAAATACACTGCATTTTCATTGCCAGTGCCACAGGGCACATCACATGGAAGATGTTTCAGAAAACTGCTCACCGCAAAGGTCACATCTCAAGGTAAAGCACTTGCACTAGTATTGAAAAAGGCACTTTTCAAAAGGAAAAAGTGAAGGTTATTTCCTTGTTCCCACTGACCACAAACCCCCTTTTTTTAAGCCAGAATAATTTACACTTTTTTTTTCACTTGGCCACTTTTCACCGCCACCTGGTTTTGGGTTTTCCCCCAAAACCAGCTAATTTTATTTAGCTAAAGTCAGTTCCTGCTACTAATAACATACAAGTCAAACCCCCCACTGATTTTTGGTGAGATCAAAGGGATCAATAACTTTTCATCTCAGCCTGCCTATTCTTTCCTATTTCTTTCCCTTGAGTGTAGATTTTTCATGAGTTTGAGGCACTGCTACAGACAGCGCCATGCTGTTTCCTTAGTACATTTTATCCAGAAAGTACTTGAAAAATACCATTACAAATAATGCCCAAGTACCATTTTAAGAAGAAAATGGGGCTACCCTGAGCAAATTATCTTCCTCCTTCTAAATTTGATTCCATAATTTCATCTTAATTAAAATAAAACACAAGATTTATCCAGCAAACATCTTTAGAAAAACATTTCTACAAAGAAGGGAATTCATCTATTTAAGGGTTCTGCTCCTGCCTAAACAATTAATAATCCAAATACTCACTTCAATATCTAACTGGATAACAAGACACAACCAAACACAGTGAGGAGGGTGTGCATGTTCACCTTTCTGGCCTCTTCAAAACACTGTCAAATCTGCAAAAACATCAGCAACGGAGAGAGAAGAATGAAAACTTTAAACTTTGCAATTCCTGTTTTTCCTGACTGTGGACCTGAAGCTCTGTTATGAGTACTTGAGAAGCACAGTAACCAAAACCGTTCGCCAGTTGGGATTCTCAGTGCCTAATTGTTCCAGCCAGAGAGGATTAACACAGTTCAAGGCACCTGACAACTTAATGCTTCCCTCATACTACAAAGACTAAAATCACCATTACTGGAAAACAAACAGACAAACAAAATAAAATCCACATTTAACCCCCTAGAACTTTCCCACAACTCCCAATACACTTTTCATAAAACTGTGCCCCATGAGCCAACATCCAGCTTTCACACAAGTCACTGAGTGAGCAGCAGCAGCAGCAGTAATCACTGCATTTTATAGTCATGTTAGCAGAGGCACAATTTTGTGGGAGAATTCATTATTTTGGTTTTGTCTGTAGTTGGGGATAGTAATTGTTCTCCAAAGAACTCACCCACAACCAAACCTCCACCAACGTCAATGAATGAACAGATCATGGCCCAATATGAAGGGTAGGAGCAAAGCCATCTGTAAAGAACAGCTGTATTTGCTCACTGCAAGAAAGCAGAGAAGCAGACAAGCATGGTGGCTTGTGGAGTGCCCTACTTAACAATATTTTATACCCCAAGCTTGTATTTCAAGCAGGAGAGGCCTGAAAATTCACCCTGCCCAGCTATCAGGCAGAAGATCAGAAAATACCAGGAATCTCACTCCTGCCCTCCCTGCAGGACCTGTGTGCTGCCAGCCTGAACCCCAAATTCTCCTCGGTGCTCTGAGCAGCTGGAGCCAGGATAAGCAGTGATCCACAGCCACAGCCCAGGCCAGATCACCCTGGAGAAACTCCACTCACCCAGCTGCAGTTTTCAAAGGAGATTTCTTCTACAGAATAACTGGAAAAATAACTCAAACCCAACTAGCAATCTAGTCTCAGACATTTTCAGCATCCGTCCACAGTAAACTGCTCTGCCACTTGGCTCTCTCCAGTTGCTATAAAAGCCAGTAACACAGAATTGGAACTGAGACTGTCAAGAAAAGCAACTACAGTTGCACAGGTCCAGATTATGAACCATACCATCAACACCTGGGAAGTATTATACGGGGAATCCATCAGAACACAGTTATCTTGGTTTTAAAATATACATATTCTGTCTAGTAACACTGCTAAAACTCCTTGCAGATATCCACCTCAGGACCTGCAGTTCCTCTCCTAAAGGAAGGCTCAGTCTGGGACTCATTCCTCTCACTTCCAAGACACTACTTTAGAAAACTGCAGCATTCCAACCTAACCCTTCCTCCAACACGGGGGCTGGAAGAAAAGATTCAGAATTTCTAGCCACCCCCATAGGTTCAGTCATACAGCTATGGCAAAATGCATCTCTTCTCTGCAGTCTTCTCATGTAAGATTTGTTTCTTTAATAAACCTTTCCTTGGAGGAGCAGTCTTACACCAGTATGAGATTTATAATATTTTAAGTAAATTTATAAACCAAGAGTTTGTAGTTGTACATACAGCAGAGATTCCAGATGAGAGCAGAGCAGACCAAATGCAGCCAGCCTGGTGCTTTAAAACTGAGGTCATTGACTGATTCCTGTGATCCACAATCCCAACACCAGGCCACACCTGGTGTTCTTGCCTCTCTAGAGAAAAGCACACAACCTATTATCTCTGCTAAGCTCATTTGGTACCATTTAATACATATTTATTACACACTCACAAAATGGCAAGTGTGGTTGCATCACTACCACAAAATGTTCTTGAGGATTTACTCAATCATTGATGATCACAGAAATGGTAAGAAGAGAGGCCAAACAATAGGGTGAAAAGGTGGATTTACCCTACACAGCATCCAACTTCTTAACAACAGGATGGACTTTGCCACTTATTGCTAATGCTAACTAACTCACATAGAAGGATTTACAAGTTTGATCTGCAAGACAGTTCACACAAGGCCACAAAAGAAAACAAGCACTTTACATGTTGAATTTCACCCCTGTTTATGAGGTTTTCTCAGGATATTTAACTTCAATTATCAAACACAAATTTTCAAACATACTAGTGAACATCCCTCAGTCCAGAGTCTGTGCCTATTTCTTGCTGTAAGTTAGATGAGTAAACAGATAAAATTGTATCAGTTCCTTTGAACCGACCAATTTCAATTCAATTGTGGTTACAGCATTTCAACGGCGAACAAAAAGCATGCACAGCTGAGTTTCAGAAGATATAAATACTCACACAAAGCAACATTTTCAACTCCAAGAGTGTTTCGTATGACACACTTAACTACCTCCAGTACCTAAGAGATCTGTATTGAAAAATCTGAGCCACGTTACTAGTTTTAAGTGGACATTAAAAAACCAAACCCAAACATTAACATGCCACATGTCCTGGCTCTGTTAGCACTGCATTGGCCATAAACACACAATATTTTGATTCCAAAGATTTCTCAAGGTTTCCTGGGTTTTTGTTGTTCCTACAAGTATCCCAGCTTGTTTTTACTCACTGTACCAGTCTCAGGTTGTAAACACAAGTGGGCTGTGACTCTCCCATAAGCAAGTTTTTTCATGTATTTGCAAAACTGACCGCACGAACGTGGTTACAGCTGCTCACATGCTCTACTGCCTGCACACACTGAAATGCCAAACAATTAAGGAAGGCTCCAATGAATTATCAAGATTTGGGATGTTTTTTAAGAGCTATTTCAAAAAATAACTAAAACCAGTATTTGTTGATGCATTTACTACCACGTAATTGTACTAAAGCCCGTTGAAGAGACAAATTTGAGCGGTTTTTTTTAATGCCTAAAGAAAGTATCTTTACCGAACACAAGAATTGGTTTACACTAGCAAAGCATCAGCCCAGATCCTGCATTTCATCAGTGCTTGGACAGATAAAATGAATTTTGTATATCTATCTACCAAAGGATTGCTATTCTTGGCAGCTTATTATCCTGACTGGATCAATTAATTCCTTGCATTGGGGCAACAGGATGATGCACAGATAGATACAGAAGCTCAGAAAACCCTTAGAAATACCTAGTGACTGACCATGAGACTCTGGCCAACCTCAGCCCAAGCATTTTCTCAATATCCTCTGTACACTAATCTAGGGGAGCTATGAAAGACAAGAAATCTCCCCTAATACAAATTACCACTCACCAGTGGCCAATATTACAGCCCTGACCTGATAAAAATATCCAGGAATCATCCAAATCAGATTTTTCTCCCTATCCCATCCGCTGACAAAATTACACAAAGCAAAGTGTTTAAACTGCCATTATGTACCAAGACACATGAAGATGCACAAGATCCTGTATTTGGTAACTGAAGTTTCCTCATGCAGCAAGGGGAGGACAAACTGGGGGGAAGCAATCTCTTTGTCCTAGCATGGACACAGAAGAAAACCATTTAGTCTGAGACTAAATTCATGTCATAATGAACTTGTACCTTTGTTTGTTCCCACCACTTTCCAAATATTCCTCTCTTAAAATAACAATCCTTTTCTTCAGGCTGCATTTTCACTTTCTGTGTTAAACACCTCCAAAATAACTTTGAATATCTGAGGAATTCAAGTGGTTGAAAACAGGGGTTGGGAGGAAAACAATTTAAACAGATTGGTTTAAGCCCAGTGTGCTTATATGAAAATCTTTCATTTGGCTTTCCACAGCTCCATCTGCATGGCCATCTCTGTAGACTCACGGACAGCTTTAAACTTGACATTATCTAATGTATCTTGGGAAAAATCCTCCAGAGCAAAGTGAATTTTTAAAAGTGGTACTGCGCATTCAATGAGCAACTAATACATTACATTTACTTGAACTGCAGCAGAAGAACATTAAGGATAATAAGCCCATTTGGAACGTTCTTTAGCCTACATTTGAATATACATTTCAGGTGTAGATGTTACAGTATTACGGGGGGGGGGGGGGGGTTGAGTCCAGGCTTTGTGTAAAAATTAACAACTCCAGTATATTTGGTGAGGGGAAGCAGCAAAAAAATCCCATAAACACACTGTACACAACCTGTGTCTTGTTCAATTCTAGTAGAGGTCATTGCTTTCATTAAAAATAACAAAATAAACCCTTGTTAAAAATGAGCACATACAACTTCCACTTAGAATTTAGTTTCAATCCAGTTGCTTGCCACTTTAATTCAGCCCTTGCTCCCACTTTGTGATACGCAAATATTTCTCATCCGAGCCCCTCTGGCCAACACAGGGTTTGAAAATAACCAAACAGCACAGTGTGCAATTTAAGGTCCTGACAACAAGCACAGAAATGTTGTTTTACGCTTGAGGGAGCTGTGCACAGACCATCTGCCGCCTTTGTGATTCCCCTGATGCCTGTGTCACAGCGAGGACATACGAAAAGGCACGGAATGCAAACAGAGCCATCACCATGGAGTTTGGGAGGAGAACCTGAGCCAGCCCAGCACCTCTGATCCCAGAGACAGCACTGCGATCATCAGATCCCTGTCAGGTGATGGGAGCTCGCCTCCAGTACAAGGTCCCCCAGGGAACAACCCCACTGGGCATTTTTTGTTATTAGAGCAGCATTACATACTTCATGCAGAGGGATTTGGGCTAATGGGATCAGATAGCACTGAATGACACAAAGCGATAGAAATCAGAGAAAAATACAACAGCTGGAAATGCAGAAGATTTGGTTTAGATGTATTTAGTATTGTAAGAAGCTCTATGTAAGGATGAGCTTATACTACTTTATAACCTAATGCCTCCTCCCTTTCCCTTCTCTCCCTCAAGGAATGAAAATGACACTTCCTGCAGAATCCAAGAGCTGATATCCAATTGCCTCAGATCACCCATGTTTATCTGAGAGAAACAGATAAGTCAAATTTACATCAAAGCATAAAAGGAAATCAATTCCTTCAGGATTATATTTCACATGGAAGATGAAGAGATTCCTTTCAAGTATCCCCACTCTTCAAACCATCCTATTATTGCATCTACTTGAAGCATTGTTGAGTCCAACATGCTCTTCTGATTCCTAAGCTCTGTTTAGAAGAAAGACACCAATCCTCCACTGTGCACACATGCTATGATAAGGATTTTAAAGCTTTTACCTATTTTATTATTTGGTTTGGAGATTTTCACCAAGGATCCAATATTAGATTAACTGGGATTCACTAGAAAACCTGCCTGTTATGGAGATAAACACAACATATCTCAGAGTTAAAATTGATGTCCCTTTCTCATACTGTCAGTCTTCTATCCAAAACAATGACAAATACACTCAGAGGAAGAGAACAACTTTTCTTTATATATCATCTTGATTTTACAATACATTTTTCTCTTTTTTTTTCTTCTCGAGAAAAATCGCTTGTGTTAATACTTTCCCTAATACATGCCAATGAAGCAAATAAAATGAGTTTGAGCCATCCAGACTTCAAAATGAAAGGTGTAGAGGAAAAGGAATGCAGTTATATAAGACAAGTACAGCCTCCTAGCCCGTTTTATACATACCAGGACCAGAGAAAAATTCAAGGTTCTTGTCTCTTCTAGAACAGTTGTGAAAACAGATGATCCTGGTGTCAGACCAATGTTCTCCCCACCCCAAATGGAAACTCCAGACAAAGGCAAACCAGGAAAAGCACGAAGACAGCCTAACTTCTGACACGCTTCAGAGAAGCCTTCAATACACCTTTGGTAAATGGCGGCCACAGAGTCCTTAACTACATTAATAATCCACTTTTCTTGGACAGACTCCTACACTGGATTCCACAACTACGAGAAAAGACTCATTTGAGAAAGTCTTCCACACACCATATTTAAATGGAAATATCTACAAGTGAAATAATTCATGGTAAATGCCTCCACTAAGGGGATTTATGCCTCCATCATGTTCTAAGCAACACCTTGCAGATGATCTCACTTCATCATGACATCCCTGCTTCAGAATAAGAATAATTCTATGCTGTTTTTTCAAGTGTTTCTCAGAATAATTCTACGCTGTTTCTCAGCTTCGATCCATTTTCTTGTACATGCCATGTTTGTGACACTAAAATTTATGATCCAGAATAAAAGAAAGCTGTTTCTTTTCAGAACTACTACAAATATTATTTTCTTGAACTGAAACTAACAAGTCTATAAACACAGTAGTATTGGACATCTTTTCCAGAACCTTCTAGAAGCTATAAAATTGAGGTAAATTATATAGTTTCAGTTAGGGAGAAAATCAACAGCAATAAGTCAAACCTGGCATTGCCCTGCCAATCCCACATGTGACTTGTGGCCTGACAGTGTTGTCAGCTCTCCATCTTAAAACAGCTTGGTTTTCCATTCCACTGAAACCAAACCTTTTCCACAGCATCAACACATTCCCTGCTTATGGCCAGCCTGTTGTGAGCCAGCACCTTCACAGCTGCTTGTTGGGTGGGTGGGTTTTTTGTTTTAAAAGCTTCTCCTTCACAACAATTCTCACTAGCACATCAACTTCACTCCATGTTACTCAACTGTGCCCTGCTTTACATTCCAGGCTGTTGAGACCATCCAGTTCTTCCAGGAATTATCTGCTCCTCCAGCCTACCAAAGTCTCTTAATCCTGTGCCATAGCATTTAGTTCATGCTGAAGAACAGTCTCAAGACAAACCCTGAGGATCTGTATTAACAGACCAATTCTTCCCTTCCAAGTACAGCTTCTTGCTCTCCCCTTCAGTCATTCCCTGTCCACTTTACCAACCACCATTTTAACACCTTCTTTTGTAATTTCCCATAGAGAACTACACAGACATGCTTCTTAAGTGTAGATGATGAACTTCCTACACCGAAACTATTATTTTATCAAGTTAAAGGACGGGCTACATCTGGCACCAATTACTTTGGAAAAAAACCCTCTCATCCATGTGTTATTTGCTGTTGAATCTGTCAATATTTTTTCCAGATAGGCTCTAGAAAGTCATCCATCCTCTTCAGACCAGAATAATTCTCTTGCCCCTCTCCCTTCCCCATTTTTTTTTCTTCCTTTTACACATTTTTTGTCTCTCAAAATGTAGTCATGATGTTTGCCAATAGATTTCACAAATCTCTAAGGGCCTAGTTCTTGAGTAAAAACGAATTAGAGATAGATGTTGATATTTGTCACAAATACATTTAATTCCTCATTTCAGACAGAGCCCTTCTTTGGTTTGTTTAATCTCTGCAGTTCAGGCAACCTCTTGCACATATATCAACTCACTTAATCCTTGCCTTCTTCCCTTTCTCTGCCCTCTTCTCACCCCCACACACAAGCACATGGCTCTACAGACCTGATAAAAAATCAACTTTCATGAGCAAGCTACTTTAGTCTGCAAATCACCCTGAGCAAAATATTGCCAAGTAAGGGACACACTACAATTAAACATTAAGAAAAAGCTGCCCTAAAAAAGTGAAAAACGCTTATTAGAAAGGATAGACAGGAGTCAGGAAAAACTAAACTTAGAGCAAAATCTGGTTTCTTCAAATAATTAAATTTGAAGCAATACAAAAAGAAAAAAACCCTATTTCTGTGTTTCCAACTGTCTTCGTATTTGTCCAATTACTAACCCAGATATGGAAACAAACCAATGTAATGCACTTCAACTTGATCCCTGGAGATGCCTCCTTGAAATAAGATTCAAAACCACAACTTCTCAATTCCTGTTGAAAATTCATTTCTTCGGAACACTGTTAGGCAGAACAGTGAGACAAAAACCTCTGAAAAAGAATGCACCACCACAGACAGAAAATTATTTTGAATCTATTGAAAGCATTGATATTAAATCTTGTTACAAGCTGAAGTCTGTAACAAAAAGTACTATTTCCTACAGGACACTTAAGGACTGTAGGACACCATGTCTCCATAGGCCCGGGAAATATGTTTTGAAAGATACTCCTTCAAAGGCTTCATCCAGAGTTTGGACAAAACTAGATGTCCAAGTTTCCCGTCTCTTGAAGTAACAAGTAAAAACAATGGTTTGAAGACTGTTAGGACAATCCTGGAAACATAAGAGCAGTCCACACAACCGCAAATCATTCTCTTTAAGGAAAATGCTGGAACTGCAAGTTGTCACAAGGCAAATTTGCAAACCTTAAACATTTCCACAAGTTTTCTCAGCTGTTCTGCAGTGTTGCTGCAGTGTCCTCTGCTCCCAAAAAAACAGGCTTTCCACCGTTTTTTTTTTTTTTCCACCGTTTTTTTTCCACCGTTAGTGTATTTTCATTTTGATTTTTTTGCTGTGTCACCTAATTTACAAGACCATTCACATTCAATATCCATAATTTTTGTGCCATTTTTTGTGTTTGTTAAATTGCACAGTTAACCTAAGAGAGAGAGAAAAATATTGCATGTAGGCCTGGCAGGCTAAGTTTTAGTTGTACATTTGTATCCATGTGTTTGCCATAGGTTTTTTTGCATTTGAAATATTCTGTCTATGCATTTAAATATTCTTTTAATGTGAGTTTAAAGGGATTGAATAGAAAGATGAAACTGAGATCACTACACAGTCTTGATGCTGAAATCAGTCCTTTTTAGTCTAAATAATATAAGTGTGTAATATAAATGATACTTTCTTAGGAAGTTGTAGAAAAAAGCAGATAAATAATTCCTTTTAATGGTGGAGTTCTTCAAAACAGAATCAGAAATACTGCTTACTGTGTGCTTTCCTTAAAAGGTCTTTACATGAGGTAGCAGGAATAGGCATCAAGAATCCAAGCTTCTGGAATGTAAATTTCTTGAGTGTGTTTTGAAATATTTTATGGAGTGGGTTTCTGTTATCTTGCATATATCTGGGAGCATATGAAAAGTCGTACACCCTTACTAATAGAAGGTAAAAAATAAAGGGCAGTTTTTTAGCAGCCCATCTCCATGGTGTTGTCACAAGGTGCAGCAGTCTGTACCTTAGCAATGTGCTGAGGAACAAAAATGTTCTATTTGAGCGTGTACAGTAATTTAAATGCTCTTCTCTCTGAATTGTCTCCTCAGCTGGTTAAGGTTATGTTGGAAACTGTTGGAAGGTGTTATTTTCTTTGTTGTACCCCGAAAGGAACACTTTATAGATCACTTGTGTTACCAAAACCACGTCTAACTGAAGGTATGTGTATCTCTATTCTCCAGCAAGCAGGAAAAACGGGCATTTTCTTTTCTCGTGCAACTGATGAGCAAAAAGAGTACGTGAAAAGGACTGAGGAGGGTGGTATTTGTTTGGCTCAGGTTTCTTCAGTGTGACATTAGGGGACACTTGCCAGCCTTGGGGTCTATGTATGAAATTTACTGCACTTAATTGATTTTGTCCAAGACAATAGTCTGCTTCAATTGAAAAGTTTTACATCTGAATACCAGTAGCTTTGCAGCTGATCTGATCCTAACATTAACTCTGGGGAGAAATTCGGTCTAGGGAGAGCATTTCTGTATTTTGGATGCTGTGCTTTGAAAGTTTGGACGTGTAATCTTAACAAAATGATGGAGAAAGAACATCAGAAAGTCTGCACTGCATAAGCCATTGAAATGTACTCTTAAATGTCAGTTCAGGGGTGAAATTCTCTGCTCTGTTTGGCATTTATCCTAGGCTACCTATGTCCTGTGCTATCAAGCTGTACTGAAGGGGCTGCCTCACAAGAATTTTGGATATTAGTTGTTTATATCCATCGTGGTAATGGCTGATGTGTTTTCCAGATCAGCCACTGGAAGGTGTGAAAATTGTAAACTGATGAGCACAGAGAGGGTCTGACAGTTTCTCCTGCAGAAGGCAGTGATACATCTGTCCTCAAGCAAATGCTGCATAATCCATACAATTTATTAGTGAATCATGCCTTGAGCTTGGGAATTTCACAGGAGCGGAGCTATTCAGGGGTCTGACATGTGCATACAGTGTTTGTGGAGAGTCTCTTTGCATCCTCAGCAACCCCATCCATGCTTGTCCAGCCTCCTCCTTCCTCCAAAGCAGGGAAGAGATCTCTGAACCCATTGCTGCAGGAATTTACCCCGTTTGATTTATGATGGAAGCAAGCTCAGGTCTGTCAGAAGATCTACTTTCATCCCTAAAATGTGGGAGTGAGGGAAATGTGATTAGGAACATTACCTGCCCTCAGACAAAACTAATTGTGTCTAATGTTTGCTAATACTTAATGGCACTTTTCAGCAGTCAAACTTGAATGAGTTGATGATTGCTTAATGTACTTTGTGTAGAAAAGCTGTCAGTGGCCAGCGCAGGAGATGGGAATTACGTGGTCAAGGACTTGTACAGTAGGAATAGAACATGTGGAGAGTGTGATTGATAACTGGCTAGCTGCAAAAGGTCACATAGACATGAGAGAGCTTTGCTGAGCACACAGGCACTCTCATGAGAACCAGCAAGGCGGTAAGCTTCGCATGTCCTTGAGCACAGCTGGGATACGAGCCTGGATTGTTAGGCCTTGTAGCTGAAAGATATGAGGGAGAAGCACGGTAAAACAAAAAACTTACTCAAACTATGTAACCACAAAGAAATGTAGAAAGAGGCGTAGCTGACTTTTAGTCTGAGCACCAATCCTGAGCTTAACTTTTGCAATATGCATGAGCTTATTAGTGTTATTATTAAAAGCATTGTGTGAATTAACAATAAACGAGATTTGCCGATCACTCATATTGAGTGCCACATTTCTCCCGCTGCGGATTTCCCACAAGAACGGACTTTCCAGTTCTTAAAACCTTCTTAGTAGGAGGTGTGATGGTGCACTTTGACTAAATTGTGGTCAATTCTGTCTCCTAATAGCTGGCATCTTCAGATTCTACCGGCGGTGTTGGGAATGTCTTTTCAAGAGTTGAGAAGGAAAGTTTCTTTCAAGGATTCTGATCTTCCAGTGTGATGCGTAGATACCAGTCAACGTGTAGACAGATGACAGGCACAGACAGTATTCTTGGCAATTGCTTAGAAAATAAACAAAACATCAGGCAGTAGAATAATCCTGACAACAAGGAGGATAACAGTAACTTTTCCAAGGGACAAATGTCAATGTCACTTTCAGTTACATTGCAGGAAAAAATGGTAAAAGAAGTGGGTGTGACCCAGAATTCCCACAGCCAAGAGGATATGAGTACCAGTTTGGCTGAAATGACTGTTGCTTGTCATTCCCCAGTGACAGTTTGGAGAAGTCATCGCAGGCTCTTTTAATTGATGAATACTGATGTGTATAAGTCAGGTGTCGGTATATGTATTTTCACATCCTTTTTTTTGCTTTTTCCATTGTGCAGCAGGTAATCTCAGAACAGCAGTGGCTGTGCTGAAGCAATATAAATAGTAATCTCTGATTTTTTCCAATGATGTTTGATTGCCAAGTGATATCCTCAGCAAAGTTGGTCAGACCCTCTCAGTCCTACTCCTTGTAGCTACTGAGTACTGAGATTGTGGAAGGCCTTACTGAAGCCGACAGAAGTAATTTTCATTGCCTTCAGTGACTTTTAAATTGGGCTGAAAGTGCTGGTTGGTCTCAAAAATACTTTGTGAGCTTTGATCTAATGAGTGGAGACCAGTGGTAAATCAAAATGGAAGGAAGAGCTTTGTGGGCAAAATGCAGTACAGGTTAATTTGCTTTTTCAAATTCTAACTTATTTAAATTTTACATCAGAAGTTGTGGAGGTCTAAATCCCTACTACCACCTTAAGGCATCTCTGCCTCATCATTGCTTAAGACACTGACTGAATGCACATAGTTTAATTTAAAGTTGATTGCATTTAACAACAGAATTTTTTAAAGCCTTTGGTCATGTAATAATGGTAGATAGCGCTTAATTTAGTCAAGAATGACCGATACAGTTATCTATCATTTACATTAGCAATGTTGAACCGACAGTGAATTCAATTAATTCTTCAATTTTATGCTCTTAACATTTAAAAACCTAAATCCACTTTAAATCAATTTGCATTATTTTGAGGATGGGATTCTTAATGTTAAGCTCCTATTAAATCCGCATTTTCTCTACTATAAGGTTGCTTTGAATTTTTTTGTCATGTTTTTGTGGAATGTTGGTCTTAAGCAGTTTTTGTGGGTTTGTCTGTGACTTAAGGAGCTCTCTATTGGATACTGATCTATGCAGTTGAAATAGAACACTGGAAAAACATGATTTATAACAAATGTTCTCATAGCAGACCAGGAGGCTGGGTTGATATTTCTTGCTCTTCCATCAAGGAACACCCATGGCTGTGGGCTATAATTTATAACAACAGTGTTGCTTTGACCGGTTTTGGTTACTGTGGGCTTGTTTTCAGGAATGATGAGTATGTAGTTATCCCATCTTGAAAGAAATACATAGCACATGTGCTTATTTGGATTAATTAGTATGGTTTTATATCACAGTTGATAGAAAGCTGGAAGAAAAGCCCAAGAATAAAGGAATAAAGGAGGCCAACCAAATAACTGAGGGTTGTGACTGTGGTTAAAGTCCCTTATGAATTCTGAGTGCTCCAGCACCGGTTTTCTGTGAGTCACTCTTTGAAGCTGCATTATCATTTTGTTGTATATATTCCAATATATGTAAGTCCTGTCAGACCCTAGAGAGAACACTTGCAGTGAGTAATTTCAGGTCTGAGTGCCACAAGCAGGCTGCTGAGAAAGCTGGCCCAGCCTTTTTTTTTCTTGGTGGTTCTGATGGTTTGAGCTGTAAGTTCACTCAGCTGAGCTGCTCTGTGCTCCAGCTCTGTTTCTTTAGTGATGCTGCAATACTTGCTGCACGGCAACTCAGTTGGAAAACAAAGAAATTAATGATACAGACAGAAGATCTGTTCCCAAAGCAGGGTGAAATTCTGGTGGAAGGGCTTCTGCTGCTTGAATTTTAAACACTGTGCTGTGAAACCTCTCACGTCATCTGTGGGTTAGTGGTTGTATCACCTGGGATAGTCTATCCAGGCCCTGTTGATGCAAACGTGCTTTTCACTGGTGCTGCTCCCTATTTTGGAGAATATCTGAAAATAAGGTGTGAGCAAGTACTGAAAATTTCCATTTTTGCTCCTATTTACCCACTTGCCTGCTGTTTTAATTTTGAAATAGGGTGTCAGATAGAATCTGTCTAATGGCAGCGGTGTAAAAAGCGTGCCTTCAGTTCCAAACTGAAACCCCTTGCAATCAGCAGATGTCCCAGCTCAAGGAAAATGGCTTGCAAGCCCAAAACATTCACTTTCCCTGCCTCATTTCTTATGGTCTTACCAAGGAAATAGCAAGACTTGGATTGTGCTTACTCTTTGCACTGAAGAAGTTGTTAATGCTGCATTTTCATGCTCCCATCGTCGCTGTACTTCAAATGTCTGTTCTGTGGAATGGGCAGGATTAGGCTGTTTAAGACAAAGCCAGTCCACATTTACAGTGCCTGTAAGGTCCACAGTAAGAGCCCTAAATGGAAGTATCATTTTCAAGATGCCTTCTATTTTACAAGCAGCCAAACAGAAAATGAAACCCTGGGTTGAATTGTAGTCTTCCTGAAGGAAGTGTCAAAGCCTAACAAGGGAGCTTGACCCAGCTTTGTTCTTGTTGTTCAGTGAAATAAACTTTAATTGTTAATGAATCCAAACACTGTTAATGAATCCAATACTACTACTTTACTGAGAAAAGCTGTAATTACTGGACAATCCCCTGATTCTCAGCTGCTGTAAATCACTCTATCTTCACAGAATGGAGAGGGGCACTTCATTTAACAACACTGAAGAATTAAGACAGGGAAATGGCATAAAAATCAGAAAGGATCTTAGAATTATAATCAGGGGAAACAGAGTAAAGAAAAACATGTAAAGTTGGGCGTTGCTTCTGTGTAAAGAGAAGTTGTACATCCATGTACATGTAGTTGCATTAAGGAAAAGCATTAGTATTCAAGCCGAATGATGTCATGGAAAAACCGGTTTGTTTTTTTTTAAGCATGCAAAACTTCTGTCAGTTGAAAGGGGATAAGAACAGCATATTAATCAATTTCCCTCCTTACCTGTTGTTTTGTGAAGTAGTTAGGATTGCTGGCATTATCCATCTGGAATTTTATGCCAGTGGCAGATCCCTGACTGTGATGGTAGAAGGGTAAGGACCTCATCCAAATGCATCAAGAGGAATAGTGTTTCACTGTGTAACTGCCAAGTATTTCAGACCGGTGCCTAATACGGCAAAAACTTGTTGCAATTATGTGTAAAGTGTAATTTATCTAATGTAATTATGAGATGTTTAGAGCCAGTCATTTGAAATAGACTCCACTCCTCTGTTAACTTTTGACATTGGAAGGACTGTAATCATATTGCAGACCATCAGCCCTTGGATTAAAATTTAAACCTACAGTGAGCTTCAAACTGCTTTGCATTTACCCTTAGAAGAAAAGGGAGGTTGAATAATTTTTCTTACGTTGATTTATCTTAGGAAAATGGGTGTCAAGGTTCTGAATTACAGTAATTATTGTAAGCATGTAAAATATTATCAACTACAAGATACATCTGATGTGGTGTGGATGGATTAGTGCACATGCTAAGACCAATTTGAGAACATTTCACTTTTTGCTACGTTTGCTAGGGCTAGTTACATCCACTTAAAATACAGATTGGCTCTAAAATGGCAGCGGTTTGCAGGTCCTAAGTGTTAGGACTTTGGTTAAAGCAAAAGGAACAAAATAATTCTTTTTCTTTTAGCTTGTCATACAGTTTGTGCTGAGGCTTTCAGTAGTACTTTATTGTGACAGCTCATTTCCCTTTTCATTTGATGCCCTCATATACACCTTGTCACTCTATTAAACTAGAAAGATTTAGTTTCTTAAAGAGCCCTCAATGAAGCTGTTATAAAGCCTTTTCTCAAAACAACATATATGGAGCCTGAACACATGAGATTACATTCTTTTAGTTTATGTTGCTTTTTTGAGTAAATGAAAACAGGAGAGAGCAAGAGTTTATTGCTTAATAAGTATCAGCTATTTTCATAAAAAGGGTTCATAATTTTGAGTTTCATTTTTATTTTGACCCGAACACTTTTAGATAATAAATGTTGCAATTGAATCTTGTTTTTTTTAGGAAGTTGTTAAAACCAGCTAAATGCTTTCCATTTATGGATAACAAACTGATGCTCTAAGTTTAGGAATTACTGTGCCAAAATTTGAGTATTTCTTTGATTTCCTTGTAACCTGTAAAACTGACTGTTTCTGGTTATTCTGGGACCTTTGAACTAGGGGTCTTACCTCAGGTGGGATGTCAAAAGAATATATAGATTGTGATGCTGTTTTCTCTCCATTACTAGGAACAGTTTTTGGTCTGGGCAAGTTGGGTTTCAGACAATGCCACTAGATTTCTACTTGAGAATCTGCCTTTTGTGGCCTGTTTTATGGGTATTTTCACTTTTTTCATTGCAAGTTTTTAGGATTTTCTAAGCGTGTGTTTATAAGAAAGCAGCACCCAAATTAATTCATCTTCTGAGTACGTAAGAACTACTTTATGGCATTTTAACCTGCAAACGCTATGATAGCGTGTGTGGAAATGGAATTTACCTCACTTGGCGGACTTGAAATATATCCCTAAGCAGTAATTGCAACATCTTATCAAATTGTCGAGCAGGAAACAAACCTTTTTCTAAATGGAATTTTTATGAACTGTTTTAAGGACTGTTTACTGGAAAGCTGCCTAATCACTGCATTCCCTGGGTAATGGCTGAAATATGTGTGCTGAATTAGTAGCAGGAAGATGCTCAACTACTCTGGCAGGGAAGAGTTGATACTGCTTTTGCTAATGCATGTAAATCACAGGAAAAATTCTGAATATGGAGAAAATTTTTATCAATAGCCCCATTTAATTGTATCCTTCATTTGAACGGTGCCTTGCTTCAGCAATTTTTAAGGAAATTATTGAGACTATTTTTTTAAGTGGTAGAAGTAATAATTAAAACCCGTCCATTAAAAGATTTGGGAATACATTTAATTGATAGAAAGATTAGGTATATCAGGGGAAAAATCCACTTTGCTGGCATTCTTCTGGTTTTGGGTCTTGGCAAAGGAACTAAAATGGGTTAAGAGGAAATTGCTTGTTCCACAGTGTGCTGTGTGTGGCTTCCTGGGGATTTTACCTTTACGGTGAGTGTTCCTCTGAACACAATGAAGCTGCAGGCGTGTGCTAAATCCAGTTAAGGAGATTTCCAGTCTAGTCTTTTGGCTCTGGAAGAATCCCTAACTGTGCACCTGGGACATAGGATTGTCCAAAAGTGTCCCCATTGCACATTGCGAGGAATCCTGGTCTTCATTCTGCTGGTTTAGTTTGATGTTTCCATATTCTTCTAAAAAAGAATAATTGCTTTCTGTTCAGTGCCTGCATTCACAGCTGTCTGGTTTTTACCTTTTCTTCAGCTGCCTCTTCTCCACACAAGTGCCCTTGTCTACTTAACTCTTTCTTTTATGGCAGCTGTTCAATAGCTGGAGTTAAGCTTCTTGCCCTACTCTGAATTTCCAATTTCCCATTTGAGGATGAGGCAATCACCGCTGACTTCCCAGAGGGCACTCCTTTGCTTAGTTATCCAGCTCTCAGCAGCTTTGAAAGGGACAGAGAAATGGAAGGGAATAGCTTTGGTTCATAAATATTTTTGCATTAATAATAATTAAAGTTAAGATCAATGATTGTAGTACAGATGACTACCAATAGTGCTTTATAGCCCCTTTGGGAACTGAAATTGTGTGAAATAATTAAAAATAGCCTCCCTAGAATGGTTATTCTGTGAGCAGCAGTAGGTCTGTTTTAAGGCTGGCGTGGTGTCAGGAGGTCTCTGGGCATGCCAGGAGTTTCAGGTTGCTCACTTTTCTTTTATTTTTGCCCGTCTCCAAGTGTTTCCATTCTACATTCGGTCTTCCTGAAAATATTTGTGTGTCTTCCTTCATTTGGACATTGCAAAGCATGACTGCTTTTGTGGAGGACTTTTCACCCTTTCCCAGTCTTGTGCCTTTTGTTTCTTTTGGATGTAAATCCAAGCAAGCTGCAAATCTTTTATATCTTATTGGGATTTAGCAGTGGTGTCAGCGAGTACAAAAAAGAGTTCAACATGTTTTATTGTTATCAAAAGCATTTCCAGGAGTGGGAATGAGGGATAGGAATCCAGGGCACAGGGATGGTGGATCCCTGTTTATCTCTGTAGTATTTTAGAGTGTGTTTCAGTGTATCCCTCAACCTCTTTTGCAAATATTGTTAAAAAGGCAGTGCTTCCCAAAGCAAGAAATGAACCCAGGAAAAAAAATCTCACAGTCTTATCACAGCATGCTTTTTCTTTCTTATAAAACCAACATAATCAAAACAAAAACCAACCAAACCAAAACCAAAACCAACAAAAAACCTCAAAAACTAACCAAGCAAAAAACCCCCCCAAAGCCCCCAAAAAACTAAAACAAAAAACCCCAAGCTTCTATCCAGTAAATAAGACTTAAGTTTTAAGAATTATAAATACAGAAGGTGTCTTGATCACAGCTGAAAGAGGTTTGTAGTTATGCACGGCAGGCCTGTGAATTCCTTAGCAAACCTATTATTTTCTTCTTTTCTGAAGTATGTCTGTGAAATGTTTTGGAGTTTTGTATTGGAAAATATTTTTCTGCAAAACACATTTTAGTGGGAATAAATAAAAACGCCAACTAGTATAAAGATGGAATCATGTCTTTAGGAATCTATACTAGAATAATCTTGAATCTAGAGGAAACTTGAATGTGGGGAGGAGAGTGGAGGTATTGAAAACCTGAGAGGGTTTTTGCTCGCACCAGTTGTGTTTTCATGCTGTTTACTTGGGCTAATATAGTTCATGCTGCACTGCAAAACTTTTAGGTGCCTTCAGCATGTTGAATAAGAAGCTGTAGTTTTATAAAATAGCATTTATTTTGTTGTGGATGGGCTGCTTTATCACCTACATACAAGGACTTGCAATCACATACGTTGTATCTCGTGTCAAACAAGGATTTAGGAGAACTCCATGGAGTTCAATGAGCCCGTTTCTAGCTGTGTTGACAGCAGATTTCTACCCAGATGCCGGATAAGCATACTTGGTATTTTGAAAAGTTTTTCCAGGCTCCAGCTCTTTTGAAGCAGGCACTTAATGAGCTTCTGTGTATTTAGCAACCTTCATCAGATGCCTTTACATCAACTTGTGCAGGCTGCCTTTGGGCTCATATGAAAAATCAGGCGTACGTTCTAAAATGTGAGAATGCTTTTTTTCTCTGTGAATGTTTGAGGGATCTCGTGCTCTTTTACCGCAATTTAGTCGTTCAAGCCTGAGGTGCTCTGGTCCCAGGGAAGATCGATAGGATGTTGCCATTACGGCCGTGTCTGTCAATTACAGCCAGATTCAGGCGGTCAGGTAGGATTGTAAATTTGTGCCAACCAGTCACAGATGTTCCAGCTGTGCAGACATGTGGCACTATTTATTCTACTCTTTTTTCATAAAGGCCACAGGGGGAAAAACATTGTCCCTACCCAGAGACTGCAGCTGTTCTCCTGAAAGCACCTTCCAATCTTCCTCTCCACGCTGGGATGATCCATTAGGTCTTTTTAGCCCTCACATGTTTGTTTCAAACTCCCACAGCTCACAAAATTAATTTCTGTTGGGAACACAATGTGGTGATGAGGCAGGTTATTCTGGCTGGGCTTTTCCTTTATCTGCTATACAAAGCAACTGATTCACTTTCTATTAATTACCACCAGCTATGGGGACTGCCTGGTGTTTTTTCTTTGGACTTTCAGCCTTTTGAGCTCGTTCTCAGGTTTGCTGTTTGGAAAAGCAGAGATGACAGGAGCGGGAAGGAAGGATACAGGAGAAAGAGGCTGACTTACCCAAACCTTAAAGTACATCTCAGCTGGGAATGGTTATTGTGTGTGGAGCACTATATTTTACTTATATGCAGCACAATATTACTTGTCTCAACTTCCCTCCTCCCCCAACCCTATGAAAGGAAATTCTAAAAAATTGCTTTTTAACTAATTATAAGAAATCCAATAACATTAGCAGCTTATTTCTTTCTGACTAAATGTAATGAGATTGGAGCATTGCTTCATCAGGAGAATGACCTAATACAATAGCTCATTGAACCATGAAAGATTCATTAAAACTACCTTGCAAGGGGATTTTTTGGGCAATGTTTTATGTGGTGGACTTTTTTTCTTTTAAAAATAACTCCCAAGCCTAAAGCAGTTACTGCATGCAGTTGTAATCAATTTTGTAACACTAGGCAACAGAACTGGTTTTAATTACCTCTTATGTTCTAAAGATGTTACAGAAAAATCCTCACAGCTGAGCTGCACTTCATTTGTTGGAGGCTGAGGTTTGCAGCCAGGTGACTTTGCAAAATACCCAGATGTTACACACTGGGATTTTGCACAAAACTTCAGGAGCTGGTGATAAGTTTCAAACTGCCAGAAAATTTCCATTTCCTGCTGACCTAAATGAAAGAATCTATCCCTTCCCTGAGATGTGAGTGGCAATGTGTCTGTACAGCTTTTGGAGTTGGTTTCTCACAAAGGGTACATGATGCCCATTTGCCCCTCAGCTTTGTATCTATTACTAAATGATGCATTTTAAACTGTTCTTTGTATCCATGATAACTGTGGGTTCTGAAACAGTAGAGACTTTAATACACTAAGCTTGAGGTATAAAAATGAGGCATCTGTCAGAAAAAAAATATGGACTGACTTACAACCTCTATAATTAAGGTGTCAGGAAATCTCAAGCTGTTAAAATTTATTTTGAGCTACCCTAAAACATTACATCCAACAAGACAATATCCAATAACAGTAAGAGAAGGGGCAGAAGGTAAGATGATGGTTTGCAAATGCATAAAAAAAGGAACTCAAAAAACTAGATATGGAATTCTAGAGTTCAGTTCGATTGATGTAACTGTCCCCATCATCCTTTCTGCTGCCAGTAGGAAAATGTCCAGAGCATGTGTTTAAGCAACACGCACTAAAGCCTGTGGGCATGTTTGACGCTTTCTGGCAGTGTGCACAAACCCAGGCTGCTTCCACAGGTGAGAGAGGTAAATGCTCTTTCCTCCTGAGATACATCTGAAAAAATCCTAAAAGGAGCACCTTGTAATCTGGGGAAAAACCAAAAGGTTTCTCTTTCTACTGAAAACTTGGAGTGAAATAAAAGGAACCTGCAGAAATCAGCCTCTCTCTTTCTTTACACTGAGTTACTGAGCCCTGCGCCTCTCAGGGTCGTTCACCTGCTGCCCCAAAGCGTTTCCTAGGTGTTCAAATAACAACAATAACATTAAAATATGAATTAACACTCAAATAACAGCAGTTCCCTGCTTTGGCAGGCTTTTCCCTCAGGGCAAACCATCTTTTGCCGCTTTTCTTTTGCAGAGCAGAAGAGCAGGAGAGGCTCAGGAGACAGAAGGACGATGATTTGGCCAAATTGCTGCCAAAAGCTGATGCCTTTAGTTTAAGGAATAAATACCTGTCCAAACTTGGAACTCAGGTATCACTGATTAAAAACCAGAATGCTGAGGGGTTTATTTAAAGGATTTGGCGGTTTTTACCAGCCAGCAACTCCACCTCTGAGTGAAATCCCTGGGATTTGTTCTCAGGAAGAAACCTCCCAGTAATGAAAAATCTAATGAAGAAAAAGGATTCGAAGGTTGGCCCATTTCAGAAGCTGAGGAATGTCTTGAATTTTATTTTTTTGCAGCTCCCAGCTCATTACTCCTCCTGTTTCTCAACCCTGGCCCACAGAAGTGTGTTGAAATAGCAGCTTGGCCCTGTGGAGAAGCAGGAATCCACTGAATTTCCTGGGACGCAGAGCCCAGCGCCAGCAGATGCTCCGTGCTTTGCTGCAAGCCTAGATCCTAGATTTCCAATATTGCCTAAAAACTCCTCCTTCCTGGACAATCCAGAGGATCCTGATGGGGGATGGTGGCTCTGGTGGAACCTCTGAGTACCTGCTCCAGCCTCTTGGCTCTAATTACTCCGTGAGTAGCTGAGTCAGGGGCCAGGGGTTGCTCTCTGGCTGTGAAATGGGAAAATTCCATCAGGAAAGTGCTGGGATGAGCCTGGAGGGAGGTGGGGCTTCTCCAGCCTCTCCTTCTTGGACACCTTCCTTGCTCTGCTTCGTTTTTCTGAGGGAGGAAAAGGTGAGGAGAAGCTCCCCAGGGAATATTGCAGAGGAATCTCCAGTTCCAGAAGTACAAAAAGTGCCCAGCCTCAGGAATTTATCCCAGCTCAGGAACAGCACTAACCTCTCCAAGCCTGAACAATGTGAAAACCGATTTATTTTTTAAGACTTCGTGACTAAAACCAATAAAAAGAGGTAATGCAAGGACTGGATTTTGCTTCCAGAGGGAAAAGCCTTGAATTCTATGCTGGAACTCATCATTTTCCCATCATTTCAGTGGGAAACTCCTTGCTGAACAGGGACTTCCCAGGGCTCCTGCAGAGTGCGCTTTGCTTTGCTTTCATTCCTCCTGGAGGTAATTGGATCAATTATCTCTGACCCGAGCTGAGCTTGCTGTAGAGGGGCAGGAGGTTTGTGGAGCCCCAGGAATGGGGAATATTCCTGGGATACTCCAGGAAATGTTCCTGGGATGGCTCCAGGGAATCCTGGTGTGCCACAAAAAGCTCAGGAGCCTTTGACGTTTGTTTGGCTGCAGGGAGAGGAGTCCGTTAGAATCAAAAAGCTGCATTTGATGTAGAATATCCTGAATTTCATCGTTTCAATCTAAGCAGAACTCCCAGTCTTAAAGCTTGGTTTTAAAAGAGATTTTTGTGCAGTGGAGATTTTTCTGACGTGCCTGGAAAATTCTCATCTTCCCGAGGGACATTTTGGGTGAAAGTTCTGGATTCTGGAGGACAATGAGGGGACCCAAAGGAGCAGTTTGGGAGCTCCCTGTCCCCCTGAGCTGTCCTGGTCCTTTCTGGGCTCCTCAGGACCAGCTCTGAGGCTTTGATTGGACGCTTTCCTTGTGAATTTGGGGTGTTTTTTAAAGAAAACCTTTCGTTGGACACTGTCACCCGTGCTTTTTTGGTTGTTGAGGGTTCTGGTGTTGCCTTCGGAGGCTTTGGGAAGGGAACTTTATCCCAAGAAATCCTCCCTTTTCTAGGGACCTCTCACTAGAGGTCAGCACTGCCTCGTTGCCGGCTCGGGAATGTTGGATGGTTGGGATTAAAACCACCGAGGCTGCAGCTGCTGGGGCTTGTTTGGGTGCCTGATGTGCACCAGCCTTGGTCCTGGCACGAGGTGTCCATCCTGGGGTGTCCATCCCTGGCAGTGTCCAAGGCCGGGCTGGACATTGGGGTTTGGAGCACCCTGGCATGGTGGAAGGTGATTTTGAAGGTCCTTCCAGCCCAAACCAGTCTGTGATCCCATGGAACCGAGTCCAGTCTTTGGGAAAAGCACCTCAGTGCCTTCAATCAACTTCTCTTTGAATGTTTATTAATGGAAGGCAAAGCAAAGGGATGAGCTGGGAGGGAAAAAAGGGGAGGGGCATGGTCTGAGGGCTGAAGACATGGAGCTGTCCAAAGGGAGGAAGGGTGGAGGGAAAAGGGACGGATGGTGTAGCAAGGCAGGGAGAGGGTTGAAGGCACGGGAGCTTCCCACAGGCATCAGCTGCGTCAATCATCAGCTGTGCCTGGAGCTCCGGCTCCTCCGTCTCCAGGCGGTCTCATCTTCTGTGGCCCCTGAAGGTCTTCTAAGGCCACCGGTTTTTCTGAGCCAGCAGATGACTGCAGTTCTGCAATTCGCTCCTCGAACATCAGCTGGACAAAGAGGCTTATCTGGGAGGGGCTGTCGTCGTCTCTCAGGGCCTGAAGAGCTGGAAGAGACAGGCACAGAGCCCCGGTCAGAGCCCGGATGTGCGGGAGCCCAAGGAGACCCTCCTGCCAAGGGCCATCCGAGCCAGCTCCTGCCGTGGCCGCCACAAGAGAGGAGAGAGGGGCCAACGGGATTCGCCGCAAGGTGCTAAACACGAATCGCCCCACCCGCGTCCCTGAAATCTCTCCGTGTTCTGCGCACGCCAGCCCTTGTCCGCACAGGGAGCCAGGCCCTCCGCAGGCAGGACAGGGATTGCAGCCCCCTGCGCGAGCATTGCGGCTCCCCCCGGCAGCCCCGCTGAGAACCCGCTGCCCTCACTCACCCTCGCTGAGGGCCTGGAGCTCTTCCTTCTGCCTCCTCAGGCGCACCCCGGCGATCCCTGGGAACACAGAGCCTGTCAGGGCCCCAGCGGCACGGCGCCCTGCCGGCGGCGCTGCCAGCCCTGTGGCCACACGGCCTCCTGCCCCGGCAGGGCTCGGCCCGGGCCCTTGCCGCATCCTGCCGCCCCAGGGCACGGCCGCAGAGGGCGGCAGCAGCCCCGAGGGCAGGCGCGGCTCCACGGCGCCGGGCGCGGATGCCGCTGCCGGGACGGGGGCTGGGGCTGGGGCTGGGGCTGGGAGGGAGCCCGGGCTCGTGGCTCACCGATGAGCTTGATGGCCGCCTCTCGCAGGGGCTCCTGTGGGTGCTCCAGGTAGGGCAGGGCCAGGCGCAGGTGTTCGGCCGCTCGGCTCTTGTCGTCTGCCAGCTGGAGAGAACGGCAGGAGGGAGGGAAGGGTTGGCGCGGGCTCAGCCCCTCGGCCGGGCGCTCCCGGCGCCCAGCCCCGGCCTGCGCTGCCCGCACAGCCCCGAGGCCCGGCCAGCGGGCGCCGGGCTCCGGAGGGGGCGGAGGGCCGGGCGCTGCCCGGGGAGCCGCGGTGCCGCCCCGCCCCGCGGCCCCGCTGGGCCGGCGCTCCGTCGGCGCCCGACTCGGGGCACAGGAGCCTGGAGAAGAGCCCGCGCGGCCCCACGGAAGGGAGCGGCGTGTGGGGCGCAGGCCGGAGCCCCTGCGTGCGGCGCTGGGCAGGGGCCACGGCTGCCAGCCCCGCACACCGAGCCCCGCCGTCAGGGGGCTTCTCCAGAGGCCGTCCTTACCACGCACTCGGCGAACTTGAACAGCTTCTCTGTCTTCAGCATGTGCTCGAGGTCGCTCCTCTTCAGGAAGCCGGCCGCACAATGCAGCGTTTCCCGAGAGGCCTGGAGAGCAGCAGAGACGGGAGCTGGCAGCGCAGCCCAGCCCAGGGCACGGGCCCTGCGTCCCTGCGCCAGGGCCAGCAGGAGGCTGCGAGCCGGGAGAGGTGCCCGGGCAGGAGGCAGCCGAGCCCCCTGTCAGGGATGCACCGGCATCACACAACGCCTCACCTTGGCCACGCGCTCGTTCACCTCGTGGCAGTGCAAGTAGAGTGGGAGCAGGCTCTGGCTCACAACTGTGTTCAGTGGCTCTTTGCCCTCATCCGCTACCAAGCCCATCACCTTTTGGAAAAGCTGAATGGAGAGCAGCTGCACCTGGCTGTTGTCCTGAAGGAAAGGAAGCGGAAGAGGCCTCAGCACCAATTTCTCCAGCCCAGCCGGGCAAAAGCCTAAAAATCCCCAGGGCACAAAGTTTCTGGGCAGCAGCTAATGCCCGTGGCACGCAGAGCCTTACGTTTCCAAAGAGCGACAGGAGGAGGTCGGCTAGCTTCAGGGCAGTGGTCCTGCCGATCACGGAGTCTTTCCGCTGGCACACATTGGTGAGCGCAGCGAGGGACATGGCGACCACCTCTCCGTCGGCATCACCAAGCCGCTCCAGGAGGCTTGGAAGCAGGCTGCGTACACCTCCGGCCTGTATGGAACACAAGGCTGTGCTGGGAAGCCACCAAGAGCTGCAGCGCCAACACTGCCCTGGCTCTGCTAGCCCACCCTGCCGCTGCTGGGCCCAGAGGCCAAAGGCCTGTCCCGAAGCACTCGAGCAGCTGGAGCAGGAGGCAGGAGAGCTGGGAGCAGCTGCCTCAGCTCCTGAAGCCCAGCCAGCCCAAGGGGCTGCTTTCCCCAGCGCAGCTTCAGCCGCTGCCCCCTTCTCACCATCGAGGGCTCCTCGCTGAGCAGCACAAGGCCTTTGAGCGCCAGGTGACGTCTCTGCCTGCACGTGCCCCGCAGGTGCCTTGACATCTCCTCCAGGACACGGCCTGCGCATTCCCTCAGGTCCAGGAACTTGATGACCTGAAAGGCACAGGGCAGTGACAGGTGACCCGAACAGCAGGAGCCCAGAAGCGCACAGGGCCGGGCCCAGGCAGCAGCAGCAGCAGCAGCACAGGGCTCGGGCACCGGCCCAGGCAGCTGCAGCTACGAGAGGGCAGAGGGCTGAGAGGCAGCTGAGCGAGGCAGCGCTGGCTCACCTCCACCAGGAATGCCAGGGAGGGCAGATCCCAGCGTGGCTCCTCCCTGCTTAGTGGCTGGAGTAGGTAGAAGCCAATGCAGGAACAGGTGTGGCCCAAGTGACGGCGCATCTCCCTGTCAGGGGGAAAAAGGCAGCAAGAGCCTGAGGTGGGGGGGACAGTCTTCTCCCAGGAGGTCTAACTCACAGGTCCGGTCTTTCCCCAGTATCTCTGGAGGGGGATGTGGGCGCTTTGGGAGGCGGCCCCTTCTGGGCACCCTCCTCTGCCAGCCTTTTCCAGTCGGCTTGGCCGGCCCTCGGTGACGAGGCCCTCGAGGCCATGAGCACAGGGACTGTGTGGGGCACAGGGGACAAATGTGGGAGAGAAGGGGTTCTCACCTGGCCAGCAGACCCACGGCATAGTGCTGGGTGTCAGCACAGAGCAGCGTGTCCCAGCCACGCTTGCGCTCCATAGCCATCATCTCTGTGTTCCACCACATTTGGCTGAACAGAGCCTTCATGGCCTGCACTGCAAACCTGTGTGCAGAGCAAAACCCAGGTCACACGGCGAGCGCTGGCGCCGGCCACAAGGACATTGTAAAGACAGGAGGACTGGCACCTGTTGGGGTTGCTGGGAAGGCCGTGTTCCTCCTGGCACGCTCTCCAGAAGTTAGCAACTTCCACTGGCATCTCTTGTGTGGTGATGACAATGTGGAAGAGGAGAGCAACAAACAGACGGGCTGAATGAAGGAGCACTGCCCTGTGGCATTTGGGCACCTGGACAGTCAGCCACAGCCCCAGAGTTGCCTGCAAAAGAAGCAGCCCGAGACAGAGCTCAGTGCTAAGATGTCCGTGTGGCAGGGCCCGAGGGGAGATGCAGGGGGAGCGACGGGCCTGGAGCCCCCTGAGCCTGCCCTAAGCCAGTGCCTGAGGCAGGGAGAGGACGGAGAGCTGATGGAGAGGCGACCGGGGAGCGAGCAGAGGCCGGTTCCAGAAGCTCACCGCCAGGGCAAAAACGTCCTCGTCGTCGCCATCGGAGGTGGTCGTTGTATGCAGAGGCCAATCCTCCATCACGCGGATGAGTGCTGGCAGCACCTTCTCCGCTGTCACAGCCGACGAGCCTATGGCTCTCCACATGCTTGCAGCAGCTCTGTGGGATTGGAGCTCTGTGTCAGGGCCGTCTGAGTCACAGTAGCATGCCCTGTGCAGCTGTGGAGGCCCAGGTGACAGAGCCCTGGTGCCCTGAGGGGCAGGGAGGGAGCATGGCAGCAGGCTGGTGGAACAGAGGGGCCCAAGGGTCCTGGACCGCTCCGCCTGTCTGGCAGAGCCCATTGGACAGGCTCTGCAGGGCAATGGGCCCTAAAGGCTGCTGAGCCCTGAGCTCTCAAGGCAGGTGGGCCCCATACCTGTCACACGTTGGGGCACAGCGCAGGAGGGTCAGCACAACGTCAGCAGGTTGCTCTTCGGCCAGCCTCAGAAAGTCCAAGCGCATCCTGGCATCCAAAGTGACACAGGCCGCCAGTCTCTGGTGAAGGTCCTTCACCATGGCTGGCACCTGGAGGAGACATGGGGAAGACCTGGAGCGCTGTCCAAGGGAGCAGCTTTCCCCAAGAAGTGCTTCCCCTCCCGCCACACTCTCCTGGCCTCCAAGACTCAGGGTCTCTTTTGTGTCGGTGTTTCTGAAGGCCACGGACTCAGTCACTGCCATGTCTGTATTTGCTGCGTCACTGATTGCAGCATCCAAGCGCTGAGCCAAATCTGGGCTGACATTGGGCTCTGCCTGGAGCTCAGTCAGCCTGCGGTCAGGCTCAGCTGTTGCACGGCTTCTGGTCCTCCTACGTCGAATGGGCACGAGCCTCCGGAACATCTGCAGGAGAGCAAAGGACAGGGAAGAGAGACACGTTCCATGGAGTGCTCCAAGCGCGGAGCTCGGCCGAGCAGTGACAGCAGGCCCAGCCCAGGCGGGGATGGCTGCACGTACCTTCAGTGATCTGCGGAAGCGGCCACGGGTGGGCTTCTTCTCCTGTGTCTGCTCCATGGTTGCATCTGGCAAAGAGCGAGCGCAGCCAGAGCTGAGGGGTTGCAGAAGAGGCCAGAGAAGCCAGCCCTGCTCTCCCCAGGCAGGGACAGCCCCGGGATGCCCCAGGGGATGGAGCACAGCTGCTGCAGGGGCAGCCTCGGCCCCTCTTCCATCCTGTCAGTGGGCGGAATGGGAACGGGGATGGGATGGGATGGGGCCAAGCTGTCCGCAGCCATCGGCCTTGTGGCCCGGCTCTGCCACTCACCATCCTGCTGTGGCTGGAACTGCTCCAGCTCTTGAGGGGGTTGTGCTGGAGCATCTCCAGGGCTTGTATTTCTTCTCCTCCAGCAAACTGTGAAGAGGTCGCGAAATCTGCCCGCCATGTCAGCGTCTGGCCTCGAGGGCACCTTCAGACAGATGCCTCTGAGGAAACTAGGGAAAACCCTGAGGCAACAAGTCGTGCAGTTGTGCCTTGAAGGCACCTGCGGCAAAGAAGCCTCAGGAAGGCTGCAGGACAGCAAGTCCTGCACACTGGTCTTGAGGGCTCCTGCCACAACGACAGGAGACTCCTTGTGGTGCTTCAGGTCACCAGATCCTGTGGTCTGGCCGCGAGGGCACCGACCGCAGGGTTGGGAGATGCCTCGGGAAAGCTCCGAGTCACCAAGTCCCGCAGTCTGGCCGCGAGGTCAGCTGCAGGAGCAGCGCTTCGGAAAGGCTCCGGGTCGGGCACAAACGAGCGGGCTGTGTGGGAACTCCTCACAGCACCTCTCTGGCGCGTCCTGTCCCGTGGCGTGCTCCGAGCACTGTGGCGTGGCTGCGTTGTTGCCAGCACCTATGTCACCGCGTGTCACAAAGGCTCCTCGGACACCCTGTGCCTTTCCCTGCCACGGTGACCACGCTGCTGCACCGTGTCACAAAGGGCCCATGCACACCCTGCCACCTGCCCCGGCCCTGCCCCCGCTTCACCCAAAGTGGCCAAGGTCGGAAGGAATCCCTCGGCCCAAGTGTCTAAGAGAGCCCAACAGGACCTTGAATGATTTGATGGCTCGAGCCATCGGCAACCGCTGCCCTGCTCTGCGGGCTCAGGGCGGCAGAAGGAGCCCCCAGGGCTGCCGACGCAGCCGCAGCGGGAAGGGCACGGGGCCTGCCGCAGAAGCTGGCACGGCCTCCCTTCTCTCAGCTGATAATTGTCTTCAACCAAAGTCAGACTTTCACTTCAAACCCAGCTCAGTGCAGGCATCCATCTTTCCATTTGCTGTGTTTCCAAAGCAAGGAAGGGGCAGGAGTTTAGGAGTGGCTGGTTCAGCTCAGCCTTGCTGATAAAGCAATTTGGGTTTTCCCTCATCAATCTGTTTCATTAACTACAAATGCAGAATTGGAGAAGTTGTTGGATATTTTTGCGTTTTTCTGCAGCTGGCTGCAGGAGACTTTGCTCAGACTGGGGGTTGGGGCTTTCCAGCCTGGAGAAGAGAAAGACCTGGGGAGATTTCATTGGGGCCTCCCAAGACCACAAGGGAGCCTGAAAGAGCTGCAGAGGGACCTTGGACAAGGACCTGGAGAGCCAGGACAAGGGGGAATGGCTTTAAACTACAGGAGGAGAGATTTAGATGGGATCTTGGGAAGGAATTCCTCCCTGGGAGGGTGGGGAGGGCTGGGCTGGAATTCCCAGAGCAGCTGTGGCTGCCCCTGGATCCCTGGGAGTGTCCAAGGCCAGCTTGGAGCCCCTGGGACAGTGGGAGGTGTCCCTGCCCGTGGCAGGGTGGGGCTTGAAGGTCCTTCCATCCCAAATTCCATGATTCCAACCCAAAGATAACCTGGATTGGAGGCAGCAGTGCCTGGGGGCTAAAGCACCTTCCCAGCTGTTATCAGAACAGGAGTTGCAGACATTTTATCCCTGGGTTTTCTTCCTTGTCCCTCAGCTGGGAGGTGATGGGAACGACCAGCAGGAGCTTCCCCAGGCCCTGGGAGTGGGACACTGGGAAGGGGACACTGGGAGTGGGACACTGGGAGTGGGACACTTTGGGAGTGGAACACTGGGAATGGGACACATTGGGACATTTTGGGAGTGGGGACACTGTGGGAATGGGACTCTTTGGGAATGGGACTCTTTGAGAATGGGACACTGGGAATGGGACTCTTTGGGAATGGGACACTAGGAATGGGACACTTTGGGAATGGGACACTGGGAATGGGACACTGGGAATGGGACACTGGGAATGGGACATTTTGGGACAGTTTGGGAACGGGACTCTTTCGGAGTGGGACGCTTTGGGAGTGGCACTTTTACAACCACTATTGGCTTTGTGGTTTATCCTGAGACAACAGACCCAACCATAAATTGTCACTTCAGGGCCAGCATTTAGTGCCAGCTCAGGGAAATGCAGGGTGGTTGGGGCAGGTATTAAACACCCCCAATAAATCCTGGAGGAGGATCCCAGGGTAACAATGCCTGCTTGCCAAATCTGTTTGCAGAGCACACAAAAGCAACGAGGAAAACATTGCAACAGCACAAAGGTTTTCTCACAGCTCCACCACAGGCTGCTGCCTCAGCAAAGCTGATTGTTGGTGCTTTTCTTCCAGCCCCAAACTGGGATTGAGCCAGGCCCTGCATCCATTGGGACTGGGATGCTGTGGCTGTAGGATAAACCCCCAGCCAAGCCCCCCAGGGAGACATTTATCCTGTTTGGAGCCCGTTTATTTTTCCTCCTTCCCCTGAAGATGTGTGTGAGGAGCAGAGATTCAGCCAGGCCCTCTTCCCAGACCCATGGGATGTGTGTTTCTTTCCCGTTTCCTGGAAGCGCTCGGCGTTTGGGGAAGGTTGCTGGGCCACGAGGAGCTACTGGACACCATCCACAGCCCCTCTCAGGCATTTTCTGCTGGGTGGGACTCCCTGAAAATCCCTTCAGCTTTGTACGGAAAGCACTTTTCCTACGGGGCACACAGGGTGTGAGGCTGGCTCTGGGAAAGAAATATTGCCAGGGAAGAAAGGCTGGGAACGTGTTGACGGCAGCACTGCTCTTTCAGGTGTCACTGTAAGAAGCTTCTAAAAAGCTCCATTTCTGCTTGGTGGGCAGAAAGTGCAGGAAAAAGTGCTGGGAATGTCCACATGGACTTCAATTAGCATCAAGCAGCATCACAAGTGGTTTCGTCCAGGCAGGAGTCACAGTCACTGTGAGGTGATGAAAACGGAGATGGGATCTGCTTGAGGCGGATGGTGCAGCGGCTGCGCACCTGCGACGTGTATCCCTCAGGGTACCTATTTCTTTAGAACACTATGAAGACTAGAGGGAATTGAAAGTCCACTGCAGTTTAGGTTGTTCTTCACGAGATTGTTCAAGTCGAGCACAGCCATTCTGTTCAGCAGACACACGGGCAGGGGCTTCTTGGAGCGCTGCTCTGGCACCCATTCTTTGGAGGAGGGGATTGCAGGAAAGAAGAAAAGAAGCTCATCAACTACTGAAGAGGAAGAGTCACTGACAGGAAGCAGTGGGTTAAGAAATGTGAGGGGAAAAAGGCAGAAAACATGAGGTGACAAGTGTGAGAAATGGGAGAGGAAAAAGGAGGGAAGTGTGAGGGAAGAAAAGGGAAGGAAACCTGAGTGGGAAAGGCTGAGAAAACTGAGGGGAAAATGGTGAAGACGTGAGTGAAAATAGGAGAGGAAGGTGAGAGGAGGAAAAGGCAGGACATATGATGGGAAAATTCTAAGAAACATGATCAGGGAAGGCTGAAAAACATAGAGGAAAAAATGGAGGGAAATGTGAGGGGAAGAGAGTGAGAAAATTACTGGCAGAGAGAGAGAAACAGGCAGCAAATGTGAGGGGAACATTGTGAGAATCCTGAGGGGAAAAGAGGGAGAAACCAGAGGGCAGAAAAAGGCAGGAAACATTAGGGGGGAAAAAAGGGGGGGAAGTTGGACGGGAAAGGTGGCAGAAAACAGGAGTGAAAAAAGGGCAGAAAATGCTAGAGGAAAAGTAGAAGCAACATGAGGGGGAAAGAATGATAAACGTGAGGGGAAAAGTTGGAGAAATGTAAGAGGGAAAGCCTGGGAAACATGAGGGCAAAAGTGAGAATCATGAGGAGACAACTTGGAGAAAAATGACTGAGGAAAGGAGAAAAGCATGAGGGGAGAAAAGGGCAGGATAAGTGAGGGGAAAATTGTGAGAATCGTGAGAGAACAAAAAAGCAGGAAAAAGCGGGAAGTTGGGGAAATGTGAGGGGCAAAGCGTGAGGAAAGGGAGCTGAAAAGGGTGGGGAAAATGAGTAAAACTTGGGAGGCAAACATGAGAGGAAAACTGTGAGACTCGAGAGGGGGAAGGGGTGGAAATGTGAGAGGGAAAAGAACAGGAAATGTGAAGGGAGAAAAGGAGAGAAGGCAGGATTGGCATGACAGCTGAAATGATTCCTAACACATTCCCCCATGCATTTGCCCATTTATTGCACTAGCCCAGGGCTTCTCTGTATGTCCGTCTCCCCCTGTGCCTTGATTCCTGTTTGGAAGCAGTAGAAGTGCAGGATGTGCCCACCAGCAGGAGCTGCTCCAAGCTGGGAAGGGGCCAGGTGGTGCTGATTTCCAGAGGCTTCTGTGTCCCAGGTGAGGCCAGGGCAGGAGTGGGTTGAAAGGTGCTGCTGCTGCTCCTCTGTGCCAGAGAGCCCTGGCCGGGCAGGGCACGGCGCCCACTGCACTGCGGGCTCTTTCTCCTGCCACAGCTGGGCACACCTGGCAACAAATCATGACGACTTGTGGGGAAACCAAGGGCTTTGTGGAGGCTGCCTTGCTCTGCACACACCCGGGCCACCTGCAGCACAGAGCTTTGGCCCCCAGAAAGGTAAACCCGAGGGGAACAGCTGGAAAAGGTTTCATTTTCACCTGTCAATAGATGACTTTATTTCAGTGCTGGGTGCGTGGGGAATCACTTTCCTAACACGTGCTCAGCCAGAAATCCCACCTACTCATTTGTAACCATGGAAACAAGACCTACTCATTACTTTGCTGAAACTCACAGGCTAAACATTCCCTCAAATTAGTTGACATATTTAAATCACTTCTCAGAAGTTACTGACAGGAGAGTAGGGCTCTCTTGAGAGTCTCGGGTGGTCATTTGGGGAACATCCCATTGCTGCAATTCTCCTCTGATGCTCAAGAGCCTCCTACAACCACTCTTTTCCCCTTGAATGCATTCCAGCTACATTCTTGGGAAGACTATTCTCAAGGCTAAGGTAGTCACTTGCACACATCAATCACTGCTCTGGAGGAATAGAGGGCTCAACAGTCTGTTAATGCAAAGGGAATTCACAATTTGTTACTGTTCAATATTTTCTCAAAACCTGCCTTCTCTGGGCATTGCTCACAAGCATTTCTTTAATTCACCTTGAAAATGTTTTTGCTGACTGAAGCCACATTGTGTCTTTCCTTCAGCAATTCAGAAGAAAAACACAAACTGCCTGCTGAAACCCTTCTGCTCCCTTCCAAATCAGTTCACTGCTCAAGCACGAGCCACAGGCTCCTGCCCGATTCCCTCTGTGAGATAGGAGGTAATATTTTGCTGCAGCTGCAGGGTTATGAGAAGAAAGAACGAAAGCTGTTGGTTCTTGGGGTTGTTATTTAGGGTTTGGGTTTGTTCTAGTTGATTTGTTGGGTGTTGCTGTGAGCTAGGAGAGGGGCCAGCGTGAAGACCAAACCAAAAGGGAAGTAGGAGAAGAGGGGAGGGGACAGAAAAGGAGGCGGTGGGGACAGAATACAAGTTTCCTATTTCCCGGCCAAAGGGAAAGGGGACACGGTTCGCCCTGGGCTGGGAAAGGCAATAAAAAGCAGCATTTTCTGTGTGTGTGTTGTGTGTGTGTTTGGCTCTTGGGAGAGGGAGATACACACCCAGCTCAGGTGAATCCATCCTAAAAAACAGTTCTCTTTGGCTTTGATGACGTTGTCACCCCATTAAATTTCATCTGACAGTTGGCTCCTCTCTAACACCTCTCTATCTCCCAGCAGCTCAGGGCTGCATTGCACAGTGCTTGCTGTGTGCCAGAGAGCTCAAAGCAGGCTGGCCTGGCGCCCCGGAATATTTCTGCAGAACACTCTGCATTTCACTCTTTTGCTCTGGCTCAGTGCACAACTCCAGCACTGCAGGCGCTTCCTCCCAGAGCCGTGTGAGGCCCCGGCTCCTGCAGATGTGAGCTGACAAGCTGTCCCTGCCTGCCGCTGGCCTCGCTTCCCCCGGCAGAAGCGCCGTGCCTGAAGGAGGCTGCCCTGTGCCGGAGCCTGCGGAGCAGCCCGGCTCCCTCCCCTGTGCCCAGAGCGCTGCACACACTGCTCACCTTGGCCAGGAGTTAGAGGGCAGCCGGCACAAGGGTGGCAATCCTCAGCCAGGCCTGCAGTCCTCGCCTGTGGTTTGCCTTTCTCTGCTCCTGTGCACGCTCCGGACGGCCGATGCCACCGGTCTGTGCTGTGCCCAGCACGGCCACGCTTCCCCTCGGGAGAGCCTTCCCCACTTTCCAACTGTACCAAAGAAGCCATCAATGTCACTCTCCACCTCTAAGAAAAAACTGACACTTCAGAAGAAAATGTTGAGCTTTCTCAGAGGCTCAGAAGGAGGGGAATCTTTGAAAGGAGTTGAGGTTTCACAAACTTTATTTCCAATCCTATGCTACTATCCTACTCCACTGTCCTAGCTGCAATCCTACTCTACAGTCCTATTCTACAATCCTTCTCTATACTGGTGTTGGAGAAAACAGTTGTCTGATTCCTGTCTCCTCCTTCCACTCTTTCACTGAAGTGATCAGTGGCACCAGGCTGGACACAGGCTTGGCTGATGTTACAAATGGATGCTGCACAAAGAAAAAAAAAAAAACAAGAATGAACCATTACTTTGCAAGCTAAGAGCCTCAAAGGCAGGGCAATATTTTTCAAAGGAAAAGGAGATTGAATCAGAGTACATCTAAGGAGCAACAGTGGGGCCACATTGGCACAGCTTGCTGCAAGAGCTGCTATGTGCCCCAGGCCTGGAAATATCTCCGGTCTGAGCATCCTGATCTCTTGAAAGAGGTCCCTGGTCATATTGCAGGGCACTTGGAGCAGATGACCCTTACAGGCCCTTGCCAGCCCAGCCCAGTCTAGGATTCCTGACTGTTCTCATTTGAACAGCACCAAGAGTGGAGGTGAGGAGGAGGAGGCTCCCCTGATGCCTTGCACTTCAGTGCAGGAGGAGCCCGTCCCTGGGACACTGTTTCCCCTGCAGCCCCTTGGCATTTTACCTGCAGCAGCTCCTTGGCAGACCAGCGCCGCGCCTCGTCTCTCTGCAGGCAGCAGCTCAGGAAGTCACACAGCAAAGGGGAGCGGAGCTTGGGCTGCTGCAGCTTTGGGATCCCTTTGGTGGCTTTCAGGAGTTGAGCCTGAAGAGAAAGGAAACACGAGTTTCTCACCCGCTTCTTTCACATCTGGAACTGCTCTCCCAGATCCCATTGTTTCAGGTGCACTCTGCAGTGGCACTTTCTGCCGTGGCACAGAGGCAGAGATGAGTTTCCTGACCAACAAAACACCCAAAGCCCGATGCAGCCACAGCTTTCCCAGCATCCAGCAGCTCTTGCCTTGGCAGTTGATTTCATTGACTGGCCTTGTTAGTGGAAACAATAGCAGCAAAAGCAGGTTTCCTTCTCTGAGGGTTCACCTGAGCAGCTTGACAGGCTATTTGGAAGAGGCACTTTGCTCTACTAACTCACTCTACTATTTCCAAAGATAATTACATGAAAAGCATCTCTGCAGCTCTTGTTGGTCCCTTAAGCACAGCTGCCATCAAACCAAAGTCATCAAGCTTTTTCCTTGGTTCTTGAAAACAATGGGAATTGCAAGCAAAGAAAGGAAATCCCTCAGTTATTCCTCAGGTAAGGAAACAAACATTTGGAATCTCATCTTCCACACAGACACATGAAGATGCATGCACAAATGTCGTGGGACGAAAATGCCTCTTTGGGCACACAGGAAACACCTGCAGCTCCGTCTCTCATCAGACTGCAAATTTCAGCTTCCCTTAGGCAGCAAAAGGAAAATTTTGGTGGTCAAAGCAGAAGAGGGAGAAACGCCATCCATGTGGTAGCCCTCTGCTCATTTGGACACTCAAGTCAATGCATTAATGGCATGGCCATCCTAGAAAGTGCCTGGAAACAAAGGGGTGGGTTTGGCCGGCTCTCCACATGACCAGGCTTCATCTTAGTGACATGGAGGTGACGGCTTGGGTTAGGAAAGAAAGACGGTCACTGAGTGTTTCAGCAGCACCGCACAAGAAGCACAAGAGACTCTGTGGCCTTCACACCCTCTTGTTAAGGTTTCAGGCAAATTTCCTTGTGAGAAGAATGGGGGTGCACTTCTTCTCTCCAAACCACTGTTTTATAAACATCCTCGGGTTTGGGTTACTTTCCTTCATTTCAGGAAAGATAACACCACTTCTAAGATGCTTGTTTGCTGCTATTAGGGCTGTCTACAAAGCCAAAAGAGCTGGAACGACTTCTAAGCCAAAGCCCAGTGTTGCCTGAGAAGGGAGATTGTTTGCCTGGGCTAAGGCTTGAGTTCCCCCACGGATGCAACCAAAACCCCAGCAGATGCTGATGTGCTGCCGGGACATTTTCAGAAAGGGACTGTGGTGGAAGTAGTTCCAGCGGATGGCAATGGCATTTTGTCCAGTGGCACACACAAAGTGGGATGGGGGAGAAAGACAGCGGGATCAGAGAGTATTTACACCTTACCATGGCAGAATTTTCCTCCCAGTCAGGAGCTTCTCCTTCCACCATTTCAATGACCACGATTCCCAAAGACCATATGTCCACTTTGGGCCCATAGGGTTCACCGTTCACTTCAGGTGCCATCCACTGAAGAGTCCCGACCACCGATCTCCGTCTACTCTGCTCAGGGGTGAGTTGAGCAGAGAGGCCAAAATCAGCTGGGGAGAGAGCAAAAGACCGTTTTTATTTGAATCCTGTGCAATTAGGAAAGCACGCAAAAGAATTTCCCGGTAGAAGTTTGAGAATGTGCTCGTGAATCTCCTGGACAACCGTCCCTGCCTTGTTTCCTCAGGACTTTAGCCAAGGAAATATGGTGCTGGCTGCTTCAGAAATCCCCACATTTTTTACACTGCCTCCAGCAGGGGCTTTTCAAACTTTAGACATGTAGCTCCCTCCCTCTGGAAGGGACACGCACAGAGCAATGCCACTGTGGACTGCTCGAGCCTTGCCATAGGTCTGTGCACGTTGCCACCGCGTGGTCAGCTCACAACAGGCTCCCTGCACTGCCACCAGCGCCATTTTGGGGGGGCTGGCACTCACTCAAAAGCAGCCCCACAGCCCACATATCCCTGGAACGCTGCACCTGCCCAAGAATATACTGACCCAGCTTGACAGAGCCATCCGTTTTGAGAAGGATGTTGAGGCTTTTCAAATCTCTGTGCATCACGTGGTTGGCGTGGAGAAAGTGTAGTCCTTGCAGGCACTGAGAGAGAAACCAGAAACAGGAGGGCAAATATCAGTGATGTGATTTCATCACACAAGAAAGGAAACAGCTCTCCAAGATTCCCTCTGCAGGGGAATGAGGAGTAATGGCAGAACACAGTGCCACTGAGGGGAAGAGCTCGCTGCTCCAACACAGGCAGAGCAGCACCTTTCTAAAGAAAGGCATGTCAGCTTGCCAAAGAGCAACAGCAACTGCTGGTGTAGACTCTGCCCTGCAAACCAGCCAGGATGACTGCTGCTGCAGTGGATGTGCTCAGAAGCACACAGCACTCTGGCTGCACTGCTAACCTTTCCAGCTGAGGACTCAGAGAAATGAGTCTCTCTTTCTTCTTTGCTGTTCCTTTCAAATGCTCCCACCATCACCACCTTTGCTTTTACAGGCAAGGAATGCAGTGCCAACAGACCAAAGTTTAGAGAGGCAAGATGGAGAAGAGCAAATACAAGAGCCAGAGTGAAAATGCAACAGCAGGAGACAAGAGGACAAGAACAGAGTCCAGTGAGTGCAGGGGCACTGGCAGGCAGTTCATTTGAGAGGCTCTTGCTTGCCCAGAGCATATCAGCCACACAGAAACAAAGCCTGGCTCATGGTATCGCTCCTGTTCTGAGCCCCTTTCCCAGACAATCCTGCCCAAGCTCTGGGAAGCACAGCTGGGATCCCCGACTGACCTCCCGACTGATGATGGCAATCTCGTCTTCTGTCAGGCGAGTCTTTTGGATTGTGTCGTAAAGACTGCCTCCATCCATGTACTCCATCACCAGCCACAGTTCTTCATGCACAAGGTAGCTGAAAGAAGGGAACAAGGCCATGCAGATGAACATGCATTCGTTGGCTCCTTTGCTTGATTCTTGTTTCTGGGTTGCTTTGTGACAAGGACAGAATTAAAAGAATTAAAGACATTCCCTCCGGGCTGTGGGTTGTTTGCAGTCTGTGCAGTCTCAAGGAGAACAGCACATCTGTCAAAAGGAGATGTCTCTGATGGCCAGCAATCAAAAAGTGCAGTTTAGTATACGCCAAGATGAAAAACCTGTCCCGCGTGGTATTTCTGGAAAGAAGCACCTAGTGTTCCTGGCATGGCCAGCCCAGAAAAACAGGGGCAACAATCCAAGGGAAATCCTCCCTAGCATGCTTCATCAGCATTGAAGAAACCTTAAAAAATCCATCCTGAGACAACATGGAGGCAGCCAACTTACAGGGTACTGACTTCTTATGGTAGAGTTGATGCAGGTTTTTGAACAATTTTTCAACTATGTGTTGGAAAGCCAGGGATGACTCACGGAGATAAACTGCACTCTCTTCCCATCCATTGGAGATGAGTAGAGAAATAATAATGAAGCAATAATTAACAGCTTTCTTTTCTGCTAGTGTCCAAAGTGGGGTTTTAACCTTGCATACTTTTACTATGTAAACAAACCTTCATGGGATGAGACCATGACCACTCACCCGTCTAAATAATGGACAAGATGGGGACTCATATTCCTCTTCATGACCGTGATTTCAGTAACAATATCCTCCATCTCACTCGGTCCCCGAAGATAGATTTTCTTGATGGCCACCTAGAATGACATTGAAAATCAGTAACTTTAGAAGTTGGAGGAATGAGACCAAAACACACATGGGGAGAGAGATTTTGCAATGACACCGCCAAGCCGTGCCAAAGTGCCTTGTAATTAGACAAAGGAGTAATTAGGAAGTGACATTCCTACAGCCCATTCCTCTGCTCCTTTGGGGGCCAGATCCAGGACACGTGGCCACTGACCACATTTTGCCTTGTCCACTTGTTAGCAATGGTGTGTCAAATCTCACCCCCCCAAAGCTCTGAGCACACTCTCTGTCTGTCTGTACTTGAGAAGAAGTAATGCGTGACTTGGTACTCTGTGGATACATCTCGGGCTATAGGCAGGGCTTGGGGCTTTTAGGGACACCTTGCAGATCTCTCCCTACGTGCAGTTCCCAAGTGCAGCACTGCATGTGGCTAAGGAACTGCCAGGAACATTCAGATGTATTTGCTGGCAGCCAGAAATGAGAATTCAGGACTCTGAAGCCGTAGCCCCAGAGAGCAGTGAGATGCTCCTTTGTTGGAGCAATTGAGAGCCAGGGAGAGCGTCCTTCTCTGAAAGGAACCGCTGTCCTCCTTGCCTTCCTTCTGGCAGCTGAGCAGGACAAAGACTGCCCCAAATGCAGTTGGCAGGCTGGCACCAGTCTGTGCTTCTTGTGCCTTTGCAGCACAGCTCTAGCCACAGCTGCAGCCGCAGCTGACACGAGACAGGAAAGCCCTGGAGAGCAGCAGAATCTGCAGGGGCTCTTGACATTTACCTCTCCGCCCGTGGCAGTGTCGATCGCTCTGCAAACCTTTCCAAAAGCCCTAGAAACAAAACAGCAGCAAAGAAAGGAGAAGCCATTTAGACCTTGGAGTGAAAGCCAGCCCAGACAGGAGATGTCTGCTGGAAATGCCTCCAACCTGCAGCATGCAGGAGGGCACTGCCAGAAGGCAGATGATGCATGTTCCTCTCCAGTGCATGGGCAATGGGCCTGTTTCTGAAGCATTGGGGTTTAGTGCCTCAGCTCCAAAGGCCAGGTGATTCTTTCATCGTGGATTTCAGTTTCTAAACTGGGCGGTTTTTATCCTCACCACAGACTATTTCCTTCAGCAAACTCTTGGGAAGAAATGCTCCTGAGAAGTGTTATCTGACTGCTATGATAGGGGGTAGGTTGCTGTTTCTGGCAATGAAATAGAAGTGTCTTTGATAATGCCTTCTGACCACACTTCCAAATTCTGGCCGCTACTGAGAGATGGGGCAGACTAACCCCAGTGTCTGAATATGTTTGCAGCTTGCCTGACTTCACACTTGACAGATATTCCAGCAGCAAATCAGCTGCCCCATGACTGTGTAGAAGCAACTGTGGTTGGACTCACCCTCTGCCAACAATTTCCTTTTCGGTGTATTTCCTCCGGGGATTTTCTGTGCTCACCATTTGCCCTGAGGGAAACAAAATGCAAAATGCTCACTTGAAAGCAGACATCCCACTATCCAAGAGATACAAAAGGCAGCCCTGCTGGGGCTCTACAGTCTGGCCTTCTGAGTCCTTTGTGGCCAGCTGGGTAACAACAACAACAAGAACAACAATTGCAACAAGACAGGCAGCTCTGCAGTACAAGCAGGTCAGCACAGAGAATGATTTTCTACAGTCCTTTGAAGAGATGCCTTGGCAGAAAACAAAGCACAGGGAGATGCATTCCCAGGAGAGGAGGGCATCTTCCCCACCTTGCAGCAGTTTCCCAAAGGAATGCCTTTCCCTTTGTAAACCCAAGCAGCTCATGCTCTAACCAACCCCAAGGGGCCTTCAGCAGCAGGACCCTCACCCTTGATGAGCAGGCTGAGCTGGAAGACGCCCTTGCCCGTGGCCCACGTGAAGAACCACACTGCTTCTCCTCCCCCTGACAGCAGGGATCAGTCCCTGCCGTCGCACTCGCCCTCTCAGCCCCGCACACGTGCCCACCTTCCCGCAGCGGGCAAGGGCAGCAAGGACAGCAGTGCTCCTCAGGTGCCGGCGGGACACGGACAGCTGCCCAGAGGAGATGCTGACCCTCTGTGAGCCCAGCCCAGGCCGTGCAGGAGCCGGCCCAGAGCAGGGGCTGCTGCCTCGGGGCAGCTCCGCGCTGCAGCGGCCGGCCGGCAGCGGCACTCTCCCAGCTAAGGAAGGCTCCAGCCTCGGCGCTCACACCAGCCCTCAGGGCCAGGGCAGCCACCGCCACAAAGCTGCCAAAGCCCAGGCACCAGCACTGACAAGCAATGGCAAGAAGGCACGGCCACACCCAGCCCCTTCCAAGCTGCTGCCCCCACTGAGGACACAGCAGGATTGGCTTGGAGAGCAGACACACCCAGGTGCACGTCAGTGCCCTTTTGTGCCAACAGGTGATGGGAGGCAGAGAGTCAGCTGGGCTCTCTTCTCAGCCCCACCAGGTCTTATCTGAGGGCACAGGACGGGCAGCTGCTCTGGGCAAGAAGCAGCTTCAATGACTTGTGCTGTACAATCACAAAGGGCACTGAGATGAGGAGGATCAATGGGTCCAGCTATGCTGACACATGCTCACAATACACTGTCCCTCAGAGAAGAAAGACACAAGACGTACTCATGAACCCCAGGAAGTCATCCTCCTCATACTCCATCTCCTGTTGCTGAGCAGCAGCTTTGTCAGTGCTGGAGATGAAGGAACTGCCCAGGCTCCACTGCTCAGCTGGGGCAGGCCAGGCCCCTTCAGGTGACACTGCTGCTCCTGCTGCTGCAGCTTCAATAGAAGAGCCTGTGGAGATCTGAGACAACAAAAGAGTTTGTGTCAGAAAAGTGGCTGGCAGAGATTAGCCCCAGATCCCATTTTAAATGCAAGCCCTTAGGAAGGTGCTGTCAGCCAGTGACTGGGAGCTGCTGTCAAGCTCAGCTTTTTCACCTTTCTGCCCACAATTCACATTAATTCAGCCACTTCTTTCTGCTTCCCTGCCCACCTCTGCTTCCATTTTACCAAAAGAACAACCTGGCAACCAAGGCACCAAAATCCCTGACTTGAAGCAGAAACTCCACGTCCCCAGTGTGTCTCTGAAATGCTCCCAGGTAAGCACAGCCAAGAAGCTCGTGGGGACAAACCGCCCCAAAAAGCTTGTGTTGTCACATCAATACTTTTTGTGCCTGTGGGTACTTGGCGAGTCTGTGGAGGGGGACAGGTGTCCCCAGACCACAGCGTCCCCTACATATCCACCAAGGCTGAGCACAGTGCCTTTGACATGCTCCCTCCTCTGCAGACAGGGAACCTTCCTGCTCCAGGCTGGCCTCTATCAGAATCCCAGCAAGCTGGGGCCTAAACATGGCAGCTCAAAGCCCATTTTCCAGCTGTCACTGGCTGAGGGGAATGGCTAGGTCTGGCAGGACTGCAGCACTCGGCATCCTCAGCCACCAACAGCAAGAGCTGGCTGCTCAGAAACTTGCAGCTCTGCCTCGCACTAAAGACAGCGCCCTCCAGAAGTGGCACTTACCGTCTTGGAAAGTTGCGGCTGTGGTGTGACCACAGCTGGAGCCTTGTGGTCATTTGGCTCCTCTTTGCCTTCTCGTCCAGGAGCAGAGGAAGCCAGAGGAGAGTCTGCTCTTGGTTCTGGGGTCTGTGGACAGACAGGAGCGTTAGACACAGGCCATGACCTATCATTTAGAACCTTCTTTCTCTTCAGCTCTAGAACCAGCTCTACTAAGCACAAATCATCAACTTGCAGAGCAAGGGGATTCTGAGTCCCTCAGACTAAATTCTAATGGGCTGATTCAACTGGACACTGCAAATTGCTCCAAATTACATATTACCCCCTGACTACTATCAGGAAGCACATTCTCTCTGCAAAACTTATCTTTTAGTTCTTTTAAAGCTCTGAAATGGAAAATTAGGAAATAGGCAGTGATGCCTTTGCTCTTGCTGCTGTAGACATGGAAATGGATTTTCTTGCAGCCTACTCAGCTGGCCCTCTACACTCTACTGCCACAGGCCAAGCTCACAGCTTGCTGCACAATTCTTAAACGCCAAGAACATCAAATGTTCTTTCCTTACTCACCTTGGGATCAGCACCTCTGAATACCCGGCTCAGGTGACCTGCAGTGGGCAAGGGAAAATGAAGCAGATGCTTTGAGAAAACTGGAGACAACCAGAGCATTTTTAGAAGACCTTCCAAGGCCTCCCAGTCTACATTTTCAAAGTTGTCCTGCTTGACCCAGCAAGGGAGGAATTGGCAAACTCTGCTGCCACAGACTCTCCAACAGAGGGAACGCAACCCCTGCAGGCTCCCTTGCAAATGCTGCCCGCACGGCCGTGGCTACACACACCCCCTTTGGAGCTGAACATGTTGACAGGAGCTTTACCCAAGCGGCATCTGGATGGCCTTTCTGTTTCCAAATGAACTCAGTCACTAAGAAAGAGCAGGAAGACACAAAAACCAGGTTAGGTGACACTCAGGGAAAACCTCTACTTACCTGCCAGGTTAGTTAGGAAATAGCAGGAATAGGCAACTCCATAAACAGTGAAAACTGCAGCGGCGAGTTGCCCAATCATTGTGGCAACTGCTGTGCAAGTTTGCAGACTGCGCTCTAACGCTAGCTAAAAGAAGTCTCCTGTCAGTCAGCAGCTGCCCCCTGACAAAAGCCTCAAGCACAGGACCAAGTTCCTGCACTGAGCAAGGCCAAGAGCTGCTCTGACACCCCTGAGGCCTTCCGTGCACCAAGGCAACCTTGTGATGTCACCACGACCACGTGACAACCGTGCCCTGACATCACAAAGCAAACGCTCTGCCTTGATCTGGATGGATGGAGGAGGGCACGTGGACTCGACTACTGAGGACTCATTGCAGATGCTAGAATTAAGGGCTGTCCTTTGGATCATTATGAATTGGCCTGATCAGGGTGTAAATATTGTCACAGACTCATGATACGTAGTAGGGGTGGTGCTGCGGATTGAGGATGCATTGATAAAGGATATAAAGAATGACAGGTTATGGGAACTTTTGAGGCAGCTGAGGCAAGCTGTTCGGCTGCGCTCAGCTCCTTTTGCGATTTTGCATATTCGAAGCCACAAATGGTCAGAAGGTTTGGGTCAGGGTAATGCCATAGCTGATCAGTTGGTTTCTGTTGCAGTACCACAAGACGGATTTCAGCAGGCACGTATTGCTCATGAGACTTTTCACCAGAATGCGCGAGGCCTAAAGAAACAGTTTCGCATATCTCTGAATGATGCCCATGGTATTGTCAGATCCTGTCCTCTCTGTAGTCAGCATGGGCCTGGACTAGGGATGGGAGTAAACCCACGGGGCCTTGGACCCAATCAGATCTGGCAAATGGATGTAACTCACGTATCCTCCTTTGGTAGATTGAAATATGTGCATGTTACAATTGATACTTTCAGTAAATTTATTTGGGCTTCAGCGCAGCTGGGAGAGAAAGCTCTCCACGTGGTACGACACCTAACTACTTGCTTTGCGGTGATGGGGGTGCCAGAACAGATTAAGGCAGATAATGGCCCTGCATATGTGAGCAGCAGGATCCAAAGGTTCTTACAGAAGTGGGGTGTGACACACATCACAGGTATCCCACATTCACCAACAGGTCAGGCGATTGTGGAGCGAGCCCACCAAACACTCAAGGATTATCTGTTAAAATATAAGGAGGAGGTGGATGTGCAGACCATGCTATCAAAAACACTATTTGTATTAAACTATCTGTGTGTAATGGGGGACCACTCGGAGCCCCCTGCGGTCATCCACTCAGGCGGAGTAAAGGAGGAAGCAACTAAGCCATTGTTTAAAGTCATGTACCGAGATCCCAAAACTGGAGTATGGGAAGGTCCCGCAGAGGTTCAGTACATGGGTAGAGGTTATGTTTGTGTTCTTACCCCCACAGGGCCCCAATGGATACCTAGTAAATGGATCCGTCCTGCTAATGACCCTGCAAGAGCGACATCGATACTGGACAGCCAGGGTTAGAGGGGGTACACTTAATTAAAGACTTAAGGGCAAGAGAAAACCTACAACTGCTCTGGCAGTTTGACAAGGTAGTACAGAGAGATCACTCCATGACAATTCATACCCAAATAGCTAAGTTGTAAGAACTCACTAGTCATTTGCAGCAAGACACAGGCTTGGGTTTAACAGATTGGCTATGATCTTTCGGGCTAGGGCCTTGGATAACCTCCCTACTGCAACATGTAATCAATATTGTGATTGTTATTATACTGCTTGTACTTTTTGTATCTTGCTTTTTTTGCTGCTTGCAACAGATGATGTATCGCATAGCAGAAACAGTAACTACTCGGCACGCTGCGTTTGCTGCACAAAATAAAAAAGAGGGAATTGTTGAAGAATGGTTAGCAGAGCAAGGCCACGGATCATTAGAGGCCTCATGGCCCGATACCAAGTGCTAGCAGCCTACGCGCTGCTAAGATAAGCTGTCCTTGGGACAGCAGTAAGCACGGATACAGGCCAAAGATAAAAGAACTTGTGCTTAATAGAGCGTAGCAGTAAGCACGTATACAAAGTTTTCAGCATGCCAAGAGGAGGAACCTTCTCACGCTTGATATAGCCAATCAAGTATAGATGAGTAGTGTATGCTAACCAATTATAATTTGACAAGTATGCTGAATGCTTGGGGCAAAAGTATAAGAACGGATGTTATGAGCAATAAAGTTGAACAATGCTTTACCAATCATATTGATTGATTGCATTCTTCCCTCGCCGAAATCCTGCGCAGTGCAGCACATCCTGCGTAGGAGATGGTCCTGGTGTCCCAGAGGGAATTGTGCATGGCTTTGGGGACAGTGGTGCAGATGGAGCCCAGGTTGCTGAGGGCCAGGTTGAGCAGGAAGAAGAACATGGGGCTGTGCAGGTGGTGGCCGCAGGCTACGGCGCTGGTGACGAGGCCGTGGCCCAGGAGGGCAGCCAGGGAGATGCCCAGGAAGAGGCAGAAGCGCAGGAGCTGCAGATGCCGCGTGTCTGCCAACGCCAGCGGGAGGAAGTGGCTGATGGAGCTGCTGTTGGACATTTGCTGTGGCTGCATATGGGGACGTGTTCATGGATAAAGGACAGTGACAAGTCAGGGCTGGCTGCTTTGAGCCAAACCCGTGCCATTCCCTGTAGCCTGTCCTGCTGGTGTTGGTGTCTTTGGGGCGGACCATGACTGCCGACAAAACAGCAACACATTCGCTTAAGAGCTGGACTAGGTCAGTGCAAAAGATGGCGGCCAGGGCTGAGGGAGCCACACACAAGATGGTGGCCAGGGCTGGAGAGCCACACACAAGATGGCGGCTGGGGCTGGGCTGCCAGGGCGGCTGATCTCACTAGGAGGCGCAGCCTCAGCCCTCTGGCTGCCATCCTGTGTGGGGCAGGCAGAGCCCCCCTTCAGTGCCTGTTGAAATGGACATTAACGGACACCCGGGAAAAGGACACGGTCTGGCACCTTTGCTCTGTGCACACAAACATAGACCAGCCAGTTTGGAACGCCAACTGGCAGTACTTTGATGTCAAGGCAATTCAAATAGGTGAAAATACGAAACTCCAGGCATTGAACGTTTTAAAATAAAAATTTATTTTTTTTTTTTTTTTTTTTTGAAAGAGGGCTAAAAGCACTCCTTGTGCACATGGACTCCAATTAGCATCAAGCAGCATCACAAGTGGTTTCGTCCAGGCAGGAGTCACAGTCACTGTGAGGTGATGAAAACGGAGATGGGATCTGCTTGAGGCGGATGGTGCAGCGGCTGCGCACCTGCGACGTGTATCCCTCAGGGTACCTATTTCTTTAGAACACTATGAAGACTAGAGGGAATTGAAAGTCCACTGCAGTTTAGGTTGTTCTTCACGAGATTGTTCAAGTCGAGCACAGCCATTCTGTTCAGCAGACACACGGGCAGGGGCTTCTTGGAGCGCTGCTCTGGCACCCATTCTTTGGAGGAGGGGATTGCAGGAAAGAAGAAAAGAAGCTCATCGACTACTGAAGAGGAAGAGTCACTGACAGGAAGCAGTGGGTTAAGAAATGTGAGGGGGAAAAAGGCAGAAAACATGAGGTGACAAGTGTGAGAAATGGGAGTGGAAAAAGGAGGGAAGTGTGAGGGAAGAAAAGGGAAGGAAACCTGAGTGGGAAAGGGTGAGAAAACAGAGGGGAAAATGGTGAAGATGTGAGTGAAAGTAGGAGAGGAAGGTGAGAGGAGGAAAAGGCAGGACATATGATGGGAAAATTCTAAGAAACATGATCAGGGAAGGCTGAAAAACATAGAGGAAAAAATGGAGGGAAATGTGAGGGGAAGAGAGTGAGAAAATTACTGGCAGAGAGAGAGAAACAGGCAGCAAATGTGAGGGGAACATTGTGAGAATCCTGAGGGGAAAAGAGGGAGAAACCAGAGGGCAGAAAAAGGCAGGAAACATTAGGGGGGAAAAAAGGGTGGGAAGTTGGATGGGAAAAGTGGCAGAAAACAGGAGTGAAAAAAGGGCAGAAAATGCTAGAGGAAAAGTAGAAGCAACATGAATGGGAAAGAATGATAAACGTGAGGGGAAAAGCGGGAGAAATGTAAGAGGGAAAGCCTGGGAAACATGAGGGCAAAAGTGAGAAACATGAGGAGACAACTTGGAGAAAAATGACTGAGGAAAGGAGAAAAGCATGAGGGGAGAAAAGGGCAGGATAAGTGAGGGGAAAATTGTGAGAATCGTGGGAGAACAAAAAAGCAGGAAAAAGCGGGAAGTTGGGGAAATGTGAGAGGCAAAGCGTGAGGAAAGGGAGCTGAAAAGGGTGGGGAAAATGAGTAAAACTTGGGAGGCAAACATGAGAGGAAAACTGTGAGACTCGAGAGGGGGAAGGGGTGGAAATGTGAGAGGGAAAAGAACAGGAAATGTGAAGGGAGAAAAGGAGAGAAGGCAGGATTGGCATGACAGCTGAAATGATTCCTAACACATTCCCCCATGCATTTGCCCATTTATTGCACTAGCCCAGGGCTTCTCTGTATGTCCGTCTCCCCCTGTGCCTTGATTCCTGTTTGGAAGCAGTAGAAGTGCAGGATGTGCCCACCAGCAGGAGCTGCTCCAAGCTGGGAAGGGGCCAGGTGGTGCTGATTTCCAGAGGCTTCTGTGTCCCAGGTGAGGCCAGGGCAGGAGTGGGTTGAAAGGTGCTGCTGCTGCTCCTCTGTGCCAGAGAGCCCTGGCCGGGCAGGGCACGGCGCCCACTGCACTGCGGGCTCTTTCTCCTGCCACAGCTGGGCACACCTGGCAACAAATCATGACGACTTGTGGGGAAACCAAGGGCTTTGTGGAGGCTGCCTTGCTCTGCACACACCCGGGCCACCTGCAGCACAGAGCTTTGGCCCCCAGAAAGGTAAACCCGAGGGGAACAGCTGGAAAAGGTTTCATTTTCACCTGTCAATAGATGACTTTATTTCAGTGCTGGGTGCGTGGGGAATCACTTTCCTAACACGTGCTCAGCCAGAAATCCCACCTACTCATTTGTAACCATGGAAACAAGACCTACTCATTACTTTGCTGAAACTCACAGGCTAAACATTCCCTCAAATTAGTTGACATATTTAAATCACTTCTCAGAAGTTACTGACAGGAGAGTAGGGCTCTCTTGAGAGTCTCGGGTGGTCATTTGGGGAACATCCCATTGCTGCAATTCTCCTCTGATGCTCAAGAGCCTCCTACAACCACTCTTTTCCCCTTGAATGCATTCCAGCTACATTCTTGGGAAGACTATTCTCAAGGCTAAGGTAGTCACTTGCACACATCAATCACTGCTCTGGAGGAATAGAGGGCTCAACAGTCTGTTAATGCAAAGGGAATTCACAATTTGTTACTGTTCAATATTTTCTCAAAACCTGCCTTCTCTGGGCATTGCTCACAAGCATTTCTTTAATTCACCTTGAAAATGTTTTTGCTGACTGAAGCCACATTGTGTCTTTCCTTCAGCAATTCAGAAGAAAAACACAAACTGCCTGCTGAAACCCTTCTGCTCCCTTCCAAATCAGTTCACTGCTCAAGCACGAGCCACAGGCTCCTGCCCGATTCCCTCTGTGAGATAGGAGGTAATATTTTGCTGCAGCTGCAGGGTTATGAGAAGAAAGAACGAAAGCTGTTGGTTCTTGGGGTTGTTATTTAGGGTTTGGGTTTGTTCTAGTTGATTTGTTGGGTGTTGCTGTGAGCTGGGAGAGGGGCCAGCATGAAGACCAAACCAAAAGGGAAGTAGGAGAAGAGGGGAGGGGACAGAAAAGGAGGCGGTGGGGACAGAATACAAGTTTCCTATTTCCCGGCCAAAGGGAAAGGGGACACGGTTCGCCCTGGGCTGGGAAAGGCAATAAAAAGCAGCATTTTCTGTGTGTGTGTTGTGTGTGTGTTTGGCTCTTGGGAGAGGGAGATACACACCCAGCTCAGGTGAATCCATCCTAAAAAACAGTTCTCTTTGGCTTTGATGACGTTGTCACCCCATTAAATTTCATCTGACAGTTGGCTCCTCTCTAACACCTCTCTATCTCCCAGCAGCTCAGGGCTGCATTGCACAGTGCTTGCTGTGTGCCAGAGAGCTCAAAGCAGGCTGGCCTGGCGCCCCGGAATATTTCTGCAGAACACTCTGCATTTCACTCTTTTGCTCTGGCTCAGTGCACAACTCCAGCACTGCAGGCGCTTCCTCCCAGAGCCGTGTGAGGCCCCGGCTCCTGCAGATGTGAGCTGACAAGCTGTCCCTGCCTGCCGCTGGCCTCGCTTCCCCCGGCAGAAGCGCCGTGCCTGAAGGAGGCTGCCCTGTGCCGGAGCCTGCGGAGCAGCCCGGCTCCCTCCCCTGTGCCCAGAGCGCTGCACACACTGCTCACCTTGGCCAGGAGTTAGAGGGCAGCCGGCACAAGGGTGGCAATCCTCAGCCAGGCCTGCAGCCCTCGCCTGTGGTTTGCCTTTCTCTGCTCCTGTGCACGCTCCGGACGGCCGATGCCACCGGTCTGTGCTGTGCCCAGCACGGCCACGCTTCCCCTCGGGAGAGCCTTCCCCACTTTCCAACTGTACCAAAGAAGCCATCAATGTCACTCTCCACCTCTAAGAAAAAACTGACACTTCAGAAGAAAATGTTGAGCTTTCTCAGAGGCTCAGAAGGAGGGGAATCTTTGAAAGGAGTTGAGGTTTCACAAACTTTATTTCCAATCCTATGCTACTATCCTACTCCACTGTCCTAGCTGCAATCCTACTCTACAGTCCTATTCTACAATCCTTCTCTATACTGGTGTTGGAGAAAACAGTTGTCTGATTCCTGTCTCCTCCTTCCACTCTTTCACTGAAGTGATCAGTGGCACCAGGCTGGACACAGGCTTGGCTGATGTTACAAATGGATGCTGCACAAAGAAAAAAAAAAAAACAAGAATGAACCATTACTTTGCAAGCTAAGAGCCTCAAAGGCAGGGCAATATTTTTCAAAGGAAAAGGAGATTGAATCAGAGTACATCTAAGGAGCAACAGTGGGGCCACATTGGCACAGCTTGCTGCAAGAGCTGCTATGTGCCCCAGGCCTGGAAATATCTCCGGTCTGAGCATCCTGATCTCTTGAAAGAGGTCCCTGGTCATATTGCAGGGCACTTGGAGCAGATGACCCTTACAGGCCCTTGCCAGCCCAGCCCAGTCTAGGATTCCTGACTGTTCTCATTTGAACAGCACCAAGAGTGGAGGTGAGGAGGAGGAGGCTCCCCTGATGCCTTGCACTTCAGTGCAGGAGGAGCCCGTCCCTGGGACACTGTTTCCCCTGCAGCCCCTTGGCATTTTACCTGCAGCAGCTCCTTGGCAGACCAGCGCCGCGCCTCGTCTCTCTGCAGGCAGCAGCTCAGGAAGTCACACAGCAAAGGGGAGCGGAGCTTGGGCTGCTGCAGCTTTGGGATCCCTTTGGTGGCTTTCAGGAGTTGAGCCTGAAGAGAAAGGAAACACGAGTTTCTCACCCGCTTCTTTCACATCTGGAACTGCTCTCCCAGATCCCATTGTTTCAGGTGCACTCTGCAGTGGCACTTTCTGCCGTGGCACAGAGGCAGAGATGAGTTTCCTGACCAACAAAACACCCAAAGCCCGATGCAGCCACAGCTTTCCCAGCATCCAGCAGCTCTTGCCTTGGCAGTTGATTTCATTGACTGGCCTTGTTAGTGGAAACAATAGCAGCAAAAGCAGGTTTCCTTCTCTGAGGGTTCACCTGAGCAGCTTGACAGGCTATTTGGAAGAGGCACTTTGCTCTACTAACTCACTCTACTATTTCCAAAGATAATTACATGAAAAGCATCTCTGCAGCTCTTGTTGGTCCCTTAAGCACAGCTGCCATCAAACCAAAGTCATCAAGCTTTTTCCTTGGTTCTTGAAAACAATGGGAATTGCAAGCAAAGAAAGGAAATCCCTCAGTTATTCCTCAGGTAAGGAAACAAACATTTGGAATCTCATCTTCCACACAGACACATGAAGATGCATGCACAAATGTCTTGGGACGAAAATGCCTCTTTGGGCACACAGGAAACACCTGCACCTCCGTCTCTCATCAGACTGCAAATTTCAGCTTCCCTTAGGCAGCAAAAGGAAAATTTTGGTGGTCAAAGCAGAAGAGGGAGAAACGCCATCCATGTGGTAGCCCTCTGCTCATTTGGACACTCAAGTCAATGCATTAATGGCATGGCCATCCTAGAAAGTGCCTGGAAACAAAGGGGTGGGTTTGGCCGGCTCTCCACATGACCAGGCTTCATCTTAGTGACATGGAGGTGACGGCTTGGGTTAGGAAAGAAAGACGGTCACTGAGTGTTTCAGCAGCACCGCACAAGAAGCACAAGAGACTCTGTGGCCTTCACACCCTCTTGTTAAGGTTTCAGGCAAATTTCCTTGTGAGAAGAATGGGGGTGCACTTCTTCTCTCCAAACCACTGTTTTATAAACATCCTCGGGTTTGGGTTACTTTCCTTCATTTCAGGAAAGATAACACCACTTCTAAGATGCTTGTTTGCTGCTATTAGGGCTGTCTACAAAGCCAAAAGAGCTGGAACGACTTCTAAGCCAAAGCCCAGTGTTGCCTGAGAAGGGAGATTGTTTGCCTGGGCTAAGGCTTGAGTTCCCCCACGGATGCAACCAAAACCCCAGCAGATGCTGATGTGCTGCCGGGACATTTTCAGAAAGGGACTGTGGTGGAAGTAGTTCCAGCGGATGGCAATGGCATTTTGTCCAGTGGCACACACAAAGTGGGATGGGGGAGAAAGACAGCGGGATCAGAGAGTATTTACACCTTACCATGGCAGAATTTTCCTCCCAGTCAGGAGCTTCTCCTTCCACCATTTCAATGACCACGATTCCCAAAGACCATATGTCCACTTTGGGGCCATAGGGTTCACCGTTCACTTCAGGTGCCATCCACTGAAGAGTCCCGACCACCGATCTCCGTCTACTCTGCTCAGGGGTGAGTTGAGCAGAGAGGCCAAAATCAGCTGGGGAGAGAGCAAAAGACCGTTTTTATTTGAATCCTGTGCAATTAGGAAAGCACGCAAAAGAATTTCCCGGTAGAAGTTTGAGAATGTGCTCTTGAATCTCCTGGACAACTGTCCCTGCTCTGTTTCCTCAGGACTTTAGCCAAGGAAATATGGTGCTGGCTGCTTCAGAAATCCCCACATTTTTTACACTGCCTCCAGCAGGGGCTTTTCAAACTTTAGACATGTAGCTCCCTCCCTCTGGAAGGGACACGCACAGAGCAATGCCACTGTGGACTGCTCGAGCCTTGCCATAGGTCTGTGCACGTTGCCACCGCGTGGTCAGCTCACAACAGGCTCCCTGCACTGCCACCAGCGCCATTTTGGGGGGGCTGGCACTCACTCAAAAGCAGCCCCACAGCCCACATATCCCTGGAATGCTGCACCTGCCCAAGAATATACTGACCCAGCTTGACAGAGCCATCCGTTTTGAGAAGGATGTTGAGGCTTTTCAAATCTCTGTGCATCACGTGGTTGGCGTGGAGAAAATGCAGTCCTTGCAGGCACTGAGAGAGAAACCAGAAACAGGAGGGCAAAAATCAGTGATGTGATTTCATCACACAAGAAAGGAAACAGCTCTCCAAGATTCCCTCTGCAGGGGAATGAGGAGTAATGGCAGAACACAGTGCCACTGAGGGGAAGAGCTCGCTACTCCAACACAGGCAGAGCAGCACCTTTCTAAAGAAAGGCATGTCAGCTTGCCAAAGAGCAACAGCAACTGCTGGTGTAGACTCTGCCCTGCAAACCAGCCAGGATGACTGCTGCTGCAGTGGATGTGCTCAGAAGCACACAGCACTCTGGCTGCACTGCTAACCTTTCCAGCTGAGGACTCAGAGAAATGAGTCTCTCTTTCTTCTTTGCTGTTCCTTTCAAATGCTCCCACCATGACCACCTTTGCTTTTACAGGCAAGGAATGCAGTGCCAACAGGCCAAAGTTTAGAGAGGAAAGATGGAGAAGAGCAAATACAAGAGCCAGAGTGAAAATGCAACAGCAGGAGACAAGAGGACAAGAACAGAGTCCAGTGAGTGCAGGGGCACTGGCAGGCAGTTCATTTGAGAGGCTCTTGCTTGCCCAGAGCATATCAGCCACACAGAAACAAAGCCTGGCTCATGGTATCGCTCCTGTTCTGAGCCCCTTTCCCAGACAATCCTGCCCAAGCTCTGGGAAGCACAGCTGGGATCCCCGACTGACCTCCCGACTGATGATGGCAATCTCGTCTTCTGTCAGGCGAGTCTTTTGGATTGTGTCGTAAAGACTGCCTCCATCCATGTACTCCATCACCAGCCACAGTTCTTCATGCACAAGGTAGCTGAAAGAAGGGAACAAGGCCATGCAGATGAACATGCATTCGTTGGCTCCTTTGCTTGATTCTTGTTTCTGGGTTGCTTTGTGACAAGGACAGAATTAAAAGAATTAAAGACATTCCCTCCGGGCTGTGGGTTGTTTGCAGTCTGTGCAGTCTCAAGGAGAACAGCACATCTGTCAAAAGGAGATGTCTCTGATGGCCAGCAATCAAAAAGTGCAGTTTAGTATACGCCAAGATGAAAAACCTGTCCCGCGTGGTATTTCTGGAAAGAAGCACCTAGTGTTCCTGGCATGGCCAGCCCTGGAAAAGAGGGGCAACAATCCAAGGGAAATCCTCCCTAGCATGCTTCATCAGCATTGAAGAAACCTTAAAAAATCCATCCTGAGACAACATGGAGGCAGCCAACTTACAGGGTACTGACTTCTTATGGTAGAGTTGATGCAGGTTTTTGAACAATTTTTCAACTATGTGTTGGAAAGCCAGGGATGACTCACGGAGATAAACTGCACTCTCTTCCCATCCATTGGAGATGAGTAGAGAAATAATAATGAAGCAATAATTAACAGCTTGCTTTTCTGCTAGTGTCCAAAGTGGGGTTTTAACCTTGCATACTTTTACTATGTAAACAAACCTTCATGGGATGAGACCATGACCACTCACCCGTCTAAATAATGGACAAGATGGGGACTCATATTCCTCTTCATGACCGTGATTTCAGTAACAATATCCTCCATCTCGCTCGGTCCCCGAAGATAGATTTTCTTGATAGCCACCTAGAATGACATTGAAAATCAGTAACTTTAGAAGTTGGAGGAATGAGACCAAAACACACATGGGGAGAGAGATTTTGCAATGACACCGCCAAGCCGTGCCAAAGTGCCTTGTAATTAGACAAAGGAGTAATTAGGAAGTGACATTCCTACAGCCCATTTCTCTGCTCCTTTGGGGGCCAGATCCAGGACACGTGGCCACTGACCACATTTTGCCTTGTCCACTTGTTAGCAATGGTGTGTCAACTCTCACCCCCCCAAAGCTCTGAGCACACTCTCTGTCTGTCTGTACTTGAGAAGAAGTAATGCGTGACTTGGTACTCTGTGGATACATCTCGGGCTATAGGCAGGGCTTGGGGCTTTTAGGGACACCTTGCAGATCTCTCCCTACGTGCAGTTCCCAAGTGCAGCACTGCAGGTGGCTAAGGAACTGCCAGGAACATTCAGATGTATTTGCTGGCAGCCAGAAATGAGAATTCAGGACTCTGAAGCCGTAGCCCCAGAGAGCAGTGAGATGCTCCTTTGTTGGAGCATCTGAGAGCCAGGGAGAGCATCCTTCTCTGAAAGGAACCGCTGTCCTCCTTGCCTTCCTTCTGGCAGCTGAGCAGGACAAAGACTGCCCCAAATGCAGTTGGCAGGCTGGCACCAGTCTGTGCTTCTTGTGCCTTTGCAGCACAGCTCTAGCCACAGCTGCAGCCGCAGCTGACACGAGACAGGAAAGCCCTGGAGAGCAGCAGAATCTGCAGGGGCTCTTGACATTTACCTCTCCGCCCGTGGCAGTGTCGATGGCTCTGCAAACCTCTCCAAAAGCCCTAGAAACAAAACAGCAGCAAAGAAAGGAGAAGCCATTTAGACCTTGGAGTGAAAGCCAGCCCAGACAGGAGATGTCTGCTGGAAATGCCTCCAACCTGCAGCATGCAGGAGGGCACTGCCAGAAGGCAGATGATGCATGTTCCTCTCCAGTGCATGGGCACTGGGCCTGTTTCTGAAGCATTGGGGTTTAGTGCCTCAGCTCCAAAGGCCAGGTGATTCTTTCATCGTGGATTTCAGTTTCTAAACTGGGCGGTTTTTATCCTCACCACAGACTATTTCCTTCAGCAAACTCTTGGGAAGAAATGCTCCTGAGAAGTGTTATCTGACTGCTATGATAGGGGGTAGGTTGCTGTTTCTGGCAATGAAATAGAAGTGTCTTTGATAATGCCTTCTGACCACACTTCCAAATTCTGGCCGCTACTGAGAGATGGGGCAGACTAACCCGCGTGTCTGAATATGTTTGCAGCTTGCCTGACTTCACACTTGACAGATATTCCAGCAGCAAATCAGCTGCCCCATGACTGTGTAGAAGCAACTGTGGTTGGACTCACCCTCTGCCAACAATTTCCTTTTCGGTGTATTTCCTCCGGGGATTTTCTGTGCTCACCATTTGCCCTGAGGGAAACAAAATGCAAAATGCTCACTTGAAAGCAGACATCCCACTATCCAAGAGATACAAAAGGCAGCCCTGCTGGGGCTCTACAGTCTGGCCTTCTGAGTCCTTTGTGGCCAGCTGGGTAACAACAACAACAAGAACAACAATTGCAACAAGACAGGCAGCTCTGCAGTACAAGCAGGTCAGCACAGAGAATGATTTTCTACAGTCCTTTGAAGAGATGCCTTGGCAGAAAACAAAGCACAGGGAGATGCATTCCCAGGAGAGGAGGGCATCTTCCCCACCTTGCAGCAGTTTCCCAAAGGAATGCCTTTCCCTTTGTAAACCCAAGCAGCTCATGCTCTAACCAACCCCAAGGGGCCTTCAGCAGCAGGACCCTCACCCTTGATGAGCAGGCTGAGCTGGAAGACGCCCTTGCCCGTGGCCCACGTGAAGAACCACACTGCTTCTCCTCCCCCTGACAGCAGGGATCAGTTCCTGCCATTGCACTCGCCCTCTCAGCCCCGCACACGTGCCCACCTTCCCGCAGCGGGCAAGGGCAGCAAGGACAGCAGTGCTCCTCAGGTGCCGGCGGGACACGGACAGCTGCCCAGAGGAGATGCTGACCCTCTGTGAGCCCAGCCCAGGCCGTGCAGGAGCCGGCCCAGAGCAGGGGCTGCTGCCTCGGGGCAGCTCCGCGCTGCAGCGGCCGGCCGGCAGCGGCACTCTCCCAGCTAAGGAAGGCTCCAGCCTCGGCGCTCACACCAGCCCTCAGGGCCAGGGCAGCCACCGCCACAAAGCTGCCAAAGCCCAGGCACCAGCACTGACAAGCAATGGCAAGAAGGCACGGCCACACCCAGCCCCTTCCAAGCTGCTGCCCCCACTGAGGACACAGCAGGATTGGCTTGGAGAGCAGACACACCCAGGTGCACGCCAGTGCCCTTTTGTGCCAACAGGTGATGGGAGGCAGAGAGTCAGCTGGGCTCTCTTCTCAGCCACACCAGGTCTTATCTGAGGGCACAGGACGGGCAGCTGCTCTGGGCAAGAAGCAGCTTCAATGACTTGTGCTGTACAATCACAAAGGGCACTGAGATGAGGAGGATCAATGGGTCCAGCTATGCTGACACATGCTCACAATACACTGTCCCTCAGAGAAGAAAGACACAAGACGTACTCATGAACCCCAGGAAGTCATCCTCCTCATACTCCATCTCCTGTTGCTGAGCAGCAGCTTTGTCAGTGCTGGAGATGAAGGAACTGCCCAGGCTCCACTGCTCAGCTGGGCCAGGCCAGGCCCCTTCAGGTGACACTGCTGCTCCTGCTGCTGCAGCTTCAATAGAAGAGCCTGTGGAGATCTGAGACAACAAAAGAGTTTGTGTCAGAAAAGTGGCTGGCAGAGATTAGCCCCAGATCCCATTTTAAATGCAAGCCCTTAGGAAGGTGCTGTCAGCCAGTGACTGGGAGCTGCTGTCAAGCTCAGCTTTTTCACCTTTCTGCCCACAATTCACATTAATTCAGCCACTTCTTTCTGCTTCCCTGCCCACCTCTGCTTCCATTTTACCAAAAGAACAACCTGGCAACCAAGGCACCAAAATCCCTGACTTGAAGCAGAAACTCCACGTCCCCAGTGTGTCTCTGAAATGCTCCCAGGTAAGCACAGCCAAGAAGCTCGTGGGGACAAACCGCCCCAAAAAGCTTGTGTTGTCACATCAATACTTTTTGTGCCTGTGGGTACTTGGCGAGTCTGTGGAGGGGGACAGGTGTCCCCAGACCACAGCGTCCCCTACATATCCACCAAGGCTGAGCACAGTGCCTTTGACATGCTCCCTCCTCTGCAGACAGGGAACCTTCCTGCTCCAGGCTGGCCTCTATCAGAATCCCAGCAAGCTGGGGCCTAAACATGGCAGCTCAAAGCCCATTTTCCAGCTGTCACTGGCTGAGGGGAATGGCTAGGTCTGGCAGGACTGCAGCACTCGGCATCCTCAGCCACCAACAGCAAGAGCTGGCTGCTCAGAAACTTGCAGCTCTGCCTCGCACTAAAGACAGCGCTCTCCAGAAGTGGCACTTACCGTCTTGGAAAGTTGCGGCTGTGGTGTGACCACAGCTGGAGCCTTGTGGTCATTTGGCTCCTCTTTGCCTTCTCGTCCAGGAGCAGAGGAAGCCAGAGGAGAGTCTGCTCTTGGTTCTGGGATCTGTGGACAGACAGGAGCGTTAGACACAGGCCATGACCTATCATTTAGAACCTTCTTTCTCTTCAGCTCTAGAACCAGCTCTACTAAGCACAAATCATCAACTTGCAGAGCAAGGGGATTCTGAGTCCCTCAGACTAAATTCTAATGGGCTGATTCAACTGGACACTGCAAATTGCTCCAAATTACATATTCCCCCCTGACTACTATCAGGAAGCACATTCTCTCTGCAAAACTTATCTTTTAGTTCTTTTAAAGCTCTGAAATGGAAAATTAGGAAATAGGCAGTGATGCCTTTGCTCTTGCTGCTGTAGACATGGAAATGGATTTTCTTGCAGCCTACTCAGCTGGCCCTCTACACTCTACTGCCACAGGCCAAGCTCACAGCTTGCTGCACAATTCTTAAACGCCAAGAACATCAAATGTTCTTTCCTTACTCACCTTGGGATCAGCACCTCTGAATACCCGGCTCAGGTGACCTGCAGTGGGCAAGGGAAAATGAAGCAGATGCTTTGAGAAAACTGGAGACAACCAGAGCATTTTTAGAAGACCTTCCAAGGCCTCCCAGTCTACATTTTCAAAGTTGTCCTGCTTGACCCAGCAAGGGAGGAATTGGCAAACTCTGCTGCCACAGACTCTCCAACAGAGGGAACGCAACCCCTGCAGGCTCCCTTGCAAATGCTGCCCGCACGGCCGTGGCTACACACACCCCCTTTGGAGCTGAACATGTTGACAGGAGCTTTACCCAAGCGGCATCTGGATGGCCTTTCTGTTTCCAAATGAACTCAGTCACTAAGAAAGAGCAGGAAGACACAAAAACCAGGTTAGGTGACACTCAGGGAAAACCTCTACTTACCTGCCAGGTTAGTTAGGAAATAGCAGGAATAGGCAACTCCATAAACAGTGAAAACTGCAGCGGCGAGTTGCCCAATCATTGTGGCAACTGCTGTGCAAGTTTGCAGACTGCGCTCTAACGCTAGCTAAAAGAAGTCTCCTGTCAGTCAGCAGCTGCCCCCTGACAAAAGCCTCAAGCACAGGACCAAGTTCCTGCACTGAGCAAGGCCAAGAGCTGCTCTGACACCCCTGAGGCCTTCCGTGCACCAAGGCAACCTTGTGATGTCACCACGACCACGTGACAACCGTGCCCTGACATCACAAAGCAAACGCTCTGCCTTGATCTGGATGGATGGAGGAGGGCACGTGGACTCGACTACTGAGGACTCATTGCAGATGCTAGAATTAAGGGCTGTCCTTTGGATCATTATGAATTGGCCTGATCAGGGTGTAAATATTGTCACAGACTCATGATACGTAGTAGGGGTGGTGCTGCGGATTGAGGATGCATTGATAAAGGATATAAAGAATGACAGGTTATGGGAACTTTTGAGGCAGCTGAGGCAAGCTGTTCGGCTGCGCTCAGCTCCTTTTGCGATTTTGCATATTCGAAGCCACAAATGGTCAGAAGGTTTGGGTCAGGGTAATGCCATAGCTGATCAGTTGGTTTCTGTTGCAGTACCACAAGACGGATTTCAGCAGGCACGTATTGCTCATGAGACTTTTCACCAGAATGCGCGAGGCCTAAAGAAACAGTTTCGCATATCTCTGAATGATGCCCGTGGTATTGTCAGATCCTGTCCTCTCTGTAGTCAGCATGGGCCTGGAATAGGGATGGGAGTAAACCCACGGGGCCTTGGACCCAATCAGATCTGGCAAATGGATGTAACTCACGTATCCTCCTTTGGTAGATTGAAATATGTGCATGTTACAATTGATACTTTCAGTAAATTTATTTGGGCTTCAGCGCAGCCGGGAGAGAAAGCTCTCCACGTGGTACGACACCTAACTACTTGCTTTGCGGTGATGGGGGTGCCAGAACAGATTAAGACAGGTAATGGCCCTGCATATGTGAGCAGCAGGATCCAAAGGTTCTTACAGAAGTGGGGTGTGACACACATCACAGGTATCCCACATTCACCAACAGGTCAGGCGATTGTGGAGCGAGCCCACCAAACACTCAAGGATTATCTGTTAAAATATAAGGAGGAGGTGGATGCGCAGACCATGCTATCAAAAACACTATTTGTATTAAACTATCTGTGTGTAATGGGGGACCACTCGGAGCCCCCTGCGGTCATCCACTCAGGCGGAGTAAAGGAGGAAGCAACTAAGCCATTGTTTAAAGTCATGTACCGAGATCCCAAAACTGGAGTATGGGAAGGTCCCGCAGAGGTTCAGTACATGGGTAGAGGTTATGTTTGTGTTCTTACCCCCACAGGGCCCCAGTGGATACCTAGTAAATGGATCCGTCCTGCTAATGACCCTGCAAGAGCGACATCGATACTGGACAGCCAGGGTTAGAGGGGGTACACTTAATTGAAGACTTAAGGGCAAGAGAAAACCTACAACTGCTCTGGCAGTTTGACAAGGTAGTACAGAGAGATCACTCCATGTCAATTCATACCCAAATAGCTAAGTTGTAAGAACTCACTAGTCATTTGCAGCAAGACACAGGCTTGGGTTTAACAGATTGGCTATGATCTTTCGGGCTAGGGCCTTGGATAACCTCCCTACTGCAACATGTAATCAATATTGTGATTGTTATTATACTGCTTGTACTTTTTGTATCTTGCTTTTTTTGCTGCTTGCAACAGATGATGTATCGCATAGCAGAAACAGTAACTACTCGGCACGCTGCGTTTGCTGCACAAAATAAAAAAGAGGGAATTGTTGAAGAATGGTTAGCAGAGCAAGGCCACGGATCATTAGAGGCCTCATGGCCCGATACCAAGTGCTAGCAGCCTACGCGCTGCTAAGATAAGCTGTCCTTGGGACAGCAGTAAGCACGGATACAGGCCAAAGATAAAAGAACTTGTGCTTAATAGAGCGTAGCAGTAAGCACGTATACAAAGTTTTCAGCATGCCAAGAGGAGGAACCTTCTCACGCTTGATATAGCCAATCAAGTATAGATGAGTAGTGTATGCTAACCAATTATAATTTGACAAGTATGCTGAATGCTTGGGGCAAAAGTATAAGAACGGATGTTATGAGCAATAAAGTTGAACAATGCTTTACCAATCATATTGATTGATTGCATTCTTCCCTCGCCGAAATCCTGCGCAGTGCAGCACATCCTGCGTAGGAGATGGTCCTGGTGTCCCAGAGGGAATTGTGCATGGCTTTGGGGACAGTGGTGCAGATGGAGCCCAGGTCGCTGAGGGCCAGGTTGAGCAGGAAGAAGAACATGGGGCTGTGCAGGTGGTGGCCGCAGGCTACGGCGCTGGTGACGAGGCCGTGGCCCAGGAGGGCAGCCAGGGAGATGCCCAGGAAGAGGCAGAAGTGCAGGAGCTGCAGCTGCCGCGTGTCTGCCAACGCCAGCGGGAGGAAGTGGCTGATGGAGCTGCTGTTGGACATTTGCTGTAGCTGCATATGGGGACGTGTTCATGGATAAAGGACAGTGACAAGTCAGGGCTGGCTGCTTTGAGCCAAACCCGTGCCATTCCCTGTAGCCTGTCCTGCTGGTGTTGGTGTCTTTGGGGCGGACCCTGACTGCCGACAAAACAGCAACACATTCGCTTAAGAGCTGGACTAGGTCAGTGCAAAAGATGGCGGCCAGGGCTGAGGGAGCCACACACAAGATGGCGGCCAGGGCTGGAGAGCCACACACAAGATGGCGGCTGGGGCTGGGCTGCCAGGGCGGCTGATCTCACTAGGAGGCGCAGCCTCAGCCCTCTGGCTGCCATCCTGTGTGGGGCAGGCAGAGCCCCCCTTCAGTGCCTGTTGAAATGGACATTAACGGACACCCGGGAAAAGGACACGGTCTGGCACCTTTGCTCTGTGCACACAAACATAGAGCAGCCAGTTTGGAACGCCAACTGGCAGTACTTTGATGTCAAGGCAATTCAAATAGGTGAAAATACGAAACTCCAGGTATTGAACGTTTTAAAATAATTTTTTTTTTTTTTTTTTTTTTTTTTTTTTTTTTTTTGAAAGAGGGCTAAAAGCACTCCTTGTGCACATGGACTCCAATTAGCATCAAGCAGCATCACAAGTGGTTTCGTCCAGGCAGGAGTCACAGTCACTGTGAGGTGATGAAAACGGAGATGGGATCTGCTTGAGGCGGATGGTGCAGCGGCTGCGCACCTGCGACGTGTATCCCTCAGGGTACCTATTTCTTTAGAACACTATGAAGACTAGAGGGAATTGAAAGTCCACTGCAGTTTAGGTTGTTCTTCACGAGATTGTTCAAGTCGAGCACAGCCATTCTGTTCAGCAGACACACGGGCAGGGGCTTCTTGGAGCGCTGCTCTGGCACCCATTCTTTGGAGGAGGGGATTGCAGGAAAGAAGAAAAGAAGCTCATCAACTACTGAAGAGGAAGAGTCACTGACAGGAAGCAGTGGGTTAAGAAATGTGAGGGGGAAAAAGGCAGAAAACATGAGGTGACAAGTGTGAGAAATGGGAGTGGAAAAAGGAGGGAAGTGTGAGGGAAGAAAAGCGTAGGAAACCTGTGTGGGAAAGGGTGAGAAAACGGAGGGGAAAATGGTGAAGATGTGAGTGAAAGTAGGAGAGGAAGGTGAGAGGAGGAAAAGGCAGGACATATGATGGGAAAATTCTAAGAAACATGATCAGGGAAGGCTGAAAAACATAGAGGAAAAAATGGAGGGAAATGTGAGGGGAAGAGAGTGAGAAAATTACTGGCAGAGAGAGAGAAACAGGCAGCAAATGTGAGGGGAACATTGTGAGAATCCTGAGGGGAAAAGAGGGAGAAACCAGAGGGCAGAAGAAGGCAGGAAACATTAGGGGGGAAAAAAGGGTGGGAAGTTGGATGGGAAAAGTGGCAGAAAACAGGAGTGAAAAAAGGGCAGAAAATGCTAGAGGAAAAGTAGAAGCAACATGAGGGGGAAAGAATGATAAACGTGAGGGGAAAAGTGGGAGAAATGTAAGAGGGAAAGCCTGGGAAACATGAGGGCAAAAGTGAGAAACATGAGGAGACAACTTGGAGAAAAATGACTGAGGAAAGGAGAAAAGCATGAGAGGAGAAAAGGGCAGGATAAGTGAGGGGAAAATTGTGAGAATCGTGGGAGAACAAAAAAGCAGGAAAAAGCGGGAAGTTGGGGAAATGTGAGAGGCAAAGCGTGAGGAAAGGGAGCTGAAAAGGGTGGGGAAAATGAGTAAAACTTGGGAGGCAAACATGAGAGGAAAACTGTGAGACTCGAGAGGGGGAAGGGGTGGAAATGTGAGAGGGAAAAGAACAGGAAATGTGAAGGGAGAAAAGGAGAGAAGGCAGGATTGGCATGACAGCTGAAATGATTCCTAACACATTCCCCCATGCATTTGCCCATTTATTGCACTAGCCCAGGGCTTCTCTGTATGTCCGTCTCCCCCTGTGCCTTGATTCCTGTTTGGAAGCAGTAGAAGTGCAGGATGTGCCCACCAGCAGGAGCTGCTCCAAGCTGGGAAGGGGCCAGGTGGTGCTGATTTCCAGAGGCTTCTGTGTCCCAGGTGAGGCCAGGGCAGGAGTGGGTTGAAAGGTGCTGCTGCTGCTCCTCTGTGCCAGAGAGCCCTGGCCGGGCAGGGCACGGCGCCCACTGCACTGCGGGCTCTTTCTCCTGCCACAGCTGGGCACACCTGGCAACAAATCATGACGACTTGTGGGGAAACCAGGGGCTTTGTGGAGGCTGCCTTGCTCTGCACACACCCGGGCCACCTGCAGCACAGAGCTTTGGCCCCCAGAAAGGCAAACCCGAGGGGAACAGCTGGAAAAGGTTTCATTTTCACCTGTCAATAGATGACTTTATTTCAGTGCTGGGTGCGTGGGGAATCACTTTCCTAACACGTGCTCAGCCAGAAATCCCACCTACTCATTTGTAACCATGGAAACAAGACCTACTCATTACTTTGCTGAAACTCACAGGCTAAACATTCCCTCAAATTAGTTGACATATTTAAATCACTTCTCAGAAGTTACTGACAGGAGAGTAGGGCTCTCTTGAGAGTCTCGGCTGGTCATTTGGGAAACATCCCATTGCTGCAATTCTCCTCTGATGCTCAAGAGCCTCCTACAACCACTCTTTTCCCCTTGAATGCATTCCAGCTACATTCTTGGGAAGACTATTCTCAAGGCTAAGGTAGTCACTTGCACACATCAATCACTGCTCTGGAGGAATAGAGGGCTCAACAGTCTGTTAATGCAAAGGGAATTCACAATTTGTTACAGTTCAATATTTTCTCAAAACCTGCCTTCTCTGGGCATTGCTCACAAGCATTTCTTTAATTCACCTTGAAAATGTTTTTGCTGACTGAAGCCACATTGTGTCTTTCCTTCAGCAATTCAGAAGAAAAACACAAACTGCCTGCTGAAACCCTTCTGCTCCCTTCCAAATCAGTTCACTGCTCAAGCACGAGCCACAGGCTCCTGCCCGATTCCCTCTGTGAGATAGGAGGTAATATTTTGCTGCAGCTGCAGGGTTATGAGAAGAAAGAACGAAAGCTGTTGGTTCTTGGGGTTGTTATTTAGGGTTTGGGTTTGTTCTAGTTGATTTGTTGGGTGTTGCTGTGAGCTGGGAGAGGGGCCAGCGTGAAGACCAAACCAAAAGGGAAGTAGGAGAAGAGGGGAGGGGACAGAAAAGGAGGCAGTGGGGACAGAATACAAGTTTCCTATTTCCCGGCCAAAGGGAAAGGGGACAGGGTTCGCCCTGGGCTGGGAAAGGCAATAAAAAGCAGCATTTTCTGTGTGTGTGTTGTGTGTGTGTTTGGCTCTTGGGAGAGGGAGATACACACCCAGCTCAGGTGAATCCATCCTAAAAAACAGTTCTCTTTGGCTTTGATGACGTTGTCACCCCATTAAATTTCATCTGACAGTTGGCTCCTCTCTAACACCTCTCTATCTCCCAGCAGCTCAGGGCTGCATTGCACAGTGCTTGCTGTGTGCCAGAGAGCTCAAAGCAGGCTGGCCTGGCGCCCCGGAATATTTCTGCAGAACACTCTGCATTTCACTCTTTTGCTCTGGCTCAGTGCACAACTCCAGCACTGCAGGCGCTTCCTCCCAGAGCCGTGTGAGGCCCCGGCTCCTGCAGATGTGAGCTGACAAGCTGTCCCTGCCTGCCGCTGGCCTCGCTTCCCCCGGCAGAAGCGCCGTGCCTGAAGGAGGCTGCCCTGTGCCGGAGCCTGCGGAGCAGCCCGGCTCCCTCCCCTGTGCCCAGAGCGCTGCACACACTGCTCACCTTGGCCAGGAGTTAGAGGGCAGCCGGCACAAGGGTGGCAATCCTCAGCCAGGCCTGCAGCCCTCGGCTGTGGTTTGCCTTTCTCTGCTCCTGTGCACGCTCCGGACGGCCGATGCCACCGGTCTGTGCTGTGCCCAGCACGGCCACGCTTCCCCTCGGGAGAGCCTTCCCCACTTTCCAACTGTACCAAAGAAGCCATCAATGTCACTCTCCACCTCTAAGAAAAAACTGACACTTCAGAAGAAAATGTTGAGCTTTCTCAGAGGCTCAGAAGGAGGGGAATCTTTGAAAGGAGTTGAGGTTTCACAAACTTTATTTCCAATCCTATGCTACTATCCTACTCCACTGTCCTAGCTGCAATCCTACTCTACAGTCCTATTCTACAATCCTTCTCTATACTGGTGTTGGAGAAAACAGTTGTCTGATTCCTGTCTCCTCCTTCCACTCTTTCACTGAAGTGATCAGTGGCACCAGGCTGGACACAGGCTTGGCTGATGTTACAAATGGATGCTGCACAAAGAAAAAAAAAAAAAAAAACAAGAATGAACCATTACTTTGCAAGCTAAGAGCCTCAAAGGCAGGGCAATATTTTTCAAAGGAAAAGGAGATTGAATCAGAGTACGTCTAAGGAGCAACAGTGGGGCCACATTGGCACAGCTTGCTGCAAGAGCTGCTATGTGCCCCAGGCCTGGAAATATCTCCGGTCTGAGCATCCTGATCTCTTGAAAGAGGTCCCTGGTCATATTGCAGGGCACTTGGAGCAGATGACCCTTACAGGCTCTTGCCAGCCCAGCCCAGTCTAGGATTCCTGACTGTTCTCATTTGAACAGCACCAAGAGTGGAGGTGAGGAGGAGGAGGCTCCCCTGATGCCTTGCACTTCAGTGCAGGAGGAGCCCGTCCCTGGGACACTGTTTCCCCTGTAGCCCCTTGGCATTTTACCTGCAGCAGCTCCTTGGCAGACCAGCGCCGCGCCTCGTCTCTCTGCAGGCAGCAGCTCAGGAAGTCACGCAGCAAAGGGGAGCGGAGCTTGGGCTGCTGCAGCTTTGGGATCCCTTTGGTGGCTTTCAGGAGTTGAGCCTGAAGAGAAAGGAAACACGAGTTTCTCACCCGCTTCTTTCACGTCTGGAACTGCTCTCCCAGATCCCATTGTTTCAGGTGCACTCTGCAGTGGCACTTTCTGCCGTGGCACAGAGGCAGAGATGACTTTCCTGACCAAAAAAACACCCAAAGCCCGATGCAGCCACAGCTTTCCCAGCATCCAGCAGCTCTTGCCTTGGCAGTTGATTTCATTGACTGGCCTTGTTAGTGGAAACAATAGCAGCAAAAGCAGGTTTCCTTCTCTGAGGGTTCACCTGAGCAGCTTGACAGGCTATTTGGAAGAGGCACTTTGCTCTACTAACTCACTCTACTATTTCCAAAGATAATTACATGAAAAGCATCTCTGCAGCTCTTGTTGGTCCCTTAAGCACAGCTGCCATCAAACCAAAGTCATCAAGCTTTTTCCTTGGTTCTTGAAAACAATGGGAATTGCAAGCAAAGAAAGGAAATCCCTCAGTTATTCCTCAGGTAAGGAAACAAACATTTGGAATCTCATCTTCCACACAGACACATGAAGATGCATGCACAAATGTCTTGGGACGAAAATGCCTCTTTGGGCACACAGGAAACACCTGCACCTCCGTCTCTCATCAGACTGCAAATTTCAGCTTCCCTTAGGCAGCAAAAGGAAAATTTTGGTGGTCAAAGCAGAAGAGGGAGAAACGCCATCCATGTGGTAGCCCTCTGCTCATTTGGACACTCAAGTCAATGCATTAATGGCATGGCCATCCTAGAAAGTGCCTGGAAACAAAGGGGTGGGTTTGGCCGGCTCTCCACATGGCCAGGCTTCATCTTAGTGACATGGAGGTGACGGCTTGGGTTAGGAAAGAAAGACGGTCACTGAGTGTTTCAGCAGCACCGCACAAGAAGCACAAGAGACTCTGTGGCCTTCACACCCTCTTGTTAAGGTTTCAGGCAAATTTCCTTGTGAGAAGAATGGGGGTGCACTTCTTCTCTCCAAACCACTGTTTTATAAACATCCTCGGGTTTGGGTTACTTTCCTTCATTTCAGGAAAGATAACACCACTTCTAAGATGCTTGTTTGCTGCTATTAGGGCTGTCTACAAAGCCAAAAGAGCTGGAACGACTTCTAAGCCAAAGCCCAGTGTTGCCTGAGAAGGGAGATTGTTTGCCTGGGCTAAGGCTTGAGTTCCCCCACGGATGCAACCAAAATCCCAGCAGATGCTGATGTGCTGCCGGGACATTTTCAGAAAGGGACTGTGGTGGAAGTAGTTCCAGCGGATGGCAATGGCATTTTGTCCAGTGGCACACACAAAGTGGGATGGGGGAGAAAGACAGCGGGATCAGAGAGTATTTACACCTTACCATGGCAGAATTTTCCTCCCAGTCAGGAGCTTCTCCTTCCACCATTTCAATGACCACGATTCCCAAAGACCATATGTCCACTTTGGGCCCATAGGGTTCACCGTTCACTTCAGGTGCCATCCACTGAAGAGTCCCGACCACCGATCTCCGTCTACTCTGCTCAGGGGTGAGTTGAGCAGAGAGGCCAAAATCAGCTGGGGAGAGAGCAAAAGACCGTTTTTATTTGAATCCTGTGCAATTAGGAAAGCACGCAAAAGAATTTCCCGGTAGAAGTTTGAGAATGTGCTCTTGAATCTCCTGGACAACCGTCCCTGCTCTGTTTCCTCAGGACTTTAGTCAAGGAAATATGGTGCTGGCTGCTTCAGAAATCCCCACATTTTTTACACTGCCTCCAGCAGGGGCTTTTCAAACTTTAGACATGTAGCTCCCTCCCTCTGGAAGGGACACGCACAGAGCAATGCCACTGTGGACTGCTCGAGCCTTGCCACAGGTCTGTGCACGTTGCCACCGCGTGGTCAGCTCACAACAGGCTCCCTGCACTGCCACCAGCGCCATTTTGGGGGGGCTGGCACTCACTCAAAAGCAGCCCCACAGCCCACATATCCCTGGAACGCTGCACCTGCCCAAGAATATACTGACCCAGCTTGACAGAGCCATCCGTTTTGAGAAGGATGTTGAGGCTTTTCAAATCTCTGTGCATCACATGGTTGGCGTGGAGAAAATGCAGTCCTTGCAGGCACTGAGAGAGAAACCAGAAACAGGAGGGCAAATATCAGTGATGTGATTTCATCACACAAGGAAGGAAACAGCTCTCCAAGATTCCCTCTGCAGGGGAATGAGGAGTAATGGCAGAACACAGTGCCACTGAGGGGAAGAGCTCGCTACTCCAACAGAGGCAGAGCAGCACCTTTCTAAAGAAAGGCATGTCAGCTTGCCAAAGAGCAACAGCAACTGCTGGTGTAGACTCTTCCCGGCAAACCAGCCAGGATGACTGCTGCTGCAGTGGATGTGCTCAGAAGCACACAGCACTCTGGCTGCACTGCTAACCTTTCCAGCTGAGGACTCAGAGAAATGAGTCTCTCTTTCTTCTTTGCTGTTCCTTTCAAATGCTCCCACCATGACCACCTTTGCTTTTACAGGCAAGGAATGCAGTGCCAACAGACCAAAGTTTAGAGAGGCAAGATGGAGAAGAGCAAATACAAGAGCCAGAGTGAAAATGCAACAGCAGGAGACAAGAGGACAAGAACAGAGTCCAGTGAGTGCAGGGGCACTGGCAGGCAGTTCATTTGAGAGGCTCTTGCTTGCCCAGAGCATATCAGCCACACAGAAACAAAGCCTGGCTCATGGAATCGCTCCTGTTCTGAGCCCCTTTCCCAGACAATCCTGCCCAAGCTCTGGGAAGCACAGCTGGGATCCCCGGCTGACCTCCCGACTGATGATGGCAATCTCGTCTTCTGTCAGGCGAGTCTTTTGGATTGTGTCGTAAAGACTGCCTCCATCCATGTACTCCATCACCAGCCACAGTTCTTCATGCACAAGGTAGCTGAAAGAAGGGAACAAGGCCATGCAGATGAACATGCATTCGTTGGTTCCTTTGCTTGATTCTTGTTTCCGGGTCGCTTTGTGACAAGGACAGAATTAAAAGAATTAAAGACATTCCCTCCGGGCTGTGGGTTGTTTGCAGTCTGTGCAGTCTCAAGGAGAACAGCACATCTGTCAAAAGGAGATGTCTCTGATGGCCAGCAATCAAAAAGTGCAGTTTAGTAACAGCCAAGATGAAAAACCTGTCCAGTGTGGTATTTCTGGAAAGAAGCACCTAGTGTTCCTGGCATGGCCAGCCCTGGAAAAGAGGGGCAACAATCCAAGGGAAATCCTCCCTAGCATGCTTCATCAGCATTGAAGAAACCTTAAAAAATCCATCCTGAGACAACATGGAGGCAGCGAACTTACAGGGTACTGACTTCTTATGGTAGAGATGATGCAGGTTTTTGAACAATTTTTCAACTATGTGTTGGAAAGCCAGGGATGACTCACGGAGATAAACTGCACTCTCTTCCCATCCATTGGAGATGAGTAGAGAACTAATAATGAAGCAATAATTAACAGCTTTCTTTTCTGCCAGTGTCCAAAGTGGGGTTTTAACCTTGCATACTTTTACTATGTAAACAAACCTTCATGGGATGAGACCATGACCACTCACCCGTCTAAATAATGGACAAGATGGGGACTCATATTCCTCTTCATGACCGTGATTTCAGTAACAATATCCTCCATCTCGCTCGGTCCCCGAAGATAGATTTTCTTGATAGCCACCTAGAATGACATTGAAAATCAGTAACTTTAGAAGTTGGAGGAATGAGACCAAAACACACATGGGGAGAGAGATTTTGCAATGACACCGCCAAGCCGTGCCAAAGTGCCTTGTAATTAGACAAAGGAGTAATTAGGAAGTGACATTCCTACAGCCCATTCCTCTGCTCCTTTGGGGGCCAGATCCAGGACACGTGGCCACTGACCACATTTTGCCTTGTCCACTTGTTAGCAATGGTGTGTCAACTCTCACCCCCCCAAAGCTCTGAGCACACTCTCTGTCTGTCTGTACTTGAGAAGAAGTAATGCGTGACTTGGTACTCTGTGGATACATCTCGGGCTATAGGCAGGGCTTGGGGCTTTTAGGGACACCTTGCAGATCTCTCCCTACGTGCAGTTCCCAAGTGCAGCACTGCAGGTGGCTAAGGAACTGCCAGGAACATTCAGATGTATTTGCTGGCAGCCAGAAATGAGAATTCAGGACTCTGAAGCCGTAGCCCCAGAGAGCAGTGAGATGCTCCTTTGTTGGAGCATCTGAGAGCCAGGGAGAGCATCCTTCTCTGAAAGGAACCGCTGTCCTCCTTGCCTTCCTTCTGGCAGCTGAGCAGGACAAAGACTGCCCCAAATGCAGTTGGCAGGCTGGCACCAGTCTGTGCTTCTTGTGCCTTTGCAGCACAGCTCTAGCCACAGCTGCAGCCGCAGCTGACACGAGACAGGAAAGCCCTGGAGAGCAGCAGAATCTGCAGGGGCTCTTGACATTTACCTCTCCGCCCGTGGCAGTGTCGATGGCTCTGCAAACCTCTCCAAAAGCCCTAGAAACAAAACAGCAGCAAAGAAAGGAGAAGCCATTTAGACCTTGGAGTGAAAGCCAGCCCAGACAGGAGATGTCTGCTGGAAATGCCTCCAACCTGCAGCATGCAGGAGGGCACTGCCAGAAGGCAGATGATGCATGTTCCTCTCCAGTGCATGGGCACTGGGCCTGTTTCTGAAGCATTGGGGTTTAGTGCCTCAGCTCCAAAGGCCAGGTGATTCTTTCATCGTGGATTTCAGTTTCTAAACTGGGCGGTTTTTATCCTCACCACAGACTATTTCCTTCAGCAAACTCTTGGGAAGAAATGCTCCTGAGAAGTGTTATCTGACTGCTATGATAGGGGGTAGGTTGCTGTTTCTGGCAATGAAATAGAAGTGTCTTTGATAATGCCTTCTGACCACACTTCCAAATTCTGGCCGGTACTGAGAGATGGGGCAGACTAACCCGCGTGTCTGAATATGTTTGCAGCTTGCCTGACTTCACACTTGACAGATATTCCAGCAGCAAATCAGCTGCCCCATGACTGTGTAGAAGCAACTGTGGTTGGACTCACCCTCTGCCAACAATTTCCTTTTCGGTGTATTTCCTCCGGGGATTTTCTGTGCTCACCATTTGCCCTGAGGGAAACAAAATGCAAAATGCTCACTTGAAAGCAGACATCCCACTATCCAAGAGATACAAAAGGCAGCCCTGCTGGGGCTGTACAGTCTGGCCTTCTGAGTCCTTTGTGGCCAGCTGGGTAACAACAACAACAACAACAACAACAATTGCAACAAGACAGGCAGCTCTGCAGTACAAGCAGGTCAGCACAGAGAATGATTTTCTACAGTCCTTTGAAGAGATGCCTTGGCAGAAAACAAAGCACAGGGAGATGCATTCGCAGGAGAGGAGGGCATCTTCCCCACCTTGCAGCAGTTTCCCAAAGGAATGCCTTTCCCTTTGTAAACCCAAGCAGCTCATGCTCTAAACAACCCCAAGGGGCCTTCAGCAGCAGGACCCTCACCCTTGATGAGCAGGCTGAGCTGGAAGACGCCCTTGCCCGTGGCCCACGTGAAGAACCACACTGCTTCTCCTCCCCCTGACAGCAGGGATCAGTCCCTGCCATTGCACTCGCCCTCTCAGCCCCGCACACGTGCCCACCTTCCCGCAGCGGGCAAGGGCAGCAAGGACAGCAGTGCTCCTCAGGTGCCGGCGGGACACGGACAGCTGCCCAGAGGAGATGCTGACCCTCTGTGAGCCCAGTCCAGGCCGTGCAGGAGCCGGCCCAGAGCAGGGGCTGCTGCCTCGGGGCAGCTCCGCGCTGCAGCGGCCGGCCGGCAGCGGCACTCTCCCAGCTAAGGAAGGCTCCAGCCTCGGCGCTCACACCAGCCCTCAGGGCCAGGGCAGCCACCGCCACAAAGCTGCCAAAGCCCAGGCACCAGCACTGACAAGCAATGGCAAGAAGGCACGGCCACACCCAGCCCCTTCCAAGCTGGTGCCCCCACTGAGGACACAGCAGGATTGGCTTGGAGAGCAGACACACCCAGGTGCACGTCAGTGCCCTTTTGTGCCAGCAGGTGATGGGAGGCAGAGAGTCAGCTGGGCTCTCTTCTCAGCCCCACCAGGTCTTATCTGAGGGCACAGGACGGGCAGCTGCTCTGGGCAAGAAGCAGCTTCAATGACTTGTGCTGTACAATCACAAAGGGCACTGAGATGAGGAGGATCAATGGGTCCAGCTATGCTGACACATGCTCACAATACACTGTCCCTCAGAGAAGAAAGACACAAGACGTACTCATGAACCCCAGGAAGTCATCCTCCTCATACTCCATCTCCTGTTGCTGAGCAGCAGCTTTGTCAGTGCTGGAGATGAAGGAACTCCCCAGGCTCCACTGCTCAGCTGGGGCAGGCCAGGCCCCTTCAGGTGACACTGCTGCTCCTGCTGCTGCAGCTTCAATAGAAGAGCCTGTGGAGATCTGAGACAACAAAAGAGTTTGTGTCAGAAAAGTGGCTGGCAGAGATTAGCCCCAGATCCCATTTTAAATGCAAGCCCTTAGGAAGGTGCTGTCAGCCAGTGACTGGGAGCTGCTGTCAAGCTCAGCTTTTTCACCTTTCTGCCCACAATTCACATTAATTCAGCCACTTCTTTCTGCTTCCCTGCCCACCTCTGCTTCCATTTTACCAAAAGAACAACCTGGCAACCAAGGCACCAAAATCCCTGACTTGAAGCAGAAACTCCACGTCCCCAGTGTGTCTCTGAAATGCTCCCAGGTAAGCACAGCCAAGAAGCTCGTGGGGACAAACCGCCCCAAAAAGCTTGTGTTGTCACATCAATACTTTTTGTGCCTGTGGGTACTTGGCAAGTCTGTGGAGGGGGACAGGTGTCCCCAGACCACAGCGTCCCCTACGTATCCACCAAGGCTGAGCACAGTGCCTTTGACATGCTCCCTCCTCTGCAGACAGGGAACCTTCCTGCTCCAGGTTGGCCTCTATCAGAATCCCAGCAAGCTGGGGCCTAAACACGGCAGCTCAAAGCCCATTTTCCAGCTGTCACTGGCTGAGGGGAATGGCTAGGTCTGGCAGGACTGCAGCACTCGGCATCCTCAGCCACCAACAGCAAGAGCTGGCTGCTCAGAAACTTGCAGCTCTGCCTCGCACTAAAGACAGCGCCCTCCAGAAGTGGCACTTACCGTCTTGGAAAGTTGCGGCTGTGGTGTGACCACAGCTGGAGCCTTGTGGTCATTTGGCTCCTCTTTGCCTTCTCGTCCAGGAGCAGAGGAAGCCAGAGGAGAGTCTGCTCTTGGTTCTGGGATCTGTGGACAGACAGGAGCGTTAGACACAGGCCATGACCTATCATGTAGAACCTTCTTTCTCTTCAGCTCTAGAACCAGCTCTACTAAGCACAAATCATCAACTTGCAGAGCAAGGGGATTCTAAGTCCCTCAGACTAAATTCTAATGGGCTGATTCAACTGGACACTGCAAATTGCTCCAAATTACATATTCCCCCCTGACTACTATCAGGAAGCACATTCTCTCTGCAAAACTTATCTTTTAGTTCTTTTAAAGCTCTGAAATGGAAAATTAGGAAATAGGCAGTGATGCCTTTGCTCTTGCTGCTGTAGACATGGAAATGGATTTTCTTGCAGCCTACTCAGCTGGCCCTCTACACTCTACTGCCACAGGCCAAGCTCACAGCTTGCTGCACAATTCTTAAACGCCAAGAACATCAAATGTTCTTTCCTTACTCACCTTGGGATCAGCACCTCTGAATACCCGGCTCAGGTGACCTGCAGTGGGCAAGGGAAAATGAAGCAGATGCTTTGAGAAAACTGGAGACAACCAGAGCATTTTTAGAAGACCTTCCAAGGCCTCCCAGTCTACATTTTCAAAGTTGTCCTGCTTGACCCAGCAAGGGAGGAATTGGCAAACTCTGCTGCCACAGACTCTCCAACAGAGGGAACGCAACCCCTGCAGGCTCCCTTGCAAATGCTGCCCGCACGGCCGTGGCTACACACACCCCCTTTGGAGCTGAACATGTTGACAGGAGCTTTACCCAAGCGGCATCTGGATGGCCTTTCTGTTTCCAAATGAACTCAGTCACTAAGAAAGAGCAGGAAGACACAAAAACCAGGTTAGGTGACACTCAGGGAAAACCTCTACTTACCTGCCAGGTTAGTTAGGAAATAGCAGGAATAGGCAACTCCATAAACAGTGAAAACTGCAGCGGCGAGTTGCCCAATCATTGTGGCAACTGCTGTGCAAGTTTGCAGACTGCGCTCTAACGCTAGCTAAAAGAAGTCTCCTGTCAGTCAGCAGCTGCCCCCTGACAAAAGCCTCAAGCACAGGACCAAGTTCCTGCACTGAGCAAGGCCAAGAGCTGCTCTGACACCCCTGAGGCCTTCCGTGCACCAAGGCAACCTTGTGATGTCACCACGACCACGTGACAACCGTGCCCTGACATCACAAAGCAAACGCTCTGCCTTGATCTGGATGGATGGAGGAGGGCACGTGGACTCGACTACTGAGGACTCATTGCAGATGCTAGAATTAAGGGCTGTCCTTTGGATCATTATGAATTGGCCTGATCAGGGTGTAAATATTGTCACAGACTCATGATACGTAGTAGGGGTGGTGCTGCGGATTGAGGATGCATTGATAAAGGATATAAAGAATGACAGGTTATGGGAACTTTTGAGGCAGCTGAGGCAAGCTGTTCGGCTGCGCTCAGCTCCTTTTGCGATTTTGCATATTCGAAGCCACAAATGGTCAGAAGGTTTGGGTCAGGGTAATGCCATAGCTGATCAGTTGGTTTCTGTTGCAGTACCACAAGACGGATTTCAGCAGGCACGTATTGCTCATGAGACTTTTCACCAGAATGCGCGAGGCCTAAAGAAACAGTTTCGCATATCTCTGAATGATGCCCATGGTATTGTCAGATCCTGTCCTCTCTGTAGTCAGCATGGGCCTGGACTAGGGATGGGAGTAAACCCACGGGGCCTTGGACCCAATCAGATCTGGCAAATGGATGTAACTCACGTATCCTCCTTTGGTAGATTGAAATATGTGCATGTTACAATTGATACTTTCAGTAAATTTATTTGGGCTTCAGCGCAGCTGGGAGAGAAAGCTCTCCACGTGGTACGACACCTAACTACTTGCTTTGCGGTGATGGGGGTGCCAGAACAGATTAAGGCAGATAATGGCCCTGCATATGTGAGCAGCAGGATCCAAAGGTTCTTACAGAAGTGGGGTGTGACACACATCACAGGTATCCCACATTCACCAACAGGTCAGGCGATTGTGGAGCGAGCCCACCAAACACTCAAGGATTATCTGTTAAAATATAAGGAGGAGGTGGATGTGCAGACCATGCTATCAAAAACACTATTTGTATTAAACTATCTGTGTGTAATGGGGGACCACTCGGAGCCCCCTGCGGTCATCCACTCAGGCGGAGTAAAGGAGGAAGCAACTAAGCCATTGTTTAAAGTCATGTACCGAGATCCCAAAACTGGAGTATGGGAAGGTCCCGCAGAGGTTCAGTACATGGGTAGAGGTTATGTTTGTGTTCTTACCCCCACAGGGCCCCAATGGATACCTAGTAAATGGATCCGTCCTGCTAATGACCCTGCAAGAGCGACATCGATACTGGACAGCCAGGGTTAGAGGGGGTACACTTAATTAAAGACTTAAGGGCAAGAGAAAACCTACAACTGCTCTGGCAGTTTGACAAGGTAGTACAGAGAGATCACTCCATGACAATTCATACCCAAATAGCTAAGTTGTAAGAACTCACTAGTCATTTGCAGCAAGACACAGGCTTGGGTTTAACAGATTGGCTATGATCTTTCGGGCTAGGGCCTTGGATAACCTCCCTACTGCAACATGTAATCAATATTGTGATTGTTATTATACTGCTTGTACTTTTTGTATCTTGCTTTTTTTGCTGCTTGCAACAGATGATGTATCGCATAGCAGAAACAGTAACTACTCGGCACGCTGCGTTTGCTGCACAAAATAAAAAAGAGGGAATTGTTGAAGAATGGTTAGCAGAGCAAGGCCACGGATCATTAGAGGCCTCATGGCCCGATACCAAGTGCTAGCAGCCTACGCGCTGCTAAGATAAGCTGTCCTTGGGACAGCAGTAAGCACGGATACAGGCCAAAGATAAAAGAACTTGTGCTTAATAGAGCGTAGCAGTAAGCACGTATACAAAGTTTTCAGCATGCCAAGAGGAGGAACCTTCTCACGCTTGATATAGCCAATCAAGTATAGATGAGTAGTGTATGCTAACCAATTATAATTTGACAAGTATGCTGAATGCTTGGGGCAAAAGTATAAGAATGGATGTTATGAGCAATAAAGTTGAACAATGCTTTACCAATCATATTGATTGATTGCATTCTTCCCTCGCCGAAATCCTGCGCAGTGCAGCACATCCTGCGTAGGAGATGGTCCTGGTGTCCCAGAGGGAATTGTGCATGGCTTTGGGGACAGTGGTGCAGATGGAGCCCAGGTCGCTGAGGGCCAGGTTGAGCAGGAAGAAGAACATGGGGCTGTGCAGGTGGTGGCCGCAGGCTACGGCGCTGGTGACGAGGCCGTGGCCCAGGAGGGCAGCCAGGGAGATGCCCAGGAAGAGGCAGAAGTGCAGGAGCTGCAGCTGCCGCGTGTCTGCCAACGCCAGCGGGAGGAAGTGGCTGATGGAGCTGCTGTTGGACATTTGCTGTGGCTGCATATGGGGACGTGTTCATGGATAAAGGACAGTGACAAGTCAGGGCTGGCTGCTTTGAGCCAAACCCGTGCCATTCCCTGTAGCCTGTCCTGCTGGTGTTGGTGTCTTTGGGGCGGACCCTGACTGCCGACAAAACAGCAACACATTCGCTTAAGAGCTGGACTAGGTCAGTGCAAAAGATGGCGGCCAGGGCTGAGGGAGCCACACACAAGATGGCGGCCAGGGCTGGAGAGCCACACACAAGATGGCGGCTGGGGCTGGGCTGCCAGGGCGGCTGATCTCACTAGGAGGCGCAGCCTCAGCCCTCTGGCTGCCATCCTGTGTGGGGCAGGCAGAGCCCCCCTTCAGTGCCTGTTGAAATGGACATTAACGGACACCCGGGAAAAGGACACGGTCTGGCACCTTTGCTCTGTGCACACAAACATAGAGCAGCCAGTTTGGAACGCCAACTGGCAGTACTTTGATGTCAAGGCAATTCAAATAGGTGAAAATACGAAACTCCAGGTATTGAACGTTTTAAAATATTTTTTTTTTTTTTTTTTTTTTTTTTTTTTTTTTTTTTTGAAAGAGGGCTAAAAGCACTCCTTGTGCACATGGACTCCAATTAGCATCAAGCAGCATCACAAGTGGTTTCGTCCAGGCAGGAGTCACAGTCACTGTGAGGTGATGAAAACGGAGATGGGATCTGCTTGAGGCGGATGGTGCAGCGGCTGCGCACCTGCGACGTGTATCCCTCAGGGTACCTATTTCTTTAGAACACTATGAAGACTAGAGGGAATTGAAAGTCCACTGCAGTTTAGGTTGTTCTTCACGAGATTGTTCAAGTCGAGCACAGCCATTCTGTTCAGCAGACACACGGGCAGGGGCTTCTTGGAGCGCAGCTCTGGCACCCATTCTTTGGAGGAGGGGATTGCAGGAAAGAAGAAAAGAAGCTCATCAACTACTGAAGAGGAAGAGTCACTGACAGGAAGCAGTGGGTTAAGAAATGTGAGGGGGAAAAAGGCAGAAAACATGAGGTGACAAGTGTGAGAAATGGGAGTGGAAAAAGGAGGGAAGTGTGAGGGAAGAAAAGGGTAGGAAACCTGAGTGGGAAAGGGTGAGAAAACGGAGGGGAAAATGGTGAAGATGTGAGTGAAAGTAGGAGAGGAAGGTGAGAGGAGGAAAAGGCAGGACATATGATGGGAAAATTCTAAGAAACATGATCAGGGAAGGCTGAAAAACATAGAGGAAAAAATGGAGGGAAATGTGAGGGGAAGAGAGTGAGAAAATTACTGGCAGAGAGAGAGAAACAGGCAGCAAATGTGAGGGGAACATTGTGAGAATCCTGAGGGGAAAAGAGGGAGAAACCAGAGGGCAGAAAAAGGCAGGAAACATTAGGGGGGAAAAAAGGGTGGGAAGTTGGATGGGAAAAGTGGCAGAAAACAGGAGTGAAAAAAGGGCAGAAAATGCTAGAGGAAAAGTAGAAGCAACATGAGGGGGAAAGAATGATAAACGTGAGGGGAAAAGTGGGAGAAATGTAAGAGGGAAAGCCTGGGAAACATGAGGGCAAAAGTGAGAAACATGAGGAGACAACTTGGAGAAAAATGACTGAGGAAAGGAGAAAAGCATGAGGGGAGAAAAGGGCAGGATAAGTGAGGGGAAAATTGTGAGAATCGTGGGAGAACAAAAAAGCAGGAAAAAGCGGGAAGTTGGGGAAATGTGAGAGGCAAAGCGTGAGGAAAGGGAGCTGAAAAGGGTGGGGAAAATGAGTAAAACTTGAGAGGCAAACATGAGAGGAAAACTGTGAGACTCGAGAGGGGGAAGGGGTGGAAATGTGAGAGGGAAAAGAACAGGAAATGTGAAGGGAGAAAAGGAGAGAAGGCAGGATTGGCATGACAGCTGAAATGATTCCTAACACATTCCCCCATGCATTTGCCCATTTATTGCACTAGCCCAGGGCTTCTCTGTATGTCCGTCTCCCCCTGTGCCTTGATTCCTGTTTGGAAGCAGTAGAAGTGCAGGATGTGCCCACCAGCAGGAGCTGCTCCAAGCTGGGAAGGGGCCAGGTGGTGCTGATTTCCAGAGGCTTCTGTGTCCCAGGTGAGGCCAGGGCAGGAGTGGGTTGAAAGGTGCTGCTGCTGCTCCTCTGTGCCAGAGAGCCCTGGCCGGGCAGGGCACGGCGCCCACTGCACTGCGGGCTCTTTCTCCTGCCACAGCTGGGCACACCTGGCAACAAATCATGACGACTTGTGGGGAAACCAAGGGCTTTGTGGAGGCTGCCTTGCTCTGCACACACCCGGGCCACCTGCAGCACAGAGCTTTGGCCCCCAGAAAGGCAAACCCGAGGGGAACAGCTGGAAAAGGTTTCATTTTCACCTGTCAATAGATGACTTTATTTCAGTGCTGGGTGCGTGGGGAATCACTTTCCTAACACGTGCTCAGCCAGAAATCCCACCTACTCATTTGTAACCATGGAAACAAGACCTACTCATTACTTTGCTGAAACTCACAGGCTAAACATTCCCTCAAATTAGTTGACATATTTAAATCACTTCTCAGAAGTTACTGACAGGAGAGTAGGGCTCTCTTGAGAGTCTCGGGTGGTCATTTGGGAAACATCCCATTGCTGCAATTCTCCTCTGATGCTCAAGAGCCTCCTACAACCACTCTTTTCCCCTTGAATGCATTCCAGCTACATTCTTGGGAAGACTATTCTCAAGGCTAAGGTAGTCACTTGCACACATCAATCACTGCTCTGGAGGAATAGAGGGCTCAACAGTCTGTTAATGCAAAGGGAATTCACAATTTGTTACAGTTCAATATTTTCTCAAAACCTGCCTTCTCTGGGCATTGCTCACAAGCATTTCTTTAATTCACCTTGAAAATGTTTTTGCTGACTGAAGCCACATTGTGTCTTTCCTTCAGCAATTCAGAAGAAAAACACAAACTGCCTGCTGAAACCCTTCTGCTCCCTTCCAAATCAGTTCACTGCTCAAGCACGAGCCACAGGCTCCTGCCCGATTCCCTCTGTGAGATAGGAGGTAATATTTTGCTGCAGCTGCAGGGTTATGAGAAGAAAGAACGAAAGCTGTTGGTTCTTGGGGTTGTTATTTAGGGTTTGGGTTTGTTCTAGTTGATTTGTTGGGTGTTGCTGTGAGCTGGGAGAGGGGCCAGCGTGAAGACCAAACCAAAAGGGAAGTAGGAGAAGAGGGGAGGGGACAGAAAAGGAGGCGGTGGGGACAGAATACAAGTTTCCTATTTCCCGGCCAAAGGGAAAGGGGACACGGTTCGCCCTGGGCTGGGAAAGGCAATAAAAAGCAGCATTTTCTGTGTGTGTGTTGTGTGTGTGTTTGGCTCTTGGGAGAGGGAGATACACACCCAGCTCAGGTGAATCCATCCTAAAAAACAGTTCTCTTTGGCTTTGATGACGTTGTCACCCCATTAAATTTCATCTGACAGTTGGCTCCTCTCTAACACCTCTCTATCTCCCAGCAGCTCAGGGCTGCATTGCACAGTGTTTGCTGTGTGCCAGAGAGCTCAAAGCAGGCTGGCCTGGCGCCCCGGAATATTTCTGCAGAACACTCTGCATTTCACTCTTTTGCTCTGGCTCAGTGCACAACTCCAGCACTGCAGGCGCTTCCTCCCAGAGCCGTGTGAGGCCCTGGCTCCTGCAGATGTGAGCTGACAAGCTGTCCCTGCCTGCCGCTGGCCTCGCTTCCCCCGGCAGAAGCGCCGTGCCTGAAGGAGGCTGCCCTGTGCCGGAGCCTGCGGAGCAGCCCGGCTCCCTCCCCTGTGCCCAGAGCGCTGCACACACTGCTCACCTTGGCCAGGAGTTAGAGGGCAGCCGGCACAAGGGTGGCAATCCTCAGCCAGGCCTGCAGCCCTCGCCTGTGGTTTGCCTTTCTCTGCTCCTGTGCACGCTCCGGACGGCCGATGCCACCGGTCTGTGCTGTGCCCAGCACGGCCACGCTTCCCCTCGGGAGAGCCTTCCCCACTTTCCAACTGTACTAAAGAAGCCATCAATGTCACTCTCCACCTCTAAGAAAAAACTGACACTTCAGAAGAAAATGTTGAGCTTTGTCAGAGGCTCAGAAGGAGGGGAATCTTTGAAAGGAGTTGAGGTTTCACAAACTTTATTTCCAATCCTATGCTACTATCCTACTCCACTGTCCTAGCTGCAATCCTACTCTACAGTCCTATTCTACAATCCTTCTCTATACTGGTGTTGGAGAAAACAGTTGTCTGATTCCTGTCTCCTCCTTCCACTCTTTCACTGAAGTGATCAGTGGCACCAGGCTGGACACAGGCTTGGCTGATGTTACAAATGGATGCTGCACAAAGAAAAAAAAAAAAAAACAAGAATGAACCACTACTTTGCAAGCTAAGAGCCTCAAAGGCAGGGCAATATTTTTCAAAGGAAAAGGAGATTGAATCAGAGTACGTCTAAGGAGCAACAGTGGGGCCACATTGGCACAGCTTGCTGCAAGAGCTGCTATGTGCCCCAGGCCTGGAAATATCTCCGGTCTGAGCATCCTGATCTCTTGAAAGAGGTCCCTGGTCATATTGCAGGGCACTTGGAGCAGATGACCCTTACAGGCCCTTGCCAGCCCAGCCCAGTCTAGGATTCCTGACTGTTCTCATTTGAACAGCACCAAGAGTGGAGGTGAGGAGGAGGAGGCTCCCCTGATGCCTTGCACTTCAGTGCAGGAGGAGCCCGTCCCTGGGACACTGTCCCCTGCAGCCCCTTGGCATTTTACCTGCAGCAGCTCCTTGGCAGACCAGCGCCGCGCCTCGTCTCTCTGCAGGCAGCAGCTCAGGAAGTCACACAGCAAAGGGGAGCGGAGCTTGGGCTGCTGCAGCTTTGGGATCCCTTTGGTGGCTTTCAGGAGTTGAGCCTGAAGAGAAAGGAAACACGAGTTTCTCACCCGCTTCTTTCACGTCTGGAACTGCTCTCCCAGATCCCATTGTTTCAGGTGCACTCTGCAGTGGCACTTTCTGCCGTGGCACAGAGGCAGAGATGACTTTCCTGACCAACAAAACACCCAAAGCCCGATGCAGCCACAGCTTTCCCAGCATCCAGCAGCTCTTGCCTTGGCAGTTGATTTCATTGACTGGCCTTGTTAGTGGAAACAATAGCAGCAAAAGCAGGTTTCCTTCTCTGAGGGTTCACCTGAGCCGCTTGACAGGCTATTTGGAAGAGGCACTTTGCTCTACTAACTCACTCTACTATTTCCAAAGATAATTACATGAAAAGCATCTCTGCAGCTCTTGTTGGTCCCTTAAGCACAGCTGCCATCAAACCAAAGTCATCAAGCTTTTTCCTTGGTTCTTGAAAACAATGGGAATTGCAAGCAAAGAAAGGAAATCCCTCAGTTATTCCTCAGGTAAGGAAACAAACATTTGGAATCTCATCTTCCACACAGACACATGAAGATGCATGCACAAATGTCTTGGGACGAAAATGCCTCTTTGGGCACACAGGAAACACCTGCACCTCCGTCTCTCATCAGACTGCAAATTTCAGCTTCCCTTAGGCAGCAAAAGGAAAATTTTGGTGGTCAAAGCAGAAGAGGGAGAAACGCCATCCATGTGGTAGCCCTCTGCTCATTTGGACACTCAAGTCAATGCATTAATGGCATGGCCATCCTAGAAAGTGCCTGGAAACAAAGGGGTGGGTTTGGCCAGCTCTCCACATGGCCAGGCTTCATCTTGGTGACATGGAGGTGACGGCTTGGCTTAGGAAAGAAAGACGGTCACTGAGTGTTTCAGCAGCACCGCACAAGAAGCACAAGAGACTCTGTGGCCTTCACACCCTCTTGTTAAGGTTTCAGGCAAATTTCCTTGTGAGAAGAATGGGGGTGCACTTCTTCTCTCCAAACCACTGTTTTATAAACATCCTCGGGTTTGGGTTACTTTCCTTCATTTCAGGAAAGATAACACCACTTCTAAGATGCTTGTTTGCTGCTATTAGGGCTGTCTACAAAGCCAAAAGAGCTGGAACGACTTCTAAGCCAAAGCCCAGTGTTGCCTGAGAAGGGAGATTGTTTGCCTGGGCTAAGGCTTGAGTTCCCCCACGGATGCAACCAAAACCCCAGCAGATGCTGATGTGCTGCCGGGACATTTTCAGAAAGGGACTGTGGTGGAAGTAGTTCCAGCGGATGGCAATGGCATTTTGTCCAGTGGCACACACAAAGTGGGATGGGGGAGAAAGACAGCGGGATCAGAGAGTATTTACACCTTACCATGGCAGAATTTTCCTCCCAGTCAGGAGCTTCTCCTTCCACCATTTCAATGACCACGATTCCCAAAGACCATATGTCCACTTTGGGCCCATAGGGTTCACCGTTCACTTCAGGTGCCATCCACTGAAGAGTCCCGACCACCGATCTCTGTCTACTCTGCTCAGGGGTGAGTTGAGCAGAGAGGCCAAAATCAGCTGGGGAGAGAGCAAAAGACCGTTTTTATTTGAATCCTGTGCAATTAGGAAAGCACGCAAAAGAATTTCCCGGTAGAAGTTTGAGAATGTGCTCTTGAATCTCCTGGACAACCGTCCCTGCCTTGTTTCCTCAGGACTTTAGCCAAGGAAATATGGTGCTGGCTGCTTCAGAAATCCCCACATTTTTTACACTGCCTCCAGCAGGGGCTTTTTAAACTTTAGACATGTAGCTCCCTCCCTCTGGAAGGGACACGCACAGAGCAATGCCACTGTGGACTGCTCGAGCCTTGCCATAGGTCTGTGCACGTTGCCACCGCGTGGTCAGCTCACAACAGGCTCCCTGCACTGCCACCAGCGCCATTTTGGGGGGCTGGCACTCACTCAAAAGCAGCCCCACAGCCCACATATCCCTGGAACGCTGCACCTGCCCAAGAATATACTGACCCAGCTTGACAGAGCCATCCGTTTTGAGAAGGATGTTGAGGCTTTTCAAATCTCTGTGCATCACATGGTTGGCGTGGAGAAAATGCAGTCCTTGCAGGCACTGAGAGAGAAACCAGAAACAGGAGGGCAAATATCAGTGATGTGATTTCATCACACAAGAAAGGAAAACAGCTCTCCAAGATTCCCTCTCCAGGGGAATGAGGAGTAATGGCAGAACACAGTGCCACTGAGGGGAAGAGCTCGCTGTCCAACACAGGCAGAGCAGCACCTTTCTAAAGAAAGGCATGTCAGCTTGCCAAAGAGCAACAGCAACTGCTGGTGTAGACTCTGCCCGGCAAACCAGCCAGGATGACTGCTGCTGCAGTGGATGTTCTCAGAAGCACACAGCACTCTGGCTGCACTGCTAACCTTTCCAGCTGAGGACTCAGAGAAATGAGTCTCTCTTTCTTCTTTGCTGTTCCTTTCAAATGCTCCCACCATCACCACCTTTGCTTTTACAGGCAAGGAATGCAGTGCCAACAGACCAAAGTTTAGAGAGGCAAGATGGAGAAGAGCAAATACAAGAGCCAGAGTGAAAATGCAACAGCAGGAGACAAGAGGACAAGAACAGAGTCCAGTGAGTGCAGGGGCACTGGCAGGCAGTTCATTTGAGAGGCTCTTGCTTGCCCAGAGCATATCAGCCACACAGAAACAAAGCCTGGCTCATGGAATCGCTCCTGTTCTGAGCCCCTTTCCCAGACAATCCTGCCCAAGCTCTGGGAAGCACAGCTGGGATCCCCGACTGACCTCCCGACTGATGATGGCAATCTCGTCTTCTGTCAGGCGAGTCTTTTGGATTGTGTCGTAAAGACTGCCTCCATCCATGTACTCCATCACCAGCCACAGTTCTTCATGCACAAGGTAGCTGAAAGAAGGGAACAAGGCCATGCAGATGAACATGCATTCGTTGGTTCCTTTGCTTGATTCTTGTTTCCGGGTCGCTTTGTGACAAGGACAGAATTAAAAGAATTAAAGACATTCCCTCCGGGCTGTGGGTTGTTTGCAGTCTGTGCAGTCTCAAGGAGAACAGCACATCTGTCAAAAGGAGATGTCTCTGATGGCCAGCAATCAAAAAGTGCAGTTTAGTAACAGCCAAGATGAAAAACCTGTCCAGTGTGGTATTTCTGGAAAGAAGCACCTAGTGTTCCTGGCATGGCCAGCCCTGGAAAAGAGGGGCAACAATCCAAGGGAAATCCTCCCTAGCATGCTTCATCAGCATTGAAGAAACCTTAAAAAATCCATCCTGAGACAACATGGAGGCAGCGAACTTACAGGGTACTGTCTTCTTATGGTAGAGATGATGCAGGTTTTTGAACAATTTTTCAACTATGTATTGGAAAGCCAGGGATGACTCACGGAGATAAACTGCACTCTCTTCCCATCCATTGGAGATGAGTAGAGAAATAATAATGAAGCAATAATTAACAGCTTTCTTTTCTGCCAGTGTCCAAAGTGGGGTTTTAACCTTGCATGCTTTTACTATGTAAACAAACCTTCATGGGATGAGACCATGACCACTCACCCGTCTAAATAATGGACAAGATGGGGACTCATATTCCTCTTCATGACCGTGATTTCAGTAACAATATCCTCCATCTCGCTCGGTCCCCGAAGATAGATTTTCTTGATGGCCACCTAGAATGACATTGAAAATCAGTAACTTTAGAAGCTGGCGGAATGAGACCAAAACACACATGGGGAGAGAGATTTTGCAATGACACCGCCAAGCCGTGCCAAAGTGCCTTGTAATTAGACAAAGGAGTAATTAGGAAGTGACATTCCTACAGCCCATTTCTCTGCTCCTTTGGGGGCCAGATCCAGGACACGTGGCCACTGACCACATTTTGCCTTGTCCACTTGTTAGCAATGGTGTGTCAACTCTCACCCCCCCAAAGCTCTGAGCACACTCTCTGTCTGTCTGTACTTGAGAAGAAGTAATGCGTGACTTGGTACTCTGTGGATACATCTCGGGCTATAGGCAGGGCTTGGGGCTTTTAGGGACACCTTGCAGATCTCTCCCTACGTGCAGTTCCCAAGTGCAGCACTGCAGGTGGCTAAGGAACTGCCAGGAACATTCAGATGTATTTGCTGGCAGCCAGAAATGAGAATTCAGGACTCTGAAGCCGTAGCCCCAGAGAGCAGTGAGATGCTCCTTTGTCTGAGCAATTGAGAGCCAGGGAGAGCATCCTTCTCTGAAAGGAACCGCTGTCCTCCTTGCCTTCCTTCTGGCAGCTGAGCAGGACAAAGACTGCCCCAAATGCAGTTGGCAGGCTGGCACCAGTCTGTGCTTCTTGTGCCTTTGCAGCACAGCTCTAGCCACAGCTGCAGCCGCAGCTGACACGAGACAGGAAAGCCCTGGAGAGCAGCAGAATCTGCAGGGGCTCTTGACATTTACCTCTCCGCCCGTGGCAGTGTCGATCGCTCTGCAAACCTCTCCAAAAGCCCTAGAAACAAAACAGCAGCAAAGAAAGGAGAAGCCATTTAGACCTTGGAGTGAAAGCCAGCCCAGACAGGAGATGTCTGCTGGAAATGCCTCCAACCTGCAGCATGCAGGAGGGCACTGCCAGAAGGCAGATGATGCATGTTCCTCTCCAGTGCATGGGCACCGGGCCTGTTTCTGAAGCATTGGGGTTTAGTGCCTCAGCTCCAAAGGCCAGGTGATTCTTTCATCGTGGATTTCAGTTTCTAAACTGGGCGGTTTTTATCCTCACCACAGACTATTTCCTTCAGCAAACTCTTGGGAAGAAATGCTCCTGAGAAGTGTTATCTGACTGCTATGATAGGGGGTAGGTTGCTGTTTCTGGTAATGAAATAGAAGTGTCTTTGATAATGCCTTCTGACCACACTTCCAAATTCTGGCCGGTACTGAGAGATGGGGCAGACTAACCCCAGTGTCTGAATATGTTTGCAGCTTGCCTGACTTCACACTTGACAGATATTCCAGCAGCAAATCAGCTGCCCCATGACTGTGTAGAAGCAACTGTGGTTGGACTCACCCTCTGCCAACAATTTCCTTTTCGGTGTATTTCCTCCGGGGATTTTCTGTGCTCACCATTTGCCCTGAGGGAAACAAAATGCAAAATGCTCACTTGAAAGCAGACATCCCACCATCCAAGAGATACAAAAGGCAGCCCTGCTGGGGCTCTACAGTCTGGCCTTCTGAGTCCTTTGTGGCCAGCTGGGTAACAACAACAACAACAACAACAATTGCAACAAGACAGGCAGCTCTGCAGTACAAGCAGGTCAGCACAGAGAATGGTTTTCTACAGTCCTTTGAAGAGATCTCTTGACAGAAAACAAAGCACAGGGAGATTCATTCCCAGGAGAGGAGGGCATCTTCCCCACCTTGCAGCAGTTTGTCAAAAGAATGCCTTTGCCTTTGTAAACCCAAGCAGCTCATGCTCTAACCAATCCCAAGGGGCCTTCAGCAGCAGGACCCTCACCCTTGATGAGCAGGCTGAGCTGGAAGACGCCCTTGCCCGTGGCCCACGTGAAGAACCACACTGCTTCTCCTGCCCCTGACAGCAGGGATCAGTCCCTGCCATTGCACTCGCCCTCTCAGCCCCGCACACGTGCCCACCTTCCCGCAGCGGGCAAGGGCAGCAAGGACAGCAGTGCTCCTCAGGTGCCGGCGGGACACGGACAGCTGCCCAGAGGAGATGCTGACCCTCTGTGAGCCCAGCCCAGGCCGTGCAGGAGCCGGCCCAGAGCAGGGGCTGCTGCCTCGGGGCAGCTCCGCGCTGCAGCGGCCGGCCGGCAGCGGGACTCTCCCAGCTAAGGAAGGCTCCAGCCTCGGCGCTCACACCAGCCCTCAGGGCCAGGGCAGCCACCGCCACAAAGCTGCCAAAGCCCAGGCACCAGCACTGACAAGCAATGGCAAGAAGGCACGGCCACACCCAGCCCCTTCCAAGCTGCTGCCCCCACTGAGGACACAGCAGGATTGGCTTGGAGAGCAGACACACCCAGGTGCACGTCAGTGCCCTTTTGTGCCAACAGGTGATGGGAGGCAGAGAGTCAGCTGGGCTCTCTTCTCAGCCCCACCAGGTCTTATCTGAGGGCACAGGACGGGCAGCTGCTCTGGGCAAGAAGCAGCTTCAATGACTTGTGCTGTAGAGTCACCAAGGGCACCAAAGTGAGGAGGATCATTGGGTCCAGCTATGCTGACACGTGCTCACAATACACTGTCCCTCAGAGAAGAAAGACACAAGACGTACTCATGAACCCCAGGAAGTCATCCTCATCATACTCCATCTCCTGTTGCTGAGCGGCAGCTTTGTCAGTGCTGGAGATGAAGGAACTGCCCAGGCTCCACTGCTCAGCTGGGCCAGGCCAGGCCCCTTCAGGTGACACTGCTGCTCCTGCTGCTGCAGCTTCAATAGAAGAGCCTGTGGAGATCTGAGACAACAAAAGAGTTTGTGTCAGAAAAGTGGCTGGCAGAGATTAGCCCCAGATCCCATTTTAAATGCAAGCCCTTAGGAAGGTGCTGTCAGCCAGTGACTGGGAGCTGCTGTCAGGCTCAGCTTTTTCACCTTTCTGCCCACAATTCACATTAATTCAGCCACTTCTTTCTGCTTCCCTGCCCACCTCTGCTTCCATTTTACCAAAAGAACAACCTGGCAACCAAGGCACCAAAATCCCTGACTTGAAGCAGAAACTCCACGTCCCCAGTGTGTCTCTGAAATGCTCCCAGGTAAGCACAGCCAAGAAGCTCGTGGGGACAAACCGCCCCAAAAAGCTTGTGTTGTCACATCAATACTTTTTGTGCCTGTGGGTACTTGGCGAGTCTGTGGAGGGGGACAGGTGTCCCCAGACCACAGCGTCCCCTACGTATCCACCAAGGCTGAGCACAGTGCCTTTGACATGCTCCCTCCTCTGCAGACAGGGAACCTTCCTGCTCCAGGCTGGCCTCTATCAGAATCCCAGCAAGCTGGGGCCTAAACATGGCAGCTCAAAGCCCATTTTCCAGCTGTCACTGGCTGAGGGGAATGGCTAGGTCTGGCAGGACTGCAGCACTCGGCATCCTCAGCCACCAACAGCAAGAGCTGGCTGCTCAGAAACTTGCAGCTCTGCCTCGCACTAAAGACAGCGCCCTCCAGAAGTGGCACTTACCGTCTTGGAAAGTTGCGGCTGTGGTGTGACCACAGCTGGAGCCTTGTGGTCATTTGGCTCCTCTTTGCCTTCTCGTCCAGGAGCAGAGGAAGCCAGAGGAGAGTCTGCTCTTGGTTCTGGGATCTGTGGACAGACAGGAGCGTGAGATACAGGCTCATTTAGAACCTTCTTTCTCTTCAGCTCTAGAACCAGCTCTACTAAGCACAAATCATCAACTTGGAGAGCAAGGATATTCTAAGTCCCTCAGACTAAATTCTAATGGGCTGATTCAACTGGACTTGGCAAATTGCTCTGAATTAGATATTCCCCCCTGGCTACTATCAGGAAGCAACGTTCTCTCAGCAAAACTGGACTTTTAGTTCTTTTAAAGCTCTGGAATGGAAAATTAGGAAATAGCCGGTGATGCCTTTGCTCTTCCTGCTGTAGACATGGAAATGGATTTTCTTGCAGCCTACTCAGCTGGCCCTCTACACTCTACTGCCACAGGCCAAGCCCACAGCTTGCTGCACAATTTTAAACACCAGGAACATCAAATGTGCCTTTCTTACTCACCTCAGCATCAGCACCTCTGAATACCCGGCTCAGGTGACCTGCAGTGGGCAAGGGAAAATGAAGCAGATGCTTTGAGAAAACTGGAGACAACCACAGCATTTTTAGAAGATCTTCCAAGAAGGCCTCCCAGTCTACATTTTCAGAGTTGTCCTGCTTGACCCAGCAAATGGAGGAAATGACAGACTCTGCTGCCACAGACTCTCCCATGGAGGGAACGCAACCCCTGCAGGTTCCCTTGCAAATGCTGCCCGCACGGCCGTGGCTACAGACAGCCCGTTTTGAGCTGAACGTGTTGACAGCACCTTTACCCAAGTGGCATCCAAAAGGTCTTTCTGTTTCCAAATCAACTCAATGCCCAAGAAAGAGCAGGAAGACATACAAAAGGCAAGTTAGGTGACACCCAGGGAAAACTTCTACTTACGTGCCAGGTGAGTCAGGAAATAGGTGGAATATCCAACTCCATAAACGGAGCAAACTACAGCAGCCAGTTGCCCAATCATTGTGGCAACTGCTGTGCAAGTTTGCCAACTGTTCTCTAACACTATCAAAAAGCAAGTCTCCTGTCAGTGTGCACGTGCCCACTGACAGTCGCCTCAAGCTGCAGGACGCTCCTGCACTGAGCAAGCTCAAGAGCTGCTCTGACACCCCTGAGGCCTTCCGGGCAGCAAGGCAACCTCGTGATGTCACCACGACCACGTGGCAACCATGCCCTGACATCACAAAGCAAACGCTCTGCCTTGGTCTGTGAGTTGATACAGATGGAGAGACTGATGTTTGTGTAGGCCTAGGCTGCATTTTTACCTCTTTCCCCCACTCAGCTGCCTGTTTCAGCTCTTGTTTCTCCCCCTGTGCCCCCTGTGTCCCCTGTTGCTGTGCTGGGTCCGAGCTGGCGGCCGGGCCGGGCGGAGCAGCAGTTCCAGCCCCGGGTGTCCCTGGAGCGCTGGGAGCTGCCGGTGGCCCCAGGCACTGTCCCCTGAGCCAGTGCCATCTGCTGTCCTTGTCCAGGGGTGCTGCTCTGCAGGGGGGAAAGCAAGGATGGAGTGAAAGGTTTTGAAGATGGGGCGGCTGGAATCCCTCTGCTTCGAGTTCTTTTTAAAGATATATGGACTTGAACATAGAGAGGGATAATTATATGGATATTTATACATGTGGGTATGTGCTATTTGTATGGGAATATTTCTATCTATATGTTGTTATATTTATAAACGTATGCTATGTATTTTTGTGTCTGTATATATGCATACGTCTTTGTAATAACGTATGTATATATGGATGCAAGTATATGTATATGTAAGTACGCTGTTCTATGTGTGTTTAATTCTATTTCCTATGAATACAGTTGTGTAGGTATTTCTATTTATGCAGTTGGAGTTATATGGCTCTTTAAATAGGTATATTGGTATTCCTAGAAGTAAATATGTTGAGGAATGGCTACATGACCAAGGCCACGTAGACATGAGAGAGCTTTGCTGAAATCACTTGCACAGAAGCCTGCGAGGTCAGCATGACCCTGAATGCAGCTGTGTTACCATAACAAAGCCTTGGGGTCGAGAAGTTTGAGGGAGAAGCTTAGTGATAACAAGTATATAGTTTTCTTTTACTGTAACCAATCAAATGTTAACAAGTGTGCATAATAAGAAGTAGCCTCAATATAATGTGTGCCTTTTGATCAAGAAAGTGAGGCTTGCTTATAAATCATATTGATTATGTGCGATCTTCCCACGTACGAGAAAGAGCAATATAAATATATCTAGTTTTATATTTACACATGTGTATTTACTTCTGTATTTTGAGGTGGGTGTATCTGGGTGTATCTTTTTATTTCAGCATGTATGGAGATGTATAGTTGCATCATTGTATCGACTGAGATCTTCCTAGAGGACTGTTTAGATAGAAATACTGATATTTTTGTATTCCTAGATGGGCTTTAGGCTTGCAGTAATATGTAATAAATTAAGTTGCTAAACACCTAATTGATCTTTGTGTCTAGTGAGTTGTTGTAGATGTTGGCAATAAATTAAGGTTTTCTTAACTGAAGTGGATATTTCTATATTTTTACATAGCATTGTTGTAAAAATCTAATAAATCCCTTTTTTAACTTAAATTGAGATATACAGTTAAATTAAATATATCGTTGTATATTGTCAGCGCAGTAGAAGCAATCTGTAATAAATGACATTTTTCATGTCAAATCAATTCTTGTGCATTTGTCGATCAGCAGTGCAGCTGTAGGAATCTGCAAGAAATTACAATTGTCAACTGCGATGGGTTTTTTGTGATTTGTGCTGTCCAGAGCAATGAGCAGTTGTAAATATTGGAGGATTTTGGCCGTGGAAATCTCCATCCATGCCCAGCACATGCCCCACTTGCTCTCAGGCTGGGCAGGGCAGGTGCAGATTTGGGATGGCAGCAGAGCCACACCTTGGCTGAGAACTCGCTGCAAAGGCAGCTGAGAAAACTCCGGGACTCCACGGAGCATCCAGCTCCAACCAGAGCCACCCAGGGAGGACAAATCCACCCGCCATGCCACGGGCAGCTCTTCAGGAAGCGCTCCAAGTGTCCCTCTGAAGGTCATCCTGGAGCCCAGGAGCCAACAGGGATCCTGAGCCAGCTCCGCTGCCTTTGGCAGCACTTTGCAAATGAGCTGCAGCAAGGGGGAGGCCGCAGGGCTGTGAGTGCTGCAGGCTGGGGATGAAGGAAGGGCCACGGACACCTGTGCTGACATGCTCCAGAATCCACAAGGATTCTGGGGGAGAACTGGCAAGCAACAAGTTCCCACAGCCACGACAGTGATGGAAGCCCTTGGTGTGAAGTTCCCTGGAGGAACTCCCAGGGGAGTTGCTGCTATAAGAACTAGTACCAGAAGGCACAAATGTAGTAACACTAGGAGATGGCCTCTAGGACCCACAGGCAATAGCTTAGGAAAAGATCAACTATATATTTGATATATTCTATTGATTATGGCATATCAGAATATATAATATGCAGCATTATATTTGATAAATTGCATATATGATACAAATAAATATGTACCATTGAGTGCATTTTCATAAATATTTTCATTTCATATAGATTTGATATATTCTTCCCACTTGGGGGAGTGAAGATGTACTGCTGTTGAGAACCTTCTGCCCACACAGCAGTCAGGCCACAGGGCTGTGCATGCACACCCACCCACCGTCCTTGTTCTTCTCGGCATCTTGGGGCTGCTGTTGGCACAGAACTGGGATGAATTGAACTCGACACACCTGTCCATGTCCAGCCTGTCATCAACGCTGATGTGGCAGGGCACAACACAGAGCTCTCAAATCACTCACATTATCATACATGCTTTCATTCCTGCTGGGGAATGGGGAACTTAGAAACACCAAAGACACAGAAAAGAGGTGGAAAAAGTTGGGATCTTTGGTACACTGCTGCTACCCTCATGGAGGAACATTTGTTGGGTTTTTTAAGGTCATAACTTTCCAAAAACTAGCAAAGCGGCTCAGCATCGCTCACTCAGTTGTGAACGGTTTTCTCGACTTGGCAAAACTGCAGTGCTAACTGCGGACTCCGTCCTTGGTTCAAACCACCTGCCCTGACCTGCAGACAAAAGCACCAGCACCAGCAGAAACTACATCAGCCACTTTTCTCAAAAAGCTCTCTTCAATATGTGAGAGGAAAGGAAAACATGTCAGACAGTGTGGATTAATGACAAGACTCTGAGCAACAGTTAAAAAGCAAAGGGCCGCAGCTTCTCTGGGACACCCCTCGTGCTCCAAGGCAGCCAGGCTGCCCTGGCTGCCCGGGACCCTGCGCTCCACGGGCTCTGCAGAGCTGCACAGCGGGGAGGCAGCCTCGGGCACCTCAGGCCCTGGGCACCAGTGGCCTTCTTGGTCTGGACGGCTGCCTCTGGGCAAATGCAGCCTGCTGGCCCTCTGCTCTCAGCCCTAGCCCGGCCTTGCAGGGCTAATCCTGCTCCCGGTCTGAAACGTGCTCAAGCGGGATTTGTTTGTTTCCAGCTTTCCGGGGCATTGATTTGCACCACAACATACTGAAGGACTAAGGCCTGAACAACAGGTCCTGAGCTAAATCTGCCCTCTGGATGACCCTTCCAACCAAATGTTCAATGGATCTGCTCCTTAACCAAGTGTTACTATCAATAGGATCGATGCATTCATTCATTGGTGAAACACATCTTTATCTTTCAGCATGAAGAAATCAGACAAGGCCACATCTGGCCTTGCTTCCTCCTTGAGCCCTGGACAGGCTCAGGGAGAAAATAAGAGGAGAAGGAAATCAGATCTCCTGCCCCAGAAGGTCTGTCAGATTGCTCGTTCACCACTGTCAAAGCTGGGCTACTCTCACAGTGCAGTCAGAAGCCTGGTGGCCAAGAAGGGGGGAGGCAGTGTAGGATTTCCTAGTTCCTTGCAGTGACTTTCCCGAGCTTTGCTGGGACAGCTTTCCCCACCTGATGAGTGGATCTGGATGAAGGCTAAATAAAAAGGGTGCCTGCTGATGTATCTTTCTTAACCACTAGAGGCAACCTTTTGTACCAGTGAAAAGGTGCATTGCTTACCTTCTTCTCTTCTGATTTGCCTTTGCACTCCTGCATGATAGTAAATTACACTGTTGCTTCAGCTGATGTCTGTGTCTGTGTCTGTGACTCTCCCTGTTGCAGACAAGTAAAAAATGTTATTAAAGAAAGGTCTTATGGAATATGGATGAGGCCATGCTACTTCAGCTAAGCAGCTAGCAATAGCCTGCAAGCTCCCAGTTGAAAACTGTTTAGAGAAAGAGAAGTTTGTTCACACAACAACCTATTCTTAGGGAGAAAAACAAGTGCATCTGCATAAATATTAGCTCTGTTCCATCAGAACCCACCAAGGAAAAATGTAAACAACCTGAAACTTAGCACATACACACAAATGACCTTCTGACCAATAAATGAGGCAGTAAGGAAACTACCAGTCAATGGGTGCTGCACATGAGGTCCCTGAAAACTGGATAAAATAAGTGATGTGAATAAAGAATTGGCTTTATCGGCATGAAGGATATGGAGTCTCGGCTGATTCATTACAACATCTCCCCACCACCAAAACAAACACACAGCCAGTTGAGCACAAGACCTGCCTCTCTGCCAGCCCATTTCTCGGAAAACACCCCTGATTGCCATCTCTGCAAGTGCAATCCCCACTTTCCAACTACCTTTTCTGCAGCCAGGCGAGAAAAGTCGTCGCTCCCAGCTCCGGACACCTCCAGAAACCAACTGCTTTCAGCAGTCACAAGCCTGAAATATCAACTTCCTTACTGAACCAGCCCACTGGGAGCTCACACAGGGAGGCCTTTTGTCCAAGGATACCCACACAAGAGCTCGAGGCTGGAGCAGTTTGAAATGCAACTCCTCCCGATGTTAAACCACCCTTTATCAAATGAGCACATACCAACCTGCCCCAAAGGGAAAGCCGGCAGAAAAGAGAAGCTCTTCTCCTGCAATAGCAAGCTCTGTGCTTCTTTCTGTTCCAGCTGGAGAGTGGAGGCCATGGGCTACTCCTCACTTTGGGAAGGAACCCTGGGAAACGGCCAGATCTGGGAGACCAGCAGAGGGAAGTTCCCCAAAAGGTACGAAAAGGTTCTCTGCAAAGGGGGGGAAAAAAAAAAATTAAAAAAAATTATATATATATTTATATAAATGAAGCATTTCAAAAAGTTCTCAGACAGAAACTTCTGCCCCAACATGACAACCCCAAAGTCTCTGTGGTCTTTCAGGACACATCATTTTTGTCAGTCCCCCAAAGCACAATCAGCTCCCCAACAAGACTTCAAGACTAAAGGACAAACCTTGCCCCCTCACCTCTCCACACCAGCTCGAGGGAGTCTCTGTCCATTGCAAGATCTCCTTTGTCAGTCTGCATTGGCAGGAGCTGGCTGCAGGAGGCATTTGCATTGGAAATCTCCCCACATGGGGGGAAAAACAGAAGAAGCGATTCCTGAGGAAAGAAAACGGCAACGTCCTTTGGGAAGACACCGGCGTGAGCTCCCTACAAGTGAAGGCCTTTCATCCCTTGCCTAAAGCAACATCCATCCATGGGGCAGCACTAGCGTTTTGATGACAATGCTGACAAAATCACTGCCCCTTCCTGCTGCTGTTGCTGACTCCAAATCATGAGAGATGTTCCAACTCTGCAAAAAACAGGCAGAGATGGCGAGAAAAAAACAGCTAGTCTGCTGAAAAGGTGACCAAAAGAATGCTTTCTCATGTCCCCTTTTCATCCTTTCCCCAGGCAAGACAAAGCAATGTCCTTTTCCTCCGTCACCGACGGTGACTCAGGTACAGGATGCAGCGTGGGGACAGAGTCCACCACTGCTCCCAGAGCCCGCCCTGGCCACGGGCTTCCCGTGCCCTACCGTGCCGAGCCGAGCTGTGCTGAGCCGAGCCGAGCCGCGGCCATTGCCCTCCGGCCGTTGTGGCCACAGTCGGCGATGGACGCCATGGCGGAGCTGCCGCTGCCCGCCGGGCTCAGCGCCGGCACCTTCCCCGCCAAGCTGTGGCGCCTGGCGAACAGCCCCCGCGTCCGCTCCGTGCGCTGGGACAGCCAGGCCCGGGGGCTGCTCATCGAGCGCTCCCTCTTGGAGCGGGAGCCGCTCGGCCCGGGCGGCTCCCAGGGGCCGGCCCCGCACACCTTCCGGGCCACGCGGTTGCGCAACTTCCTGCGCCAGCTCAACCGCTACGGCTGCCGCTAGGTGCCGGGCCGGCCTGGCGATGCCGGCGCCTGGCGCCACTACGCGAACCCCTGGTTTCGCCGCGACCGCCCCGACCTCCTGCTCCGCATCAGGCGCCGGAGCGCGGCCAACAGGCAGCGGCCGGCGGCGGGGCGGGAGGGGCGCAGGCGCCCGCCCTGCGGCTCCCAGCAGCTCCCCAGGGCGCGGCCGCTGCCGGACGGGCGGGACGGGCGCGCTGGCTTCAAGCCGCTGCCCCGGTTTTTAGGTGTCCACTCCACTTCCTGTGGGCACTGCAGTCCCAGGGAGTTCTCTGGTTTGCGTGTCGCCGTCAGGGCTGTGAGGGGAGCAGCGGAAGCACGGCCCCACGGGAAGGAGACAGTTTCAAAATGGACACCGCTACAAAATGGGGGGTGAGGGAGAGCGGTAAAGGTATACAAATGAACTTATTCACATGCAAACTTGGAACAATAATGGATACAAATGAATAAGTCTTTAAATATGTCTTTAACCTAGTAAACGTGGAACAGTAACTTATGCCCCTACGGAATGGGGCATGAGCAGCTACGAGCATTAACAAGGGTACAGGTGTGACGTAGCGTTAACAATTGATACAAACATTTACAACACGGAACACTGTGATTACTTAAGTAGACACTTTATATGAACCTTCTGTTTCGAGATTTTATTCCCCATAAAACCCTAACAAGCTCAAGGTCCATTTATAATAAAAAAAAAGGGTAGTCAAGCTTCCAGGACTGCAGACACATGGAGGTGAGACCACCCCCAAACAGGCTGAAGGTCCATTTGTAGGAGAAAAATGGGTAGTCAAGCTTCCAGGACTGCAGACACATTGAAGTGAGATCCCCAACAAGAAGCTCAAGGTCCATTTGTAGGAGAAAAACGGGGAGCAAAACTTCCAGGGTGTTCTCACTTTGATGTCTCTGCAGTTCAGGAGGTTTGACTATCCTTGTTTTTCTCCAAAAATTGGACCTTGAGCTTGTTTGGGGTGGTCTCACTTCCATGTGTCTGCAATCCTAAAACCTGACTACTTGATGTTTTCCTACAATAAGACTTAAACTTGTTTAGGGGGGGGTCTCCCTTCCATATGTCTGCAGTCCTAGAAGCCTGACTACCCTTTTTTCTCCAAAAATTGGACCTTGAGCTTGTTTGGGGTGGTCTCACCTCCATGTGTCTGCAGTCCTGGAAGCTTGACTACCCTTTTTTCTCATACAAATGGACCTTGAGCTTTTTTTGGGGGGTGTCACTTTTCTCTGTCTGCAGTCCTGGAAGCTTGACTACCATTTTTCCATTTGTAAATTGACCATAAGCTTGTTGACAGCAGACACATGAAAGTGCCACCCCTCTAAGAAGCTGCAGGTGCAATTTTTAGAGAAAAAAGGGTGGTCAAGCTTCCAGGACTGCAGACAAATGGAAGTTAGACTGCCAAAAAGAAGCTCAAGGTCCATTTGTAGGAGATAAAAGGGTAGTCAAACCTTCAGGACTGCAGACACGTGGAAGTGAGACCACCCCCAAACAAGCTCAAGGTGTATTCATAGGAGAAAAAAGGGTACTCAAGCTTCCAGGACTGCAGACACATCCAAGTGGGTTGCTGCATGGGCCAGTGTTTTTTTGTTTGCTTGTTTTTCTTTTTTTTTTCCTCCTCTTTTTTTTTTCTTTTTATTTTTCCTTTTTCTTTTTTTTTTTTTTTTTTCCCCAACAACCTCCTGGAGTACTACAGGAAAAGGGCAGAATTGCTGGACAGTGCCCAGTCAAAAAGGGACCTGGGGGTGCTTGTTACAGCAGCTGAACATGATCCAGCATTGTGCCTTTGTGGCTACGAAGGCCAACAGACTTTTGCAAATATTAAGAATATGCTAAATTTTATTCAGAAAACATTTTCTTCCAAGTCAATATCAATTAAAATATAACAGTGTTAAGCAACTTTTGAAAAGCTGTAACTAAAGCTCCCACGGTTTTATTACTTTTTATTACTGAGCTTTTAACAGAGCTGTTCCAACATTCCATAAGTTTTTGCCCGAGATTTTATCTTGCCCTCATTCACATGGAATGAAATTCAGGAGGATCAGAAGTTGTTCCACGAGTCACAGAAAGGCCACTATTCCCAAAGGAGTGCAGAGTTTTTAGGTTGCTTCTCATGTACCCCCAGGAAATATGCAAGAGTCTGGTTTAATAAGCCAGAGCATTAACTAGAAGCATGACATGTAAGATTTGATCTCTTCCCCTTTCCCTCCTCCTGCATTTGACAGTCTGGAACTGGGAGAGTGGCAGGATTGCACTCTTTAAAGTTTCACTGAAATGAAGTCTACAAAACAAGCTCCCATTTTTATGAAATCACATTTCCCCACTCCAGATAAATCCTATTTCACCAGAAAACCTCTGCTCAGCTCCTTTTGTACATCCATTCTATGGGATATCTGCTTTCTGGTCCAGAAGCACTCTGGACTGATGACGTAAAACAGGTAAGAGAAGAGATCACAAAGACTTAGTAAAGGAAGACCTTCCCAACCCATCTGAAGAGTTAGACATAACTAACAGCATCTCCCACGTGAGCATCAATGAAGAAGTGACAAAGGGACAACACCTGAAAAAAAGCCTTCAGCAGACTTTGCCTGTCAGCCCCATCAGCCTCACTAACATCATTTTTATAAGGAGGACAACCTGTGTTCAAGGTTCCTTCCTGAACTCACTTCTCCAAACTGTCTGACCTGCAAAGGTGATGGCTTTGTTGTCACTGACCGCACCAACTGTCCTGATGGATCACTAAGCTCTCCAGCAGCTTCTCAGTATTTTTTAATAGGCACAGAAATGGGAAAGCAAAGAAGCTACAACAAAAAATTTAAAACCACAAACAAACCGTGGAGAGTCTTTGAACTTCAAAAAAAAGAAGGCAAATTGTTGTTAAAAAACCATAGCAAGCACCCAGTGCCAACCAAATTAATGCTTAGGAAAGCTTACAGAGTCTAAAACACAGTATTATTCTGGCTTCCTAATTTAGTGATACAGAGTCAAAGTTTCTATTTGACATATCCCACATAATTGCACTCAATTGTAGCACTGCCATTCAACAGAAGCCAAGGATCCAGAAATGGAAAGAATTGCCCAATGTGGTATATTCAAGAATCTCTCCTTAATATTGAACCAGATCCATGGCCTATGTTCTCATCACTTATGCCATGTGTTATACAATGCACTTAGGCTTAGGAAGTATTATCAGAATAGCTCTAAAAGTAGTATTTCTGAAAAGAAAGGGAAGAAGATTAAGACAAAAAGAACGTCTCTTCCAGGTGTTCCCAAACAGGGCCCAACTCTCCTGACAGACGCTTCAGTTGGCTGCCTTTACCTTGGTTTGGCTTTTAAGCAGAGATACTCATTCCAAGCTCTTCACTTCCCTCTAGCTCCAAATAATTTTTTCATTAGTGAACGGGACATTATTTTTTATGCAAATCAAAGGCCCAAAGGAGTTTATTTTATCACCAATACTTCTATCTGTACAACAGGTATTAAGAGAGCAGTACATCCACCCTAAACCTATCATCAAGGTATCCTGCTGTGCTGCTGATCAATGATACTCTCTCCAGTTCTGCCCCTCAAACAACACAGGGAAGAGTATTCCCAACAAGCTGAACTTTTTCAGGAGTAAAGTTGACCTATTCCTTCCAATAATGAACTCTGGATCCCTGGTGAGTAACTCACATTTAACCGGCAGCATTCTGGGCTGCTCCTATTAACTGCAACAGCCTGGACAGCTTGAACCTCAACAAAACGTGCAGTAAACGACTGAGCTAATTTAACCTCATTGATCCTCAAACCAGTAGAATAATTTGATGTCCACACAGCAGCTTGTGCACCGCCTCCAACATAAACGTGGCCCTATAGGAAATCCACACCAACAATGTGCTGCAGCCCAGCTGCCAGAGCTATCAGGCTGGGAGAATCACTGCACAGTCTCTGAGCCCCCTCGCCAGCTGCACGGCATGAGTCACACGCTTTGTTTGTTCTTGTTAACAGTCAAGGGCTTGTTTCCAAACTGGATGTATCCTGACATCTCCCCAGTGCCGCAGTTTTATGGAGGAGGCTCCATTTTATCTGTAAACTGTTTACCTCCAGTTTTGACATGAACACAAAAAGCATTGCTAGGAGAGGCAAACACAGAAAACCACGCAGCACTGGCACTTCTCAGGCAGGTACTGAGCTGGATTTAAGCTCCCTATTAATCATTAATTACAGCAGCATTTCAAAAATTTAGGTTTTGAAATAATTTCAGCACTACTTAATCACAAAGGATGTAAGGTCTCCCTGAATATTTAGGGACATCTACTTTCAGGGAGGCATTTTAAGAAATGTTCTTTGTATATAAACTATTTGTTATTTAAATTACTGCTGAAAGCCAGATGCTTTATTTTGTTCAATACAACACATTTAAAACAATAACATGAGATTTTAATAGCAAAATCACCTAGCCCACAAAACACCGTTCTATGTTGACTAGGGTGGCAAAACAAGAGTAGTTTCTAAACACAGAAAAATAAATTTAAAAAAAGGATTTTTTCTAAGCATGTAAATGCAGGTCTTGGTACCACATACCAAGAACTTCACTTGCAAAGGAACTTGGTCTTGCTAGAGTTTTAAGTACGGTGGTTTTTTATCAGACCTGGCCTCATTCATGCTTTATGCCACTTGTAAAATGGAACAGGGCATTTTAGGAAAGAAGTACCTCCCTTCAACTCCTAAAAGCTGTGACTGAAGCCTGTTAAGTTTCAGTAGCATTTCAAATATACCAGGGCATCCTCAGCTTTACCTTCTTTATAGGACAAGGTACAGAAACCCACTGGCAGAGGAGCCACATAATCAGTGTTCAGCATTTCTACCAATCAAATTATCCCTGATAAATAGATACGACCTAGCATGAGAATTCACTTTTACTTCAGCATATTAAAAGTTATTTATTTTAAGGATAAATATATATCTCTTTCACAACTACACTGCAACAGACATGAGTCCAACAGCGAAACAGCATAACAAAAATACATCCCCCTAATAGAGCATATCCACTGCTTTTTCTTCATCAGCCATACAATATTGATGGAAACAGGAGAGATTTCTCTTTCCTTCTAACACAGCAGGTTAAGCGTCTTGAGAGAAGTCAGATGTCACTATTAACTGCAAGCACACAAGAAAACAAACTCATGCCAAAACAAGGGATAATAAAATTGAAGTCTAAATGGAAGTTGAGAGAAAAAAAAGTCCTGCTCCAACAGGTTAATCTCTAGCTAATTCCTCTTGTGACAAGTAGCTTTAAATAGTCATTTCACTCAAATTCTCCTACAACAAGTTTTCCTTGGAAATGAAACAATTTCTAGAACAAGCATAACTATCTTTGACCACACAAAACAGCATTTCATCTTGAACTACTCTAGCAAAAAGTCAACCTTTTAAAAAAGATTGACTAAGAAGACAATTGGAAAAGTAACTTTAGTCAGAAGTGATAGAATCAGCTGTAAATACTGGATGGGAAATTCCTGAAGAGACAAGTTTTCCCTTAGAGAGAGATGAAATACAGCAATTTACATTTCCCAACAACAATACTGCCTTTCTTTCCAAGTTCACCCAGAAAACTCACAGTATAAATCAATAGCACAGATTTGGCTCTTACACGCACCCAACTCCCAGGACATTTTGTCACGCTCATCGTGCTGCATTCACTGCCTCTCCCAAATATTAATTGCCTTCACTTCTATCTTCAATATCTACTTGTGACTTGGGGGATTTTGCTTCAGGTTTTAATGCTTGGGATTTTTTTACATAGGACTATACACCTCAATAATTGTATGCAGGAAAGACTGGGTTTGATGCCATTTTTACAGTAGAACCCAAATTTTCAGTACTTTCTACCTACTTGTCCATTAACTGTTCATAGAACAGAAGGACAATAAAAGCCATAAACCTCTTACTTTAGTAGCCTTCTGGAGGTGTAATTCAATAACTTCTTGCAAAATAAAACAGCAGCTTACAAAAATTAAAAAAAAGAGTCTTCACCACAGTAATCATTACAGCAGGGCAGATGCAACAACTATGCATTTGTTTAGTCCATCTAGACGTGGAAAAGGATTAAAACATGTAGACAGTAGCACAAGTCACCATCACTTATTATTTAAGCCATAAACCTAAGCATACTTCTGTGGGAAAATTAATTACAAACCTGGGGGAAATCAGATCAGTCACTAATCAGGCAAAGTGAGCAGGAAAATACAGCTATGTTGTCCACTCCTGATTGAGTCGCAGGATCAAACAGCACTAAGTGCAAGTGAACTGAGGGGGAATTATTATTACGCCTTTTCATCACTGGAATCATGCTGCCCCAGACAACCCCGACTTCTGTGTCTGGGCTAATTGCAGCCTGTTAAACCTCACAAGGAGACTGCAGCACAGCAGCACCTCAGAGGAGGGAGAAAGACAGTTTAAGGAGGGAACAAGCCAACGAGAAAATTCTGTCCTACAGCTGAAGGAGAAGGAAACAGCCAAGCTAACAGGACACCTGCAAAACAAACAAGGGTCACCACCAGGCTGTGTGCACACACCCGCATGCACAGCCACACCAGCACTGCCTACTGGAAACACCTTCCCCTGTGATAAAATATCAATGCCAAAGGTCAAAGGCTTTGAGAAAAAAATATAAATTCGGTGATAAGGCAACTTTTCTAAATCCATTTCACAAATACTTGTTATTTCAAGCCTCAAATCACTCGTGGTAGGATAATACAGCACACTTGGAGATATAGATTTATGCAATTTGCAGTTACTTAAGAAAAGGGCTTATTTATACCTGTGTATTTTCACCAAACCCAACAACTGCAGGTGTCATTAGGCTACACTAAAAACTGCTCCCCCTTCAGTTCAATCACAGCCATGTCCTACAACTCATGCAGTCTGTTCTACCTCTAGGTCCACTAAGGATTGATTTCCAAACTGTGTCACAACTTCAGGATGACACAGCATCCAAGTATTACCAATAAATAAATAACAAAAGCTCTGTTTTTGAAGATGAGACACTAATTTACCAGCACATAATTGTAACTGAGCTGTTTCATACTCCAGCTGAAACACTCCTGGTTTGCTGTTGGTAGAAGACATTCACTGCATATGAAGCTTTACGCATCACATTGAACTAATTTAACTGTAGGTGAGCAATTCTCTCAAGTTCCTGACTGAACTGCCCTATTGATCAGTTATTTCTCCTTAAAAAATATACACCTGAATTTTACTCTCCCTCCCAACTCCCATAAAGAGAAGTGGACTAAAACTGGTTATAAAATGTTAGTAAGTGTGCCAGCCAGCAAGTATCCGAGTGGCTTAGTCATTAAAGCTGCCGTTCATTTCCACTAACCACGTGGATGCTTTCAAATGTCTCAGTCCCAACCAGAAACTGTAATATGTTTACAGACCATAGGAAAGCAAGATGGAAAATTACCTGCTGTACACTATGTTTATGCACGTGAACATGGATGCCATTGGGCATAACAACGGCAATTCTGGAGTTGGATGTCCTTTCTGCTTGTTCAGTGTACTCTATACAGCTGCCTTACAAACATGTCAATGTAGGGTAGCAGTTAGGTTTAAAATCAGTTGCAACATGGCTTAAGGAACGAGTCATTTTTGTAATCCAAACTCACTAGGATCCACATCTGTAAGAATTTCACAGAAAACCAGACAAGTGTATCTGCACATCAGCAGCTCCACAGCACAAACTGTGAGGAACAAAGGCCAGTGGCTGCTCAGGGACCCTTCCCATGAGGCAGCTGATGCACAGGAGCTGCTCTGTGTAGAGTGTGATGATTTACCCAGCCAGTGTTTAAAACGCCCATATTACCCAATATCTGCGCCCATTTTAAGAAGGGGAAGTACTGGGATCAAAGTCCCTCATGGATTCCATGCAGAATTACAAATTCCTCTGTTTGGGTGCAGAAAACTGTTTTTGCTAAGGTGACTAACTTAAATTTTTCCACATTTAATTTCACTGTTCCTCCTACATCCAGTATACTGTCAGAATGAGAGAAAACTGCATTCTACCCTAAGTGCCATTGCTACGTCAAACAATTCTTTCAAATGCTGTTTTTGTTGAGCATCCTAGTAATTGTCCTATCTCAAAGACCGGCTTAATCCTTTCTGAAAACAGCTTCTCCTTTATGCTTATAGAATTACTAAATTTTTTAAGTAATTAACATTTTCCCTCTGACTAGTTCTGTTGGCGGACATCAGCAATTTGAGGCGGTCCCCACAATTCACTTGCTTTGTTCTCTGCATTATCCCAGACTGACATTTAGGTTTAGTTTGCAGGAGGTTTAAATCCATCACTCACCACGAAACCCAAATCAGTGATTTCAATAATGCCTGAAACACCAAGGAATTGGGGAAAGGATAGGAAGGCACTCCCACACTTTAAGGGACCGGAGAGAAAGCTTTAAGCACTTTCTCAAGCGTTCCCCCTTTCTGACCACTGACATTTGGTCTTGCTTGCTCTATGCTGGGTGTTTCTCCTTGGCATTTCTGTAGGAATGGGCACTGCTCCAGTGAGAATAAATGCACAGTTGAGTGTCATTAATATACTGATCTGTAAACATCTAAAGCAGGTATTGAACCACCGTCTGACTGGAGAAAAACAGCCTGTGGATCAGAAATAGCAATTCATTACCAAGACTTTTTTTTGCTGAATTGTGCATACAAAAAAACCCCTGAAAGATTCAATCAAATTCATTTTACTGTAACCCTTTCAAAGATGAACGAAAAGCCTCTTGGTCCATTTGAAAACATAGGGATAACTGTGCTTTCTTTTAGAGTAGCACAAATTTACAAAAGTTGCCAGAGGAAGTAAGAAAACAGTAACAAAACCCACCACAGATAAAACTTCACAAATCTCAATTCCAAGACACTGACAGAAATGGTTTATATCCAGCTCTGCTACTAAAGGCTCATTTGCAAAAACTGTGACCACAAAATGCATCACAAATTGGTTTTCTACCTCATGACTGCTGATTACTAGGTAATAGAATATTAATGGTGCTTTTTCAACATCTACTTTTTCTCAAGGTGCATAAATCTCTGTAAAATTGCTTTATCTTACTTTCCAAACATTTGAAAGGCTGGTCTTCAGATGTTTGAACAGCAATCTTTCCACTACAGGGCAGCACACTTCCTTTTCACACAAGTAACACACTCATCAGATTATTTCCACCTCCTGATACAAAATCAGATGCACTCTCCAAAGAGGGAAGTGATTCTCCAGCTTCTACGCCTGAAGTATATTTACAAATTATTTATGAGCGTGACCAGATTGTACCATGTCCCTTCCTAAGAGCTTCTAAAACATACAGTGAATCCAAAGGAAGCAAAACAAGATTTCTAAAGCAGCTGAGTCAACTTTCATAGAAGCTCTTTCTTTATCCAGAAATACAAATACTTTTTAGAAACCAGCAAGGGTATTGATGTTACCAACACAGAGCACATGGTTTGGTGTGACTTTTATGAATTTACAGCCTAAACTACTACTACCACTTGGGCATCTGGCTGAAATACTTCTCTCCACTAAACATTACTGTCTACAAAGAGATAAAAGTTAAACAGACTGTTTCCTTGAGGTTCTCAAGAAACCTTACTTCAAAAGGATAAGAAACTGAAGTTATTTTGTCAGCAGCAGCTCCCTCAGAAGTACCCATTTTCCTGAGCAGGGGATATTTGTCAAGAAAGCAAACTGCACAGCCAGAGCAGGGAGTAGTTCAGTCACACAATCAATAGTTCAAGGATGAGAGACCCAGTGCTTTGGTACCAAAGCCCATCAGCCCAGTGAGAATCTGCATGAAGCACAACTGCCAGTGCTGACCAGGACATGAACTGAACAGGGCTGCCTTTCACTGTTCTTTCCTTACCATAGTTATTATACCTGGAAGTGAAAGGTTTTACACATTGTACAACCTACCCAAAAGAGTACCTCCCTGCAATGAAGCAAAACATGAAAAACTGTTCTCACGGTAGTACTCCAAGGGAGGAGAAACACATCCCTAAGAGCTCTCTCTGACCTCCTTTTTTTGCAAGCTTATATTGGGATGGGGCAGGGACAATACCTAATCAAATGCTATGAAGGATCTTTTCAGACAAAAAGGCAAACTTTGTCAATACCAGATAGAGAAGTTCAGACAGACCTTTTGAGCAAGAAGTAGGAATTTAACGGTAAATACCACCACTACATCTACTTTCAGATGAGAATATTCATTGAGAATTTAACAGAAAAATAGATTTCAAAGACAATAAACCATAATCCTTAGCTCTAGACAAACTCCCCACAGTACCAAGCCATGGCTCAATTCAAGTGATTTTGAGTGAAAAGCTCCTTTGAATGAGGCGCATGAAAGGTTTGACCTCAATTTTGCATTTCACAAGGCAGGTTATTTTTCAGAACATCAAATAACCAACCAAAATACGGGTCAGTTGTTTGACCAGACTATGTTTTGTGAATGAAATCCAACAGCTCAATTACAACTTAGCAAACTCAAGCCATTTAATTCCAAAATCCTAAATCATGCTGGACATCTATGAATTGCAAAACTGCACAAGGTCAGGACCTCTCTTCTGATCCTTGGCCACTTGGAAGAAGGGAATTGCAGAAAACACCTACTGAACAGTACAAAATTTGAGCACTGTTTTCTTTTGCAAGCACACCATTCTCTCTCTTGTCTCACTGATGGCAACGAGCTTATTTCAATCAACATGTTTTCTGAAACACTTAAAAGATGAAGAAAAAACCTTATTGCTCGTGCTCTGAAGATACTACCATTCACTGCCACAAGACAGCCTGAACTCCAATAGAGTCATTAACAAAGTGGCCAACTTGCACGGAGAGTCAGTTTTAGAAGAGTGGAAGGACTGAAACCAGAGAAATGACTTGAAGTGCTGCCTAATCTGCCCCTAGAGCTAGAGAAAAGCAGACAGTATTTGAGCCTGAATGCTCTCACTGTGTCATTCGTGGCTTCAGGCAGTCCACACAAATTTGAGATTTGAATTTGGGAGTCAGCAAACAGGATTCAAGGCTTTGTAGCTACAGGTGGTCTCAGAGCTCTGAGATTTGACTTTCTTTGAAAGATATTCAAGAACTAAAAAGACGCAACAAAACTCAACTTATAACAACTTTCAAAGTTTTACTTTACCCTATATTTGCCTGGTCATTAAACCTGGAAGAGGATTTAAATTTATTTCCGCTCTTTTAGAACTATAAATGCTTACGCCAGCCAGGTTATTGTCCAATTTCTATTCCTAGCATTCTGAATGATAGTGATGACTTTCTTTTTACATTTATTATAATACTTACATGGACAGAAGTAGTGGTGATGCATAATTTTGGCTTTCTTAATTCGGCCGAGACTGTCTTATGGATTTAATTAAAATTCTGCTACCAAAGCTCTAAGTTTTTGACGTATTGGCAATGCAGAACTATCACCTTTTATTCATTTAATTGTGTAACCACCTCAACCCAAAAGTATCTTTACCCACAATCTGCTTGGTCATTCCATCACAACTATTAAGGACAACTGAGTAACCCGTTCCCATAAAGCACAAAGATTAACAAATGTTTGGTTGGGGTTTTTTTTTTGACCGCCACACAAAAAAAGTGCACATTTTCAACACATCTTTTGCGCAGAATGACAATTATACACACAGCATATGCTGTTTGCCTCTGTAAGTTATAGCCAACTTTTCTATTCTTTCCTCTAACAATAAATTTGAAGTGTGTACTACATTCATATAAGAAGAATATATAACCCAAGAGTGCCGGCTGCAGCCCCACAAAGCCACCAAAAGTTTATTTTGTCTCGCAAAAGAAGGCAAGCACCTTTCAGAGGCACCACCATTTCCTTCTCTCCTGGATACAGAGCCCTTCAGGCAGATTTGGCACACACGCTTGCATTAAGAGGACAAGATGGAGCAGTTCTGTCAGTGCAGCAGATTAAAAAAACCTGCCACCAAGAGGCTTTATTCCAAAGGCAATTCTCTGATTCACAAAAGGTCTGCCTACCATACAGCCAAGCAGAGGCTCCCAGATGGTGCTGGCAAAGCAATCTCCACTTTCTCCCAACAGCACAGCAGCATGTTGATGTCTAGTAAAAAATATTTCCAGTCCTGATCCCTTTGCTGTCAGTTCTGTAACATGCACTGCCCTGATTAAATAAATAAAAGCCTATCAACCACCAGCAGTTTCAAGACTTACGTGAAGCTCTCCTACTCTTAGGGGAAAAAAAAAAAAACCCATGAAGTCAGCATTTAAAACCAAGAGAAAGTGCTTGGAATTATATCTCTTTCTTAATGACAGTCCCACTATTCCCTAAAGTTTGGGGAAGTTCTTTAAAGCAGCAACATTTTTGGCCAAGTGATCAACAGCTTGCTCCAGTACGAGACAGGACTAACACTGGACAGGTACCTCTAAAGTCACCAGAAACCAGCAGATTGCAGTTGGCTTCCCTCACAGACACACCTCTAAGCGATCTTGGCTCCCAATTCCAGTCTCTTCCACCCTGGGATCCACACATGAACAAGTGGACTAAGCAGCATTGCTCAAATCCTGCTGCACTTGCTTAACCTCCATAAGATTTCCCAAGAGAGCTTTACTTTGTGTCACTTCTGCTCTCCTACAATCCTGCAGCTCTTCTGCAAGCTTCTGCTCAAGACTTAGCACTGACTACTCAAAAAATCAGAACACAGGAACTCAGAAATATTTCAACAATTAAGCTTTCTTCTGGAGTAGAACCAACCATAGAAATCATACAAATAGCATATTTCCCTGACTTTTATTTTAAACTTAAAAAAAAGTCCACATTAATAAAAGGACCTTCATACATTGATAAAGTATTTACCAGATCAATGAATAAAAAGGTTGAAGTTTCTCTCAAAGGGAAAAAAAAAAACAAAACAGACAAAAAAAAAACCAAACCCCCCCCCCCAAAAAAAAAAAAACCCCACAACCAAACAAGTCTAGGTGGGAGATAATAGGCACAAGATCCTGTGTCACATTTTATGTCTTGAAGAAAAAATAATGGGGACGTTTGGACAAGTATTTATCAGAACAAAGCCTACAGTGGCCCCTGAGGATAAAGTCAAATTTTTCCAATGCCAGCTAGTCAGTAACTCATTGAGACTGGTAAAAAACTGAACTCAAGGACACTGGCAAAAGCAAGATTTGAGAACTGTAGATATACTATCAAATTTCTACCATGTGAAACCTATTTTGATGGCCACAACCAGCAAGACACATTCCCTAATGCACACATTTGTCATACTCAGGTTTGTTACACTGGGTGATTTAAAGTGACCCTGCAGAAAAACTGGTTTGCAAAGACAGCAGACAAGAAAAACTTAGAGGCCACAAAGACTACAAGAGGAAAAACTGAACTTGCTAATGATAGTTCAGTTCATGCACTTGTGTATGCAGACCCAGCCAAGCCACCAGAAGGTGAATGAAAAATCTGAAAGCACAATTGAGCAAACCTTCCAAAAATACCTATCACTTAAGAGACCAATTTCATATGCACGTGATGCTGAAAATTTAGAAGAATCAAAAGAATTGAATACTGAAGCAGGAGGATAAGAGTCCATACCATTGACACGAGATCATTTTTTCCTCTTAAAACAATGGGAGAAATGTCTTGTATTAAAACAATTGTTTTCTTTAGGACTTCTGAATTGCACTAAATATTAACCTTCCTAAAACTGCAATGGCAACCCCAAATTTAAAAAAAAAAAACCTTGGGACAAGAAAAAACAGTGATATATATGAATACAGTTCAACAGATCTCCATAGACACTCTTACGTTTCAGAATTGAGTTCATATTGACTATCATACACATTAATTTGAAATCCCAGCTTCAGTCTTTCATACAAGTTCTACTTCTCAGCATTTTTAATGAGGAACTAAGATCTTAATAAAGCCATTCATTTCATTGTATCAGAAAGTCCTTTGCCTGCTGTACATTTTCTCTGCAGCTGTAGGCATGCATGAGTATGCCTAGCATGTGCATCTGCGTATTTCTATTTACACTAGGAGTACTTCAATATTCATCTGCAGTTATGCATTTATGTACACAGCTAAAACCCCATAGCTAGGTTAGACATGAAGCGATGTATTTTAATGGGGGTCAAATCTTCAATCCAGCCTGGGATTTTCTGCTATTTAAGAGAAACAGGCTGTGGAGCATTTGACCTTTTTCTCCAAGAGCAAGATAAAATGTCCCAGATGTGCCAAATTCTCGAATGCATTGTTTGTATCTCTTGTAAGAACAAGTCTCCAGGCACCTGAGCAAAGATAACCCACCTTACATGGATACCTCACAGACCGACAGCAAAGTGCTGTCATCTTACCAACCAATATTAAAAGCAGGCTAATGCATGAGGCTGCCAGAGAGCCTTAGGCAGCGCTGTTACATCTCACATTTCACACTTGGTTTGCTACAAGAAGCAGCAAAAAATAGTATTTTTGGCTCACCAATATCAACAGGAAAAGACCAAGTGCTTTCCGTAAAGAAGGATTCTCACCTGACACCAGGAGCCCCCTGGAATCTTGGATACAATCAAGCTCTATCAAACACACTGCTGATATATCTTGCAGGTAAGACAGACTTTTACACCAATCTCAGTTTCCCAGCTTAATATATTCTCTTTGCTGTGACAGGTAATTATGCAGAGCAGGACAGCCCTCTCAATTCCTGTCTTGTGAAACAAAGATCGCCTGAATTAACATAACCAGTACAACAAAACACTTTCTAAACTTCCACTCAAGAGAAAAGATTCCCTTCACAAAGACGGCCGCTTAAGGGCATTGAGAGGAGTTTTTGGACTTGGGGGACAGGGACAGAGCAACATTACTTGTTTGTTTTCAGTTTTGTGCAGCTCCTCATCTGCTTCACCAGCTAGTGAGAACTGACAGAAATGCCACCTATCTTATCTAAACAGTTCTTATCTGACCTTTTTTGGCTTCTCTTGAGACAGACAGCAGGACTCTGGCACTGCTAAAGGAAAAAGTACTGCCTGGGATCTCTAAAAACACAGACTCTCAGAAAGAAAACAGTTCAATGCATCAAACAAGAACACTTTCTTCCCTCAATACTGCTTACATATTTTCACCTTTTCAAAGTCCCCAAATAAAGCTTAGAAATTAAACACATCAATGCTACATTCAAATATTTCTCTCTTCTAACCTAAGCCAGAAAAAAAAGAAAACCAAATCAGGAAAAGAAATCCTTATTTTTACTGCAAGAAGTCTCGGTTTTCCACATGAGAAGCCACATTCTCAACAAACAGATGCCAGAAGAGTCAACATTATTGAAGAGGGTTACAGTGAGCTGTCAAATTACCTTCCGTCCTCTGAGGATGTGCACTACACTTCCAGCATGTTTCCAGCTCTCACATTCAGAGTGTGAGAGCCAGGACTAAAACATCTGCTGGGCCTAACGAGGTCCCTGTCACATCTTTGTGATAACACATTGCTCATGTCTATCATGTAACACAGACAGAACATATTCTCCTGGTTTTAGTCCCTTAGATTCCTTGGTCTAAGCAAGAAATTGGCAGCCTGCCAGGCTTCCTATGGACCATTCTGGGGTGGGACCACCAGGTAAATCTCCCCGAGTCCGGCCATGATATCCTAAAGAGAGACACTGCCCTCCTTCCCCATGGATAAATGGCATGATGAGCAGTGCAGCAGGAGCAGGAAGCTCTGCTAAGTTTCCACCACTGCCATGCATTTTCTCTTCACTAAACACCCATTTACTTGCAGGAAGAAAGGCTCCCCTAATAGAACCTGTTCTTTTTATTGCAACCAAGAGAGAAATGGGCAAAAAATAGCTTGAAACTATACCAGTGTCAAGCTATTATTAACTAGCAGGCATACACTGACAGTAGGAGAGATGAGGGGGCAAGAGGACTTCCAATAGCCCAAGAGCCCTTTCATCATCTGAGCAGCTTAGTATATTGTATTAAAATAAGTGTTAAAATATAGAGAAATCACACATATCTAGTGCCTTTACAACGAGTATCCAGTTGCAGATTTCTTTCTGCACGTGACTAAATTTAATGCATCCTTGCCGTGTACAAAAAAAAAAAAAGCCTTGTGAAATGAGAGGTGCTTACATTTTCTAACAAATGGGATGACATTACAGAACAGGATCCTTTTTGTTACTCATGAAAACAACATGCTCTTGGTGCAATTGATTTCACACATAAACGGCAACAGTTTCAAAGCCCAACATCGCTATTTTGGGCCAGTTAGTAGAAACCCATTTCTAAAGCTGATAGCAGCTCTGACAATTAATTACAAGCTCAAGATCAAGCAGGTCAAATCCTTGTGAAATCCCTAGACATCAATCAGAATGACTCCTGAGGGCCTCCATAGAGTTCAGAGCAAGTATTCCCTCTGTTTGCAGATCATCTTTCAGTGCTCTGAGCTGCACAGATTATCAGCATGAAGATTTTATGGAATAAGATCAAGGTAAATAGGGCCAGGTGTACAATTTCCTGAGTTTAGGTTCAACAGACTTGCCACAGGTAAATAACTGCTCACTTAGGCACTTATACATCTTACAGCCAGGTGAGGGGTGGGGAAACACTCCCAAAGGAGACTAAAACACACTGCAGGGCAAACTGCAATTCCACCAGTCCACATCTGCAAAACTCATTTTCCACAACCGTGCTCAGCATTCCATAAAGACTCTTAACGAATTTATGCAGCAGCAGTACAAGTTGACAAATACATTAAAAACATTTTTAAAAAATAACTATTATGTCATGATGTTCCTCATGCTGATCTAAGTCAGGGTAAGAGCTGAAGGGCATTTCCTTGTGAGCTGACAGGCCCACAGAAATAACCCAGCCATGACTGTCCCCAAGGACAACAAATGGGGCAGACCCCACTCTTCCAACAGGCTGAGCTAATCAACAGATCTGCACATCTACTGCAGAATCTGCAGAAGAAATCGATTGAAACCATTTCTTGTTATGGATTCATTTTGCCAAAAAATTAACTGTGACGGGCTGGCACGGTAATGACTTGAACTTTTCCACAATACCATGAAGTACTGATGCTTCTGGAAAAACAAAGCAGATTCTGATGTGCCATTTAGCCTTCCTAGAAAGAAACCACGCCAACAAGATGAGATAATCTTGAAATTGCCATCTCCAAGCTTCCTAAAACTGGAGAGAAGCTTTGAAATCTATTTGGACTCTGATTAAACTCAGCAAGCAACACGGTAAAAAATATATTAAATAGAGCTTTTAAATAGACAAACTGCAACAGTATTTACTTATTTTCTTCTATTTCTCCTCCCTGGAATCAAGCACTCAGGCAAACTTCTCACTTCTACAACAGCATATTGACTTTTTGACACTATGATCATTAAAGTCAACGTGGAAAATACATGCCCAAATAGAAAATCTAGATGCTGAAAGGAATATCAACCAAGTCAAATCCAACTTCTAAAAATAAAATCCTCAAGAAGTGAGTCACCCACCCCCAAAACTGTACCACTTATAGCTACTTTATAACAGAAATGCAGGAAATATCAAAGGCCTTTTTCCACTTTGGAGGTTTATGCACAAAGCTGAAGTCCAGCACACGTTTGTTTGTTAATGGTTGAGACCTCAAGCAGAAAAAAAACCCACAAATAATCCCCAGCCAACAGTATAAATCAACCTAAAGAAAGCTCATCATTTACTGAGTATCATGGCCATAAAGCTGCCCAACAAAGAGAGGGCAAGACAACCTTCATACTTGTATAGCAATCTAAACTGAAAAGCATCCAAACATACCACGTGGAATCACTAGTGCGACAACCAAGACAAAAAAAAATCTCTGCTATCAATCTTCAGCAGCCAGCTCACACTTTTTTACCCTCTTTTATAAGCCATTTCTTCTTACAGAGTCACTTCCAGGCCCTCACTTTGAGTCTACCATGTTTGACAGATCAGCTACAACATTTTTCTTCTGTAAAACAACAGAACTTAGACCAGATTTTACTCAGCCACAGAGTCTGCAAGCTCAGGTGTCGTTGCTTTACACTCACTGTGTCAGGTTCTCCTTCCACCAAGCCTGAAGGTGCCACAGTGAAGGAGCTCTGGAACTTGCTGCTCTGATGAAGGCACTTGGTCCAACTGCAGTGTTTCCACTCTGTCTAACTGCAACCTTGACTGATGCCAGCTGCACCTCATTTGTTCCATCACCAGGTTTTCCTGAAGAGTAGCACTCACCCTCCAAATTTTAACCCTGTAGGGGACAAAATTAAATTATATAAAAATATACAATGAACATCTATATTATTTATAAACTGAAATATTTATGATTTATTTAATGAAACTGGAAAGTTTAGCCCTCTAGGGGCTAAAATTAAGGGGACAACAAGTAGAAAGACAAGAGAAGCACGGTCTGTCCAAGAAGTAAAAATCACTCAAGGCCCATCAGGAGTTTGAAAGTTTCCCTCAAATAGTAAAGATCACACAAGCAAAACAGAAGTCTCCAAAGTATCTAACAGAATCATTTTGTATAGATTACATCACTACATCCACCATTTAGTTAATTCATTAACAAGTGCTAAAACCCCTCCTTTATCTGTACAAAGATCAATCATACACAGAAAAGAGGAACATATGGGAAAGAAATATAGTCTTGCAACATGCAGGCACGTGGGAGACAGACCTTTTGGGGATCCCGAAGGTGGCAGCACAATTACTAAATTACCTAAGCAAGAGTCAGCCGCCAAAAACTCCTGGGGAAGCACCACGGCCCACAGCTGCCCCTGCCAGTGTCATATGGGACAGCTGCAGCTTGTTTGGAGGAATACCTAAAGGTGATCCACCCAGAAGGAAAGTGATCCTGCTTTAAGATAAGTCTCTAGTTCTTAAAGGATTGCTGAAAGTAAGAGTACATTTATTTGTATGTTTTACACTTAACACTTGCTTGAATACCCCTCCAGAAATGTTGTTAATCTGATAACTAAGAACATGCCATTAAAAAAAATGGCATGTTTTTGTCTCTTTCTTTCAAAAGTAAAATATTCCTTGTTGTTTAATGGAAAAGCATGCTCCTCTCCAAACACATCCTGTGAGGCCTTTTCCAGTGAAGCAGTGTGCATAATGATAAATGAAAAAGGGAAAGGTTCTTGCAAGTATTTTTATCTGTGTTATGCAGAGGTTGATCTGTTACACCCCAAAATTATTTTCAACTTCAACAATTCACCTTTGCCAAATCCCTAACTCACTGTAAAACTCTAATAGGTACACACAACATTTCTTGTGAATAAGTTTGCAACAAATCCTACAAGTTCACCCTCAGGAAAGGTGGCAAACACCCCGAGGGAGTATACAACACACAATATACACTCCTTGGAAGTGGAGGGAGCGAGATTTGTCCTTCCTCCTCCTACTTTTTTTGCCAAGAGTGAGGGAGTCCCAAGGAACCATTTCAACACTTCAAGGAATGGCTCACATGCCAGGAAAGGCTCTGACACACTGACTGAAAACACTGGGAGGAGGGAGGACACACAACACATCAGCCAATGCAGATTTTCGGCTGCCTTGGACATTATCCCTTCACAACAGCCACAATCTTTTTCCATAGACATTCTCCCCAGGTAAAAATCCAGGCGTGATGGTGAAGGGGCTAATTCTTTACCCCATTTAGAATTAGTCAGAGATCTTCACTGTGTTTGTGACTCGTGCTCTCTTCACTTGAAACAGCTCCCACAAGACCTTGAGGGACAACTTGCTTCAACTGCCAGGAGGTCAAACTTGATAAAATCTTCAATATTGTCCTTTCCGGTGTATTTCCTTATCCTCCTGCCCTTATGAGATCTGCCTATACTGCAGGACCAGCTATCTGCTCTAAAAACATGGTTCTTGTATGAAAAATACAAGCCAACATAGAAAATCTAGATGCTGAAAGGAATATCAACCAAGTCAAATCCAACTTTAAAAAAAAAATCCTCAAGAAATGAGTCACCCACCCCAAAACAAATGCAGCAGGAGAGGCAACTTATTCATCTCACAGAGATCATTCTCCTATCTCTCCATGCTCTGCTCCAAAGTGTGTTCAAATCAAAGGATCTCATTTTTTTCCTCTTCCCCTCAATTGTATTTAATTAGGCTTTTTTTTTTCCTTTGAAGTCAAGGGAAAGAGGCCTATTTATTGCAAGGAATATTTAGCCTGGCCTTTTCCTTCCAGTGGTCTACCTCACTGCATCTTCAAACCCATTGTTCCATGGGGACAGGGAGGCATCCAAATAAAGATTAAGAAAAAGGCAATTCCTGTGGTGTTATCAATTGAAGAAACAGGATCACTTTTCCCAGTGTCAATCAACTTCAATACACTAATAAAATTAACAAATATCAAAGTGGTTTGGGTCTGAAATAGAAACATTTCCACTAAACCTGAGTAGCTTTTCCAAATACTGGGCAAATAGTTTGATACACTTTGAAATACTAAAATATCTCCAGTGCTCCAAGATGAAGCTGAGCAAATTTCACTGAGTGAAATGAGAGTAGACATTGTTTGCACCTTCGAAGCATGCATCATATTTTCATCTTGGTGTTTAAAACAAGGCCACTACAAGGAGAATTTCCACTGGCCCAGCTGTCAGTAACTGGTTTTGTGACTTACCTGCTGGGGAATTACTCACTTCCCATTGCAAATCTGAAATCACTGTTCATATGGACAAATTGCTCCTGACTGCACCCTGATGATGTGTCCTCAGTCCAGCTCATGGCACTGGCAAGATAAATGTGTAGAATGAGATTAGGGGCAAAACACTAACAAAATTTGCTTAGATCAAAGAGATGCACTCACACCCTGTCAGTACTACCTGACATCTTCCTGACAATATTATGAGGCAATTAATGTCTGTATGTATTGGCTGATGGAGGTGAATTATGGTAAGTTCTAGGAGGCAACTCTCTAAAGCAGGGGAAGCTGATTAATTACCCAGCAATAATTCATTATTGAGACATTTAGGTCGACTTGTGCACCACAAAGTCAGAGGGAGCAGGAAACAATCAAACCGATGAATACTGTTCAGACTAAACTCTTTGCAGCTATAGCCATAGAGGCACATTTACAGAGAAAATGACACCATCTCAGAGAAATTAGGTGCCTGGAAGCAAATCCTCAAACCAAGTGGGCAGTCTCCATCCCATACAAGGGATGTATCAGCACATGCAGCAGGAGCCCCTGTGCTGGCATTCTCACTGTTTCTCAGGTCTACCTGTTCCCTGCCTCAAACAATGATCACACACCCGGGGCACAAAGGAGGAGCCAGTCTGCAAAGCCTTGGGCTTTCATCTCACACTGCTACACTGAAGCAAATGGACAGGAAAATAGAAGAAGCCTGAATACACCTCTGCTGATAAAGATCTGTATGTTAATACCATTAACATTGACTACATCTAATTTAAAGCCGATATCTGCCTGCATATCACATCCAAGTCTCTTTTCAGGTGTACAAAAAATGTGTCTATTTCACAGCATTTCTTCCTTTACTTCTCCACCTGGATCATACAGAAAATACACTTCTTGGCCACCAGCAAATCATTACCCCTTATGGGGACTGTTCCCCAAAGAGTTTAAGTACCAGAACAATGGACGACTGCACACCACCAAATTTCAATTGTGACTTAACCATTCCACAAAGGGGATTTACTGTAGTGACACCTCTCAGGAAGACACAATTATTGCAAATTTCACTGACATTTTCCACTAACAAAACACCACTTCTACTTTAGCAGTGATTCAAAGATGGAAACTTTCCATAAAGCCTTTTCTTTCCTCTGGGTGTCAGAGTTGTCCTCAAAGTCCTTCTGTGTTAAAAATTAATTGTCTGGTTTGGTCTAACACACCCAATGTATTAGTTAGGGAGTACATGCGCAGTAATATTTCAGAAAGGTTACAACCCTCCTCCCCAAGATCTTGGATGGCAATTTTGGGTTACTCTGAACCTCTCTCCAGCTTTGGCTTCTGAACTTTTCCTTTAATCTACTTTTCAATTCACTTCATGTACACCGATACAGTAGTTTTCCTCTTTTTGTAACCTGGTGTCCAAATACCAGAACGACCGCTTGACCATTTCCATAAGCAAACCATCCTCTGCAAAAGTCTTCAGTCAGAATCTTATTATTAAAGCAAGTTTTTCCAAACAGTTTCTGCTGCAGAGTCAAAGGGCCCTCTGCTCAGAATCCTTTTCCTTAAAAGCATGGGGATATGGATGATTTCTGTGCCTCGCAAAGGTCCAGTGCCATTCACCTCTGGATACCAACCTGTTCTTCCATCTGACTGGGGATGGAGTCGCGGAAGATGAGAGGATTTCTCTCTAGCAATGATATCCTGCCCCTTGGCAGATATCAGGCAGTTTAAATCAAATTTCAGGTTTAGCTCACAACACTCAGGATGCTGACACATGCTGGAAGCACTGTCACAGCAGCTCTAGCTTGACTTTCTGTGTACACTACCGCACATCTTAAATCACTTCTGAACAGGATCACTAGAAATGGGCAGCCATCCCTAAATCATCCACGAAAACACAATGGCATTCAACAGGTGTTTGCTTGAGTTATCCCCCTAAGGGAAGGCAGTACTTCAACAGGCATATAGAGGATAAAAGGAATAATTCTGTTCCTAAGAGCTGCCTCCTTCCCCTGTCTCCTCATTTCACATCAACATCTAAGAGGTCAACATTCAAGAGCTTTTCCTACAGTCTCTTCTTGAACCCCTCAGACTTGTTCTCATCTCAGGATATCCAGGTAACTCAGTTTAGAGTTAGTATATCTAGGTAACTCCATTTAGAGTTACTGGAGATTTGTTCATCACCTTTATTATCTTCCAAGCTACTAGGCAAACCAAGTGGGCTATCCTGTCTTATAAATTCCAGCTCTGCCCGACCAATGTATGACAGACATTCACTCCAGGAAATACTGCCAAAAAGAAGACATTTGCCTGATCTTCTGGCTATAGTGGACACCTAGGTACTCTAGGTACTAGAGTAGAGCCATGAAAACCAGAGCATGGCAAACAATGCCTGGCCTAAAATTGTCTCTCTCACACAGAAAAAAAGTCAGAACAATTAGGAGGAAGTCCAAGATTATTTAGAAGATAACCATGCGTCCACCAAAACACTGCACTGGGGAAATGGATGGAGTCTACAGAATCAGAGCAGCTGCCAACATGAGACTGAAGTTTGTAAACACACTTTTCACTGCAACTCTCCACCAAAAACCTTGGGGCCTTTCACTACTCTCCCCAGAGGTTTTGGCCTTGTTATTAGTTTGCCTGGTGCCAGTTTGAGTGCCACTGAACCCACCTTCTAATTTCTCTTCAGAATATTTAATTAGATCAATTTTGTGCTATATTATCATGCTTGGGTTTAACTTTTTGCCTTATTGACCATTATAAAGTCGAGAAAGGATAGGGCCTATCATTGTTTACTTCATATTAGGCACAATTTCTGCATTCTCTGAATACTTCCTCATGAGCCTCTCTGCTTGCTTAATTTATCCACTCCAAAAGACTGAATTCATAAACTACAATTACTATGCTTATTGTCATTGGAATATTTTTATGTACTTATAATTAATGTCTTTTAAACATACAGTCAAAGGTTATAGATTGGAAATCATGTGTAACCTTCTGTATTGATATCAAGATTTAGCTCAAGAATATGATTGATCATTTAAATATTTTCCTTTCTCAAGTCATGGAGCATAATTAAATAATTACCAAAAAAAGATATACTGCCATATCATCCTATCATCATGCCTATTCTATTACTCCTGTGGATTATTTGAGTAATCCAGAATAATTAAAGTTCTAAAGAGCAAGAATTAAGAGAAAAGATACAGGATAGTTCCTCCCAGTTTTGATACCATGAGACCTGTAAGGTTGACTCTGAAGGCCTCCGACGGGGGTTCAGAATAATCCATTCTGTGTATGATATTCCTTATTTATAGCCAAAGCAGGGATTATGCTTCAGCTTCTAAACATTTACAATCTCTAATCCATTTTTTTCCAACAGGAGTAATTTACGTATCCAAGTCCAAACTGAATGAAAACTACCTTTTGATTTACTAAAATCTCATTATTCTTCTAATTGCAATAGGCACGAGATTGTACAGTAGTAAATCCCTCCAATTTCCACTAACTCCACTGAATACCACACCTTAACTTGATGGGGGATAAAGATATTGAAGGAATTCTATACTGTTTGACAATTCTAAGATCACACTTTTGCCTTTGCAAACTCTATTCCAACTGCTCTTTTCAACATCACCTCATGCTACACAAAAATCACAATGCAACCTGCACAATGCCGGGCCCCAGCTTCTCCCGCTGGCCCCGCTCACTCACCAGCTCGCCCCAGTGCCGGATGCGGGCCCGGGGCACGCATTTGATGGCCACCTGCGAGCAAAGGCCAGCAGCGGGCTCAGCTCGCCGCCTGCCCCGCCGCGCCCCGATCTTCTCCTCCTCCTCCTCCGCCCTCCTCCTCCTCCTCCGCCCGCCGCCAGCCCCGCCGCTCACCGGGGCGCCGTCCGAGAGCCGCGTCCCCGAGCAGACGCTGCCGAAGCCTCCGCGCCCCGGCAGCGAACCCAGCCGGGACCGGTCCTGCAGGGCCTCCCGCGCCTCCCCTGCGGGCGACACGCGGCCCTCAGCGCTCGGCCCGGGGCCAGACACGGCCCCCGAGCGCCCCCCGAGCGCCCCGGGCCGGCCATCCCCACCCGCCCCGGGCCCCGGCGGCTCGAGGCCGGCGGCTGCGCTGCCGAGCGGCGGAGCTCGGGCCGGGCAAGCCGCGGCGGAGGCGGCGGGAGCGGCCGCGCCGCGTCGCGTGTGTCCTCCGCGGGGCCCGGGAGGAGCCGGGGCGGGGCCGGGGGCGGGGCCGCGGGGCTGGGGGCGGCGCCGGGGGCTCGGGCGGGGGCGGGGGACGGAGCGGGGCCGGGGCCGGGGGCGGAGCCGGGGGCGGGGCCGGTCCGGGGCCGGGGGCGGGGCGGGGCCGGAGCCGGGGCCGGGCTCGGGACAGGCGCAGCCAAAGCGCAGCGATGCCGCCCTGGCCCCAGGCACTGATGCCCGCCCAGCACCGCCACAGCCAGCACCGCCAGAGCCGGGCGGAGCCGAGACCGCGGCGGGACGCCCGGGGCCGTGGGCGGGCCCGGGGCGTGGCCCAGCCCTGCGAGGGGAGAGGGAGAGGCCGGGACGGGGACGCCGAGAGGGGCCGGGGGGGTCGGGAAAGGGACACCGGGAGAGGCTGCGGGACACCGAGACAGAGTGCGGCACAGCGGGAGAGGGAGAGGAGGAACAAGAGAGGGACGGGGAGGGGTCGTAGACGCCGTAGACTCCGTAGACTCGCTGCTGCCGCTGCCGCCGCTGCAACTGGAGCCCTGGGGCCGTTTGTCCGCGTGTCCGTTCCACGCTCCAGCCCCGCGCTCCCCGGGGGCAGCCCCCGAGCCGCTCCAAACACGGCAACTTGGCCGTGCTGAGCCCAGATCCAGAGGCCTGACTCCTGCGCCGTGGCGGAGGAATTCCCTCGGTCGCTGCTGTGCATTGTCCCTGCTGAGGGTCAGACACTGTCAGGACGCATTCCCTGCTTGTAGGATTCGTGCCCGACCCAAGCACTACGCTTATGTCTCCAGCATAACTTTGCAACAAAAACAGGGGAAGGCAAACTCTGTGTACAGCCCACGGTATTTTCGAGTGTCTAAAACTCACTAACACCACTTGTGTTCCTCTGGCTGCCCAAATCCAGTCCCGTAATGTTGCTGTCTGTCCAGTGTGGGGCTCTGGTTCCATCTCTGAGGTGTGTGATGCATCCAGCTGGCAGTGCTGACTGACAGCTGGAGTCAGCAGAGGCATGGGTTAGTTACTCTCCATTCCATTGCAAAGGAATTCCTCTGCTGCAGCCAGGTGTCGGAGGCAATAACTGTCCTGTGCTGCTGATGCACTGCCTTCTCCAGCTTATTTAGTGGTCTGTCAAAAAAAAAAGATCATTTCGCTGATTTGAAAAGCAACACGCTGAACAGATCATTCAAGGTAGGAGGCTATTTCACATTTGGGAGAATAAATGTTCTTTCAATGTTGCAGTTCTGAGTAAACTAAATATAAACATGTTTTCTTCTAGCTAGAAGGAATGTCACTCTCTATTTTCATACAGTTGATAATAAGTTGGAAAATAATGTAGTCTCCTAACGTTCAAGGAATGCCAGAAATATGGCAGGATTTTCTGTGGTTTTTTATGCTCATTTCTAGTGTAACTTGAATGTATTCCAAAATTACATGTTGGTGGTACATTCAGGCCAACATTGAAATGACTGGATTGTGTTGGTGGGTCCATGTCTAGGTTTTCCATATATTTACATACACCTTTTTCAAGAAGGGAGTTGTATTTTGCATTTCCATATACCTTCTAAAAGAAGGGAGTTGTATTTTCTGTGACTCCCTGCATAAATTCATAAATCTGGAGATTCTGTAGGGCTTAAAGGACAGTCTGGGGAGCAAAGCCCTCTGAACCCTGTGTCTTAGACTAAATTGACCATTAATCCTCCTGGTGTCCACGTCTGAGAGCCATACCCTCTGCTTGCTGCAGGTTTGTCACAGCTCTTTGGGGTCACGATGGCCTTTGTGATCTGAGTAATGCTGTACTGCTCCTGCCTGCTCACCTCTGCTCAGAGAGGTTCAGTATTTACTAGCTCAACTCTTATGCAGAAATTTACCAAAAATTAATGTTAATTAACCCCTTCTGATGGGGTTAAATGGAACTATGGGCCTGATGGTACACTTACATTCCTAATGAAAACTAATATTTGTTATCAATATCTTAAGTGTTAGTATTGTTTCTTTCATGTTGGCTATTGGGTTTGTGGGTTTCCTGTTGTTTAAATGACTTCTGCCTTTCAACATTATCAAGGTACATTAAGGTGTTTTCAAAATTTGTTCCCCCCATTCTTGTTTCTGTATCTTTCAGAGATATATATATATATATATATACACACACATATATACATTATTGAAATACTACGTAGTTCCTTAAAAATGCAGCTGCTAATTTCCCATTTTTCCTAAGCAACTGTTAGGATTTCCTGAATACATTTGTGAAGCCTGCTTTATGTTAATATTTCCAATTTTTCTTTTTCTTAGTGTATTTTCATTTTGATTTGTTTGCTGTGTCACCTAATTTACAAGAGCATTCACATTCAACATCCATAATTTGCGTGCCATTTTTTGTGTTTGTTAAATTGCACAGTTAACCTAAGAGAGAGAGAAAAATATTGCATGTAGGCCTGGCAGGCTAAGTTTTAGTTGTACATTTGTATCCATGTGTTTGCCATAGTTTTTTTGCATTTGAAATATTCTGTCTATGCATTTAAATATTCTTTTAATGTGAGTTTAAAGGGATTGAATAGAAAGATGAAACTGAGATCACTACACAGTCTTGATGCTGAAATCAGTCCTTTTTAGTCTAAATAATATAAGTGTGTAATATAAATGATACTTTCTTAGGAAGTTGTAGAAAAAAGCAGATAAATAATTCCTTTTAATGTTGGAGTTCTTCAAAACAGGATCAGAAATACTGCTTACTGTGTGCTTTCCTTAAAAGGTCTTTACATGAGGTAGCAGGAATAGGCATCAAGAATCCAAGCTTCTGGAATGTAAATTTCTTGAGTGTGTTTTGAAATATTTTATGGAGTGGGTTTCTGTTATCTTGCATCTATCTGGGAGCATATGAAAAGTCGTACACCCTTACTAATAGAAGGTAAAAAATAAAGGGTAGTTTTTTAGCGGCCCGTCTCCATGGTGTTGTCACAAGGTGCAGCAGTCTGTACCTTAGCAATGTGCTGAGGAACAAAAATGTTCTATTTGAGCGTGTACAGTAATTTAAATGCTCTTCTCTCTGAATTGTCTCCTCAGCTGGTTAAGGTTATGTTGGAAACTGTTGGAAGGTGTTATTTTCTTTGTTGTACCCCGAAAAGAACACTTTATAGATCACTTGTGTTACCAAAACCACGTCTAACTGAAGGTATGTGTATCTCTATTCTCCAGCAAGCAGGAAAAACGGGCATTTTCTTTTCTCGTGCAACTGATGAGCAAAAAGAGTACGTGAAAAGGACTGAGGAGGGTGGTATTTGTTTGGCTCAGGTTTCTTCAGTGTGACATTAGGGGACACTTGCCAGCCTTGGGGTCTATGTATGAAATTTATTGCACTTAATTGATTTTGTCCAAGACAATAGTCTGCTTCAATTGAAAAGTTTTACATCTGAATACCAGTAGCTTTGCAGCTGATCTGATCCTATCATTAACTCTGGGGAGAAATTCAGTCTAGGGAGAGCATTTCTGTATTTTGGATGCTGTGCTTTGAAAGTTTGGATGTGTAATCTTAACAAAATGATGGAGAAAGAACATCAGAAAGTCTGCACTGCATAAGCCATTGAAATGTACTCTTAAATGTCAGTTCAGGGGTGAAATTCTCTGCTCTGTTTGGCATTTATCCTAGGCTACCTATGTCCTGTGCTATCAAGCTGTACTGAAGGGGCTGCCTCACAAGAATTTTGGATATTAGTTGTTTATATCCATCGTGGTAATGGCTGATGTGTTTTCCAGATCAGCCACTAGAAGGTGTGAAAGTTGTAAACTGATGAGCACAGAGAGGGTCTGACAGTTTCTCCTGCAGAAGGCAGTGATACATCTGTCCTCAAGCAAATGCTGCGTAATCCATACAATTTATTAGTGAATCATGCCTTGAGCTTGGGAATTTCACAGGAGCGGAGCTATTCAGGGGTCTGACATGTCCATCCAGTGTTTGTGGAGAGTCTCTTTGCATCCTCAGCAACCCCATCCATGCTTGTCCAGCCTCCTCCTTCCTCCAAAGCAGGGAAGAGACCTCTGAACCCATTGCTGCAGGAATTTACCCCGTTTGATTTATGATGGAAGCAAGCTCAGGTCTGTCAGAAGATCTACTTTCATCCCTAAAATGTGGGAGTGAGGGAAATGTGATTAGGAACATTACCTGCCCTCAGACAAAACTAATTGTGTCTGATGTTTGCTAATACTTAATGGCACTTTTCAGCAGTCAAACCTGAATGAGTTGATGATTGCTTAATGTACTTTGTGTAGAAAAGCTGTCAGTGGCCAGTGCAGGAGATGGGAATTACGTGGTCAAGGACGTGTACAGTAGGAATAGAACATGTGGAGAGTGTGATTGATAACTGGCTAGCTGCAAAAGGTCACATAGACATGAGAGAGCTTTGCTGAGCACACAGGCACTCTCATGAGAACCAGCAAGGCGGTAAGGTTCGCATGTCCTTGAGCACAGCTGGGATACGATAACAAGACCTTGTAGCTGAAAGATATGAGGGAGAAGCACGGTAAAACAAAAACTTACTCAAACTATGTAACCACAAAGAAATGTAGAAAGAGGCGTAGCTGACTTTTAATCTGAGCACCAATCCTGAGCTTAACTTTTGCAATATGCATGAGCTTATTAGTGTTATTATAAAAGCATTGTGTGAATTAACAATAAACGAGATTTGCCGATCACTCATATTGAGTGCCACATTTCTCCCGCTGCGGATTTCCCACAAGAATGGACTTTCCAGTTCTTAAAACCTTCTTAGTAGGAGGTGTGATGGTGCACTTTGACTAAATTGTGGTCAATTCTGTCTCCTAATAGCTGGCATCTTCAGATTCTACCGGCGGTGTTGGGAATGTCTTTCCAAGAGTTGAGAAGGAAAGTTTCTTTCAAGGATTCTGATCTTCCAGTGTGATGCGTGGATACCAGTCAACATGTAGACAGATGACAGGCACAGACAGTATTCTTGACAATTGCTTAGAAAATAAACAAAACATCAGGCAGTAGAATAATCCTGACAACAAGGAGGATAACAGTAACTTTTCCAAGGGACAAATGTCAATGTCACTTTCAGTTACATTGCAGGAAAAAATGGTAAAAGAAATGGGTGTGACCCAGAATTCCCACAGCCAAGAGGATATGTGAGTACCAGTTTGGCTGAAATGACTGTTGCTTGTCATTCCCCAGTGACAGTTTGGAGAAGTCATCACAGGCTCTTTTAATTGATGAATACTGATGTGTATAAGTCAGGTGTCGGTATATGTATTTTCACATCCTTTTTTTTGCCTTTTCCATTGTGCAGCAGGTAATCTCAGAACAGCAGTGGCTGTGCTGAAGCAATATAAATAGTAATCTCTGATTTTTTCCAATGATGTTTGATTGCCAAGTGATATCCTCAGCAAAGTTGGTCAGACCCTCACAGTCCTACTCCTTGTAGCTACTGAGTACTGAGATTGTGGAAGGCCTTACTGAAGCCGACAGAAGTAATTTTCATTGCCTTCAGTGACTTTTAAATTGGGCTGAAAGTGCTGGTTGGTCTCAAAAATACTTTGTGAGCTTTGATCTAATGAGTGGAGACCAGTGGTAAATCAAAATGGAAGGAAGAACTTTGTGGGCAAAATGCAGTACAGGTTAATTTGCTTTTTCAAATTCTAACTTATTTAAATTTTACATCAGAAGTTGTGGAGGTCTAAATCCCTACTACCATTTTAAGGCATCTCTGCCTCATCATTGCTTAAGACACTGACTGAATGCACATAGTTTAATTTAAAGTTGATTGCATTTAACAACAGAATTTTTTAAAGCCTTTAGTCATGTAATAATGGTAGATAGCGCTTAATTTAGTCAAGAATGACCGATACAGTTATCTATCATTTACATTAGCAATGTTGAACCGACAGTAAATTCAATTAATTCTTCAATTTTATGCTCTTAATATTTAAAACCCTAAATCCACTTTAAATCAATTTGCATTATTTTGAGGATGGGATTCTTAATGTTAAGCTCCTATTAAATCCGCATTTTCTCTACTATAAGGTTGCTTTGAATTTTTTTGTCATGTTTTTGTGGAATGTTGGTCTTAAGCATTTTTTGTGGGTTTGTCTGTGACTTAAGGAGCTCTCTATTGGATACTGATCTATGCAGTTGAAATAGAACACTGGAAAAACATGATTTATAACAAGTGTTCTCATAGCAGACCAGGAGGTTGGGTTGATATTTCTTCTTCTTTCATCAAGGAACACCCATGGCTGTGGGCTATAATTTATAACAACAGTGTTGCTTTGACCGGTTTTGGTTACTGTGGGCTTGTTTTCAGGAATGATGAGTATGTAGTTATCCCATCTTGAAAGAAATACATAGCACATGTGCTTATTTGGATTAATTAGTATGGTTTTATATCACAGTTGATAGAAAGCTGGAAGAAAAGCCCAAGAATAAAGGAATAAAGGAGGCCAACCAAATAACTGAGGGTTGTGACTGTGGTTAAAGTCCCTTATGAATTCTGAGTGCTCCAGCACCGGTTTTCTGTGAGTCACTCTTTGAAGCTGCATTATCATTTTGTTATATCTATTCCAATATATGTCAGTCCTGTCAGACCCTAGAGAGAACACTTGCAGTGAGTAATTTCAGGTCTGAGTGCCACAAGCAGGCTGCTGAGAAAGCTGGCCCAGCCTTTTTTTTTCTTGGTGGTTCTGATGGTTTGAGCTGCAAGTTCACTCAGCTGAGCTGCTCTGTGCTCCAGCTCTGTTTCTTTAGTGATGCTGCAATACTTGCTGCACGGCAACTCAGTTGGAAAACAAAGAAATTAATGATACAGACAGAAGATCTGTTCCCAAAGCAGGGTGAAATTCTGGTGGAAGGGCTTCTGCTGCTTGAATTTTAAACACTGTGCTGTGAAACCTCTCACGTCATCTGTGGGTTAGTGGTTGTGTCAACTGGGATAGTCCATCCAGGCCCTGTTGATGCAAACGTGCTTTTCACTGGTGCTGCTCCCTATTTTGGAGAATATCTGAAAATAAGGTGTGAGCAAGTACTGAAAATTTCCATTTTTGCTCCTATTTACCCACTTGCCTGCAGTTTTAATTTTGAAGTAGGGTGTCAGATAGAATCTGTCTAATGGCAGCGGTGTAAAAAGCATGCCTTCAGTTCCAAACTGAAACCCCTTGCAATCAGCAGATGTCCCAGCTCAAGGAAAATGGCTTGCAAGCCCAAAACATTCACTTTCCCTGCCTCATTTCTTATGGTCTTACCAAGGAAACAGCAAGACTTGGATTGTGCTTACTCTTTGCAATGAAGAAGTTGTTAATGCTGCGTTTTCATGCTCCCATCGTCGCTGTACTCCAAATGTCTGTTCTGTGGAATGGGCAGGATTAGGCTGTTTAAGACAAAGCCACTCCACATTTACAGTGCCTGTAAGGTCCACAGTAGAGCCCTAAATGGAAGTATCGTTTTCAAGATGCCTTCTATTTTACAAGCAGCCAAACAGAAAATGAAACCCTGGGTTGAATTGTAGTCTTCCTGAAGGAAGTGTCAAAGCCTAACAAGGGTGCTTGACCCAGCTTTGTTCTTGTTGTTCAGTGAAATAAACTTTAATTGTTAATGAATCCAAAAACTGTTAATGAATCCAATACTACTACTTTACTGAGAAAAGCTGTAATTACTGGACAATCCCCTGATTTTCAGCTGCTGTAAATCACTCTATCTTCACAGAATGGAGAGGGGCGCTTCATTTAACAACACTGAAGAATTAAGACAGGGAAATGGCGTAAAAATCAGAAAGGATCTTAGAATTATAATCAGGGGAAACAGAGTAAAGAAAAACATGTAAAGTTGGGCGTTGCTTCTGTGAAAAGAGAAGTTGTACATCCATGTACATGTAGTTGCATTAAGGAAAAGCATTAGTATTCAAGCCAAATGATGTCATGGAAAAACCGGATTGTTTTTTTTAAGCATGCAAAACTTCTGTCAGTTGAAAGGGGATAAGAACAGCATATTAATCTATTTCCCTCCTTACCTGTTGTTTTGTGAAGTAGTTAGGATTGCTGGCATTATCCATCTGGAATTTTATGCCAGTGGCAGATCCCTGACTGTGATGGTAGAAGGGTAAGGACCTCATCCAAATGCATCAAAAGGAATGCTGTTTCACTGTGTAAGTGCCAAGTATTTCAGACCGGTGCCTAATACGGCAAAAACTTGTTGCAATTATGTGTAAAGTGTAATTTATCTAATGTAATTATGAGATGTTTAGAGCCAGTCATTTGAAATAGACTCCACTCCTCTGTTAACTTTTGACATTGGAAGGACTGTAATCATATTGCAGACCATCAGCCCTTGGATTAAAATTTAAACCTACAGTGAGCTTCAAACTGCTTTGCATTTACCCTTAGAAGAAAAGGGAGGTTGAATAATTTTTCTTACGTTGATTTATCTTAGGAAAATGGGTGTCAAGGTTCTGAATTACAGTAATTATTGTAAGCATGTAAAATATTATCAACTACAAGATACATCTGATGTGGTGTGGATGGATTAGTGCACATGCTAAGACCAATTTGAGAACATTTCAATTTTTGCTACGTTTGCGAGGGCTAGTTACATCCACTTAAAATACAGATTGGCTCTAAAATGGCAGCGGTTTGCAGGTCCTAAGTGTTAGGACTTTGGTTAAAGCAAAAGGAACAAAATAATTCTTTTTCTTTTAGCTTGTCATGCAGTTTGTGCTAAGGCTTTCAGTAGTACTTTAATGTGACAGCTCATTTTCCTTTTCATTTGATGCCCTCATATACACCTTGTCACTCTATTAAACTAGAAAGATTTAGTTTCTTAAAGAGCCCTCAATGAAGCTGTTATAAAGCCTTTTCTTAAAACAACAAATATGGAGCCTGAACACATGAGATTACATTGTTTTAGTTTGTTGCTTTTTTGAGGAAATAAAAACAGGAGAGAGCAAGAGTTTATTGCTTAATAAGTATCAGCTATTTTCATAAAAAGGGTTCATAATTTTGAGTTTCATTTTTATTTTGACCAGAACACTTTTAGATAATAAATGTTGCAATTGAATCTTGTTTTTTTTAGGAAGTTGTTAAAACCAGCTAAATGCTTTCCATTTATGGATAACAAACTGATGCTCTAAGTTTAGGAATTACTGTGCCAAAATTTGAGTATTTCTTTGATTTCCTTGTAACCTGTAAAACTGACTGTTTCTGGTTATTCTGGGACCTTTGAACTAGGGGTCTTACCTCAGGTGGGATGTCAAAAGAATATATAGATTGTGATGCTGTTTTCTCTCCATTACTAGGAACAGTTTTTGATCTGGGCAAGTTGTGATTCAGACAATGCCACTAGATTTCTACTTGAGAATCTGCCTTTTGTGGCCTGTTTTATGGGTATTTTCACTTTTTTCATTGCAAGTTGTTAGGATTTTCTAAGCGTGTGTTTCTAAAAAAGCAGCACCCAAATTAATTGCATCTTCTGAGTACGTAAGAACTACTTTATGGCATTTTAACCTGCAAACGCTATGATAGCGTGTGTGGAAATGGAATTTACCTCACTTGGCGGACTTGAAATATATCCCTAAGCAGTAATTGCAACATCTTATCAAATTCTCGAGCAGGAAACCAACCTTTTTCTAAATGGAATTTTTATGAACTGTTTTAAGGACTGTTTACTGGAAAGCTGCCTAATCACTGCGTTCCCTGGGTAATGGCTGAAATATGTGTGCTGAATTAGTAGCAGGAAGATGCTCAACTACTCTGGCAGGGAAGAGTTGATACTGCTTTTGCTAATGCATGTAAATCACAGGAAAAATTCTGAATATAGGGAAAATTTTTATCAATAACCCCATTTAATTGTATCCTTCATTTGAACGGTGCCTTGCTTCAGCGATTTTTAAGGAAATTATTGAGACTATTTTTTTAAGTGGTAGAAATAATAATTAAAACCCGTCCATTAAAGCATTTGGGAGTACATTTAATTGATAGAAAGATTAGGTATATCAGGGGAAAAATCCACTTTGCTGGCGTTCTTCTGGTTTTGGGTCTTGGCAAAGGAACTAAAATGGGTTAAGAGGAAATTGCTTGTTCCACAGTGTGCTGTGTGTGGCTTCCTGGGGATTTTACCTTTACGGTGAGTGTTCCTCTGAACACAATGAAGCTGCAAGCGTGTGCTAAATCCAGTTAAGGAGATTTCCAGTCTAGTCTTTTGGCTCTGGAAGAGTCCCTAACTGTGCACCTGGGACATAGGATTGTCCAAAAGTGTCCCCATTGCACATTGCGAGGAATCCTGGTCTTCATTCTGCTGGTTTAGTTTGATGTTTCCATATTCTTCTAAAAAAGAATCATTGCTTTCTGTTCAGTGCCTGCATTCACAGCTGTCTGGTTTTTACCTTTTCTTCAGCTGCCTCTTCTCCACACAAGTGCCCTTGTCTACTTAACTCTTTCTTTTATGGCAGCTGTTCAATAGCTGGAGTTAAGCTTCTTGCCCTACTCTGAATTTCCAATTTCCCGTTTGAGGATGAGGCAATCACCGCTGACTTCCCAGAGGGCACTCCTTCGCTTAGTTATCCAGCTCTCAGCAGCTTTGAAAGGGACAGAGAAATGGAAGGGAATAGCTTTGGTTCATAAATATTTTTGCATTAATAATAATTAAAGTTAAGATCAATGATTGTAGTACAGATGACTACCAATAGTGCTTTATAGCCCCTTTGGGAACTGAAATTGTGTGAAATAATTCAAAATAGCCTCCCTAGAATGGTTATTCTGTGAGCAGCAGTAGGTCTGTTTTAAGGCTGGCATGGTGTCAGGAGGTCTCTGGGCATGCCAGGAGTTTCAGGTTGCTCACTTTTCTATTATTTTTGCCCATCTCCATGTGTTTCCATTCTACATTCGGTCTTCCTGAAAATATTTGTGTGTCTTCCTTCATTTGGACATTGCAAAGCATGACTGCTTTTGTGGAGGACTTTTCGCCCTCTCCCAGTCTTGTGCCTTTTGTTTCCTTTGGATGTAAATCCAAGCAAGCTGCAAATCTTTTATATCTTATTGGGATTTAGCAGTGGTGTCAGCGAGTACAAAAAAGAGTTCAACATGTTTTATTGTTATCAAAAGCATTTCCAGGAGTGGGAATGAGGGATAGGAATCCAGGGCACAGGGATGGTGGATCCCTGTTTATCTCTGTAGTATTTTAGAGTGTGTTTCAGTGTATCCCTGAACCTCTTTTGCAAATATTGTTAAAAAGGCAGTGCTTCCCAAAGCAAGAAATGAACCCAGGAAAAAAAAATCTCACAGTCTTATCACAGCATGCTTTTTCTTTCTTATAAAACCAACATAATCAAAATAAAAACCAACCAAACCAAAACCAAAACCAAAAACCTCAAAAACTAACCAAGCAAAAAACCCCCCCAAAGCCCCCAAAAAACTAAAACAAAAAAACCCCAAGCTTCTATCCTGTAAATAAGACTTAAGTTTTAAGAATTATAAATACAGAAGGTGTCTTGATCCCAGCTGAAAGAGGTTTGTAGTTATGCACGGCAGGCCTGTGAATTCCTTAGCAAACCTATGATTTTCTTCTTTTCTGAAGTATGTCTGTGAAATGTTTTGGAGTTTTGTATTGGAAAATATTTTTCTGCAACACACATTTTAGTGGGAATAAATAAAAACGCCAACTAGTATAAAGATGGAATCATGTCTTTAGGAATTTATACTAGAATAATCTTGAATCTAGAGGAAACCTGAATGTGGGGAGGAGAGTGGAGGTATTGAAAATCTGAGAGGGTTTTTGCTCGCACCAGTTGTGTTTTCATGCTGTTTACTTGGGCTAATATAGTTCATGCTGCACTGCAAAACGTTTAGGTGCCTTCAGCATGTTGAATAAGAAGCTGTAGTTTTATAAAATAGCATTTATTTTGTTGTGGATGGGCTGCTTTATCACCTACATACAAGGACTCGCAATCACATACGTTGTATCTCGTGTTAAACAAGGATTTAGGAGAACTCCATGGAGTTCAATGAGCCCATTTCTAGCTGTGTTGACAGCAGATTTCTACCCAGATGCCGGATAAGCATACTTGGTATTTTGAAAAGTTTTTCCAGGCTCCAGCTCTTTTGAAGCAGGCACTTAATGAGCTTCTGTGTATTTAGCAACCTTCATCAGATGCCTTTACATCAACTTGTGCAGGCTGCCTTTGGGCTCGTATGAAAAATCAGACGTACGTTCTAAAATGTGAGAATGCTTTTTTTCTCTGTGAATGTTTGAGGGATCTCGTGCTCTTTTACCACAATTTAGTCGTTCAAGCCTGAGGTGCTCTGGTCCCAGGGAAGATCGATAGGATGTTGCCATTACGGCCGTGTCTGTCAATTACAGCCAGATTCAGGCGGTCAGGTAGGATTGTAAATTTGTGCCAACCAGTCACAGATGTTCCAGCTGTGCAGACATGTGGCACTATTTATTCTACTCTTTTTTCATAAAGGCCACAGGGGGCAAAATATTGTCCCTACCCAGAGACTGCAGCCGTTCTCCTGAAAGCACCTTCCAATCTTCCTCTCCACGCTGGGATGATGGCATTAGGTCTTTTTAGCCCTCACATGTTTGTTTCAAACTCCCACAGCTCACAGAATTAATTTCTGTTGGGAACACAATGTGGTGATGAGGCAGGTTATTCTGGCTGGGCTTTTCCTTTATCTGCTATACAAAGCAACTGATTCACTTTCTATTAATTACCACCAGCTATGGGGACTGCCTGGTGTTTTTCCTTTGGACTTTCAGCCTTTTGAGCTCGTTCTCAGGTTTGCTGTTTGGAAAAGCAGCGATGACAGGAGCGGGAAGGAAGGATACAGGAGAAAGAGGCTGACTTACCCAAACCTTAAAGCACATCTCAGCTGGGAATGGTTATTGTGTGTGGAGCACTATATTTTACTTATATGCAGCACAATATTACTTGTCTCAACTTCCCTCCTCCCCCAACCCTATGAAAGGAAATCCTAAAAAATTGCTTTTTAACTAATTATAAGAAATCCAATAACACTAGCAGCTTATTTCTTTCTGACTAAATGTAATGAGATTGGAGCATTGCTTCATCAGGAGAATGACCTAATACAATAGCTCATTGAACCATGAGAGATTCATTAAAACTACCTTGCAAGGGGATTTTTTGGGCAATGTTTTATGTGGTGGACTTTTTTTCTTTTAAAAATAACTCCCAAGTCTAAAGCAGTTACTGCATGTAGTTGTAATCAATTTTGTAACACTAGGCAACAGAACTGGTTTTAATTACCTCTTATGTTCTAAAGATGTTACAGAAAAATCCTCACAGCTGAGCTGCACTTCATTTGTTGGAGGCTGAGGTTTGCAGCCAGGTGACTTTGCAAAATACCCAGATGTTGCACACTGGGATTTTGCACAAAACTTCAGGAGTTGGTGATAAGTTTCAAACTGCCAGAAAATTTCCATTTCCTGCTGACCTAAATGAAAAAATCTATCCCTTCCCTGAGATGTGAGTGGCAATGTGTCTGTACAGCTTTTAGAGTTGGTTTCTCACAAAGGGTACATGATGCCTATTTGCCCCTCAGCTTTGTATCTATTACTGAATGATGCATTTTAAACTGTTCTTTGTATCCATGATAACTGTGGGTTCTGAAACAGTAGAGACTTTAATACACTAAGCTTGAGGTATAAAAATGAGGCATCTGTCAGAAAAAAATACGGACTGACTTACAACCTCTATAATTAAGGTGTCAGGAAATCTCAAGCTGTTAAAATCTATTTTGAGCTACCCTAAAACATTACATCCAACAAGACAATATCCAATAACAGTAAGAGAAGGGGCAGAAGGTAAGATGATGGTTTGCAAATGCATAAAAAAAGGAACTTAAAAAACTAGATATGGAATTCTAGAGTTCAGTTCGATTGATGTAACTGTCCCCATCATCCTTTCTGCTGCCAGTAGGAAAATGTCCAGAGCATGTGTTTAAGCAACACGCACTAAAGCCTGTGGGCATGTTTGACTCTTTCTGGCAGTGTGCACAAACCCAGGCTGCTTCCACAGGTGAGAGAGGTAAATGCTCTTTCCTCCTGAGATACATCTGAAAAAATCCTAAAAGGAGCACCTTGTAATCTGGGGAAAAACCAAAAGGTTTCTCTTTCTACTGAAATCTTGGAGTGAAATAAAAGGAACCTGCAGAAATCAGCCTCTCTCTTTCTTTACACTGAGTTACTGAGCCCTGCGCCTCTCAGGGTCGTTCACCTGCTGCCTCAAAGCGTTTCCTAGGTGTTCAAACAACAACAATAACATTAAAATATGAACTAACACTCAAATAACAGCAGTTCCCTGCTTTGGCAGGCTTCTCCCTCAGGGCAAACCATCTTTCGCCGCTTTTCTTTTGCAGAGCAGAAGAGCAGGAGAGGCTCAGGAGACAGAAGGACGATGATTTGGCCAAATTGCTGCCAAAAGCTGATGCCTTTAGTTTAAGGAATAAATGCCTGTCCAAACTTGGAACTCAGGTATCACTGATTAAAAACCAGAATGCTGAGGGGTTTATTTAAAGGATTTGGCGGTTTTTACCAGCCAGCAACTCCACCTCTGAGTGAAATCCCTGGGATTCGTTCTCAGGAAGAAACCTCCCAGTAATGAAAAATCTAATGAAGAAAAAGGATTCGAAGGTTGGCCCATTTCAGAAGCTGAGGAATGTCTTGAATTTTATTTTTTTGCAGCTCCCAGCTCATTACTCCTCCTGTTTCTCAACCCTGGCCCACAGAAGTGTGTTGAAATAGCAGCTTGGCCCTGTGGAGAAGCAGGAATCCACTGAATTTCCTGGGACGCAGAGCCCAGCGCCAGCAGATGCTCCGTGCTTTGCTGCAAGCCTAGATCCTAGATTTCCAATATTGCCTAAAAACTCCTCCTTCCTGGACAATCCAGAGGATCCTGATGGGGGATGGTGGCTCTGGTGGAACCTCTGAGTACCTGCTCCAGCCTCTTGGCTCTAATTACTCCGTGAGTAGCTGAGTCAGGGGCCAGGGGTTGCTCTCTGGCTGTGAAATGGGAAAATTCCATCAGGAAAGTGCTGGAATGAGCCTGGAGGGAGGTGGGGCTTCTCCAGCCTCTCCTTCTTGGACACCTTCCTTGCTCTGCTTCGTTTTTCTGAGGGAGGAAAAGGTGAGGAGAAGCTCCCCAGGGAATATTGCAGAGGAATCTCCAGTTCCAGAAGTACAAAAAGTGCCCAGCCTCAGGAATTTATCCCAGCTCAGGAACAGCACTAACCTCTCCAAGCCTGAACAATGTGAAAACCGATTTATTTTTTAAGACTTAGCGACTAAAACCAATAAAAAGAGGTAATGCAAGGACTGGATTTTGCTTCCAGAGGGAAAAGCCTTGAATTCTATGCTGGAACTCATCATTTTCCCATCATTTCAGTGGAAAGCTTCTTGCTGAACAGGTACTTCCCAGGGCTCCTGCAGAGTGCGCTTTGCTTTGCTTTCATTCCTCCTGGAGGTAATTGGATCAATTATCTCTGACCCGAGCTGAGCTTGCTGTAGAGGGGCAGGAGGTTTGTGGAGCCCCAGGAATGGGGAATATTCCTGGGATACTCCAGGAAATGTTCCTGGGATGGCTCCAGGGAATCCTGGTGTGCCACAAAAAGCTCAGGAGCCTTTGACGTTTGTTTGGCTGCAGGGAGAGGAGTCCGTTAGAATCAAAAAGCTGCATTTGATGTAGAATATCCTGAATTTCATCGTTTCAATCTAAGCAGAAGTCCCAGTCTTAAAGCTTGGTTTTAAAAGAGATTTTTGTGCAGTGGAGATTTCTTTGACGTGCCTGGAAAATTCTCATCTTCCCGAGGGACATTTTGGGTGAAAGTTCTGGATTCTGGAGGACAATGAGGGGACCCAAAGGAGCAGTTTGGGAGCTCCCTGTCCCCCTGAGCTGTCCTGGTCCTTTCTGGGCTCCTCGGGACCAGCCCTGAGGCATTGATTGGACGCTTTCCTTGTGAATTTGGGGTGCTTTTTAAAGAAAACCTTTCGTTGGACACTGTCACCCGTGCTTTTTGGTTGTTGAGGGTTCTGGTGTTGCCTTCGGAGGCTTTGGGAAGGGAACTTTATCCCAAGAAATCCTCCCTTTTCTAGGGACCTCTCACTAGAGGTCAGCACTGCCTCGTTGCCGGCTCGGGAATGTTGGATGGTTGGGATTAAAACCGCCGAGGCTGCAGCTGCTGGGGCTTGTTTGGGTGCCTGATGTGCACCAGCCTTGGTCCTGGCACGAGGTGTCCATCCTGGGGTGTCCATCCCTGGCAGTGTCCAAGGCCGGGCTGGACATTGGGGTTTGGAGCACCCTGGCGTGGTGGAAGGTGATTTTGAAGGTCCTTCCAGCTCAAACCAGTCTGTGATCCCATGGAACCGAGTCCAGTCTTTGGGAAAAGCACCTCAGTGCCTTCAATCAACTTCTCTTTGAATGTTTATTAATGGAAGGCAAAGCAAAGGGATGAGCTGGGAGGGAAAAAAGGGGAGGGGCATGGTCTGAGGGCTGAAGACATGGAGCTGTCAAAAGGGAGGAAGGGTGGAGGGAAAAGGGACGGATGGTGTAGCAAGGCAGGGAGAGGGTTGAAGGCACGGGAGCTTCCCACAGGCATCAGCTGCGTCAATCATCAGCTGTGCCTGGAGCTCCGGCTCCTCCGTCTCCAGGCGGTCTCATCTTCTGTGGCCCCTGAAGGTCTTCTAAGGCCACCGGTTTTTCTGAGCCAGCAGATGACTGCAGTTCTGCAACTCGCTCCTCGAACATCAGCTGGACAAAGAGGCTTATCCGAGAGGGGCTGTCGTCGTCTCTCAGGGCCTGAAGAGCTGGAAGAGACAGGCACAGAGCCCCGGTCAGAGCCCGGATGTGCGGGAGTCCAAGGAGACCCTCCTGCCAAGGGCCATCCGAGCCAGCTCCTGCCGTGGCCACCACAAGAGAGGAGAGAGGGGCCAACGGGATTCGCCACAAGGTGCTGAACACGAATCGCCCCACCCGCGTCCCCGAAATCTCTCCGTGTTCTGCGCACGCCAGCCCTTGTCCGCACAGGGAGCCAGGCCCTCCGCAGGCAGGACAGGGATTGCAGCCCCCTGCGCGAGCATTGCGGCTCCCCCCGGCAGCCCCGCTGAGAACCCGCTGCCCTCACTCACCCTCGCTGAGGGCCTGGAGCTCTTCCTTCTGCCTCCTCAGGCGCACCCCGGCGATCCCTGGGAACACAGAGCCTGTCAGGGCCCCAGCGGCACGGCGCCCTGCCAGCGGCGCTGCCAGCCCTGTGGCCACACGGCCTCCTGCCCCGGCAGGGCTCGGCCCGGGCCCTTGCCGCATCCTGCCGCCCCAGGGCACGGCCGCAGAGGGCGGCAGCAGCCCCGAGGGCAGGCGCGGCTCCACGGCGCCGGGCGCGGATGCCGCTGCCGGGACGGGGGCTGGGGCTGGGGCTGGGGCTGGGAGGGAGCCCGGGCTCGTGGCTCACCGATGAGCTTGATGGCCGCCTCTCGCAGGGGCTCCTGTGGGTGCTCCAGGTAGGGCAGGGCCAGGCGCAGGTGTTCGGCCGCTCGGCTCTTGTCGTCTGCCAGCTGGAGAGAACGGCAGGAGGGAGGGAAGGGTTGGCGCGGGCTCAGCCCCTCGGCCGGGCGCTCCCGGCGCCCAGCCCCGGCCTGCGCTGCCCGCACAGCCCCGAGGCCCGGCCAGCGGGCGCCGGGCTCCGGAGGGGGCGGAGGGCCGGGCGCTGCCCGGGGAGCCGCGGTGCCGCCCCGCCCCGCGGCCCCGCTGGGCCGGCGCTCCGTCGGCGCCCGACTCGGGGCACAGGAGCCTGGAGAAGAGCCCGCGCGGCCCCACGGAAGGGAGCGGCGTGTGGGGCGCAGGCCGGAGCCCCTGCGTGCGGCGCTGGGCAGGGGCCACGGCTGCCAGCCCCGCACACCGAGCCCCGCCGTCAGGGGGCTTCTCCAGAGGCCGTCCTTACCACGCACTCGGCGAACTTGAACAGCTTCTCCGTCTTCAGCACGTGCTGGAGGTCGCTCCTCTTCAGGAAGCCGGCCGCACAATGCAGCGTTTCCCGAGAGGCCTGGAGAGCAGCAGAGACGGGAGCTGGCAGCGCAGCCCAGCCCAGGGCACGGGCCCTGCGTCCCTGCGCCAGGGCCAGCAGGAGGCTGCGAGCCGGGAGAGGTGCCCGGGCAGGAGGCAGCCGAGCCCCCTGTCAGGGATGCACCGGCATCACACAACGCCTCACCTTGGCCACGCGCTCGTTCACCTCGTGGCAGTGCAAGTAGAGTGGGAGCAGGCTCTGGCTCACAACTGTGTTCAGTGGCTCTTTGCCCTCATCCGCTACCAAGCCCATCACCTTTTGGAAAAGCTGAATGGAGAGCAGCTGCACGTGGCTGTTGTCCTGAAGGAAAGGAAGCGGAGGAGGCCTCAGCACCAATTTCTCCAGCCCAGCCGGGCAAAAGCCTAATAATCCCCAGGGCACAAAGTTTCTGGGCAGCAGCTAATGCCCGTGGCACGCAGAGCCTTACGTTTCCAAAGAGCCACAGGAGGAGGTCGGCTAGCTTCAGGGCAGTGGTCCTGCCGATCACGGAGTCTTTCCGCTGGCACACATTGGTGAGCGCAGCGAGGGACATGGCGACCACCTCTCCGTCGGCATCACCAAGCCGCTCCAGGAGGCTTGGAAGCAGGCTGCGTACACCTCCGGCCTGTATGGAACACAAGGCTGTGCTGGGAAGCCACCAAGAGCTGCAGCGCCAACACCGCCCTGGCTCTGCTAGCCCACCCTGCCGCTGCTGGGCCCAGAGGCCAAAGGCCTGTCCCGAAGCACTCCAGCAGCTGGAGCAGGAGGCAGGAGAGCTGGGAGCAGCTGCCTCAGCTCCTGAAGCCCAGCCAGCCCAAGGGGCTGCTTTCCCCAGCGCAGCTTCAGCCGCTGCCCCCTTCTCACCATCGAGGGCTCCTCGCTGAGCAGCACAAGGCCTTTGAGCGCCAGGTGACGTCTCTGCCTGCACGTGCCCCGCAGGTGCCTTGACATCTCCTCCAGGACACGGCCTGCGCATTCCCTCAGGTCCAGGTACTCGATGACCTGAAAGGCACAGGGCAGTGACAGGTGACCCGAACAGCAGGAGCCCAGAAGCGCACAGGGCCGGGCCCAGGCAGCAGCAGCAGCAGCAGCACAGGGCTCGGGCACCGGCCCAGGCAGCTGCAGCTACGAGAGGGCAGAGGGCTGAGAGGCAGCTGAGCAAGGCAGCGCTGGCTCACCTCCACCAGGAATGCCAGGGAGGGCAGATCCCAGCGTGGCTCCTCCCTGCTTAGTGGCTGGAGTAGGTAGAAGCCAATGCGGGAACAGGTGTGGCCCAAGTGACGGCGCATCTCCCTGTCAGGGGGAAAAAGGCAGCAAGAGCCTGAGGTGGGGGGGACAGTCTTCTCCCAGGAGATCTAACTCACAGGTCCGGTCTTTCCCCAGTATCTCTGGAGGGGGATGTGGGCGCTTTGGGAGGCGGCCCCTTCTGGGCACCCTCCTCTGCCAGCCTTTTCCAGTCGGCTTGGCCGGCCCTCGGTGACGAGGCCCTCGAGGCCATGAGCACAGGGACTGTGTGGGGCACAGGGGACAAATGTGGGAGAGAAGGGGTTCTCACCTGGCCAGCAGACCCACGGCATAGTGCTGGGTGTCAGCACAGAGCAGCGTGTCCCAGCCACGCTTGCACTCCATAGCCATCATCTCTGTGTTCCACCACATTTGGCTGAACAGAGCCTTCATGGCCTGCACTGCAAACCTGTGTGCAGAGCAAAACCCAGGTCACACGGCGAGCGCTGGCGCCGGCCACAAGGACATTGAAAAGACAGGAGGACTGGCACCTGCTGGGGTTGCTGGGAAGGCCGTGTTCCTCCTGGCACGCTCTCCAGAAGTTAGCAACTTCCACTGGCATCTCTTGTGTGGTGATGACAATGTGGAAGAGGAGAGCGACAAACAGACGGGCTGAATGAAGGAGCACTGCCCTGTGGCATTTGGGCACCTGGACAGTCAGCCACAGCCCCAGAGTTGCCTGCAAAAGAAGCAGCCCGAGACAGAGCTCAGTGCTAAGATGTCCGTGTGGCAGGGCCCGAGGGGAGACGCAGGGGGAGCGACGGGCCTGGAGCCCCCTGAGCCTGCCCTAAGCCAGTGCCTGAGGCAGGGAGAGGACGGAGAGCTGATGGAGAGACGACCGGGGAGCGAGCAGAGGCCGGTTCCAGAAGCTCACCGCCAGGGCAAAAACGTCCTCGTCGTCGCCATCGGAGGTGGTCGTTGTATGCAGAGGCCAATCCTCCATCACGCGGATGAGTGCTGGCAGCACCTTCTCCGCTGTCACAGCCGACGAGCCTATGGCTCTCCACATGCTTGCAGCAGCTCTGTGGGATTGGAGCTCTGTGTCAGGGCCGTCTCAGTCACAGTAGCATGCCCTGTGCAGCTGTGGAGGCCCAGGTGACAGAGCCCTGGTGCCCTGAGGGGCAGGGAGGGAGCATGGCAGCAGGCTGGTGGAACAGAGGGGCCCAAGGGTCCTGGACCGCTCCGCCTGTCTGGCAGAGCCCATTGGACAGGCTCTGCAGGGCAATGGGCCCTAAAGGCTGCTGAGCCCTGAGCTCTCAAGGCAGGTGGGCCCCATACCTGTCACACGTTGGGGCACAGCGCAGGAGGGTCAGCACAACGTCAGCAGGTTGCTCTTCGGCCAGCCTCAGAAAGTCCAAGTGCATCCTGGCATCCAAAGTGACACAGGCCGCCAGTCTCTGGTGAAGGTCCTTCACCATGGCTGGCACCTTGAGGAGACATGGGGAAGACCTGGAGCGCTGTCCAAGGGAGCAGCTTTCCCCAAGAAGTGCTTCCCCTCCCGCCACACTCTCCTGGCCTCCAAGACTCAGGGTCTCTTTTGTGTCGGTGTTTCTGAAGGCCACGGACTCAGTCACTGCCATGTCTGTATTTGCTGCGTCACTGATTGCAGCATCCAAGCGCTGAGCCAAATCTGGGCTGACATTGGGCTCTGCCTGGAGCTCAGTCAGCCTGCGGTCAGGCTCAGCTGTTGCACGGCTTCTGGTCCTCCTACGTCGAATGGGCACGAGCCTCCGGAACATCTGCAGGAGAGCAAAGGACAGGGAAGAGAGACACGTTCCATGGAGTGCTCCAAGCGCGGAGCTCGGCCGAGCAGTGACAGCAGGCCCAGCCCAGGCGGGGATGGCTGCACGTACCTTCAGTGATCTGCGGAAGTGGCCACGGGTGGGCTTCTTCTCCTGTGTCTGCTCCATGGTTGCATCTGGCAAAGAGCGAGCGCATCCAGAGCTGAGGGGTTGCAGGAGAGGCCAGAGAAGCCAGCCCTGCTCTCCCCAGGCAGGGACAGCCCCGGGATGCCCCAGGGGATGGAGCACAGCTGCTGCAGGGGCAGCCTCGGCCCCTCTTCCATCCTGTCAGTGGGCGGAATGGGAACGGGGATGGGATGGGATGGGGCCAAGCTGTCCGCAGCCATCGGCCTTGTGGCCCGGCTCTGCCACTCACCATCCTGCTGTGGCTGGAACTGCTCCAGCTCTTGAGGGGGTTGTGCTGGAGCATCTCCAGGGCTTGTATTTCTTCTCCTCCAGCAAACTGTGAAGAGGTCGCGAAATCTGCCCGCCATGTCAGCGTCTGGCCTCGAGGGCACCTTCAGACAGATGCCTCTGAGGAAACTAGGGAAAACCCTGAGGCAACAAGTCGTGCAGTTGTGCCTTGAAGGCACCTGCGGCAAAGAAGCCTCAGGAAGGCTGCAGGACAGCAAGTCCTGCACACTGGTCTTGAGGGCTCCTGCCACAACGACAGGAGACTCCTCGTGGTGCTTCAGGTCACCAGATCCTGTGGTCTGGCCGCGAGGGCACCGACCGCAGGGTTGGGAGATGCCTCGGGAAAGCTCCGAGTCACCAAGTCCCGCAGTCTGGCCGCGAGGTCAGCTGCAGGAGCAGCGCTTCGGAAAGGCTCCGGGTCGGGCACAAACGAGCGGGCTGTGTGGGAACTCCTCACAGCACCTCTCTGGCGCGTCCTGTCCCGTGGCGTGCTCCGAGCACTGTGGCGTGGCTGCGTTGTTGCCAGCACCTATGTCACCGCGTGTCACAAAGGCTCCTCGGACACCCTGTGCCTTTCCCTGCCACGGTGACCACGCTGCTGCACCGTGTCACAAAGGGCCCATGCACACTCTGCCACCTGCCCCAGCCCTGCCCCCGCTCCACCCAAAGTGGCCAAGGTTGGAAGGAATCCCTCGGCCCAAGTGTCTAAGAGAGCCCAACAGGACCTTGAATGATTTGATGGCTCGAGCCATCGGCAACCGCTGCCCTGCTCTGCGGGCTCAGGGCGGCAGAAGGAGCCCCCAGGGCTGCCGACGCAGCCGCAGCGGGAAGGGCACGGGGCCTGCCGCAGAAGCTGGCACGGCCTCCCTTCTCTCAGCTGATAATTGTCTTCAACCAAAGTCAGACTTTCACTTCAAAGCCAGCTCAGTGCAGGCATCCATCTTTCCATTTGCTGTGTTTCCAAAGCAAGGAAGGGGCAGGAGTTTAGGAGGGGCTGGTTCAGCTCAGCCTTGCTGATAAAGCAATTTGGGTTTTCCCTCATCAATCTGTTTCATTAACTACAAATGCAGAATTGGAGAAGTTGTTGGATATTTTTGCGTTTTTCTGCAGCTGGCGGCAGGAGACTTTGCTCAGACAGGGGGTTGGGGCTGTCCAGCCTGGAGAAGAGAAAGACCTGGGGAGATTTCATTGGGGCCTCCCAAGACCACAAGGGAGCCTGAAAGAGCTGCAGAGGGACCTTGGACAAGGACCTGGAGAGCCAGGACAAGGGGGAATGGCTTTAAACTACAGGAGGAGAGATTTAGATGGGATCTTGGGAAGGAATTCCTCCCTGGGAGGGTGGGGAGGGCTGGGCTGGAATTCCCAGAGCAGCTGTGGCTGCCCCTGGATCCCTGGGAGTGTCCAAGGCCAGGTTGGAGCCCCTGGGACAGTGGGAGGTGTCCCTGCCCGTGGCAGGGTGGGGCTTGAAGGTCCTTCCATCCCAAATTCCATGATTCCAACCCAAAGATAACCTGGATTGGAGGCAGCAGTGCCTGGGGGCTAAAGCACCTTCCCAGCTGTTATCAGAACAGGAGTTGCAGACATTTTATCCCTGGGTTTTCTTCCTTGTCCCTCAGCTGGGAGGTGATGGGAACGACCAGCAGGAGCTTCCCCAGGCCCTGGGAGTGGGACACTGGGAAGGGGACACTGGGAGTGGGACACCGGGAGTGGGACACTTTGGGAGTGGAACACTGGGAATGGGACACATTGGGACAGTTTGGGAGTGGGGACACTGTGGGAATGGGACTCTTTGGGAATGGGACTCTTTGAGAATGGGACACTGGGAATGGGACTCTTTGGGAATGGGACACTAGGAATGGGACACTTTGGGAATGGGACACTGGGAATGGGACACTGGGAATGGGACATTTTGGGACAGTTTGGGAACGGGACTCTTTGGGAGTGGGACGCTTTGGGAGTGGCACTTTTACAACCACTATTGGCTTTGTGGTTTATCCTGAGACAACAGACCCAACCATAAATTGTCACTTCAGGGCCAGCATTTAGTGCCAGCTCAGGGAAATGCAGGGTGGTTGTGGCAGGTATTAAACACCCCCAATAAATCCTGGAGGAGGATCCCAGGGTAACAATGCCTGCTTGCCAAATCTGTTTGCAGAGCGCACAAAAGCAACGAGGAAAACATTGCAACAGCACAAAGGTTTTCTCACAGCTCCACCATAGGCTGCTGCCTCAGCAAAGCTGATTGTTGGTGCTTTTCTTCCAGCCCCAAACTGGGATTGAGCCAGGCCCTGCATCCATTGGGACTGGGATGCTGTGGCTGTAGGATAAACCCCCAGCCAAGCCCCCCAGGGAGACATTTATCCTGTTTGGAGCCCGTTTATTTTTCCTCCTTCCCCTGAAGATGTGTGTGAGGAGCAGAGATTCAGCCAGGCCCTCTTCCCAGGCCCATGGGATGTGTGTTTCTTTCCCATTTCCTGGAAGCGCTCGGCGTTTGGGGAAGGTTGCTGGGCCACGAGGAGCTGCTGGACACCATCCACAGCCCCTCTCAGGCATTTTCTGCTGGGTGGGACTCCCTGAAAATCCCTTCAGCTTTGTACGGAAAGCACTTTTCCTACGGGGCACACAGGGTGTGAGGCTGGCTCTGGGAAAGAAATATTGCCAGGGAAGAAAGGCTGGGAACGTGTTGACGGCAGCACTGCTCTTTCAGGTGTCACTGTAAGAAGCTTCTAAAAAGCTCCATTTCTGCTTGGTGGGCAGAAAGTGCAGGAAAAAGTGCTGGGAATGTCCACATGGACTTCAATTAGCATCAAGCAGCATCACAAGTGGTTTCGTCCAGGCAGGAGTCACAGTCACTGTGAGGTGATGAAAACGGAGATGGGATCTGCTTGAGGCGGATGGTGCAGCGGCTGCGCACCTGCGACGTGTATCCCTCAGGGTACCTATTTCTTTAGAACACTATGAAGACTAGAGGGAATTGAAAGTCCACTGCAGTTTAGGTTGTTCTTCACGAGATTGTTCAAGTCGAGCACAGCCATTCTCTTCAGCAGACACACGGGCAGGGGCTTCTTGGAGCGCTGCTCTGGCACCCATTCTTTGGAGGAGGGGATTGCAGGAAAGAAGAAAAGAAGCTCATCAACTACTGAAGAGGAAGAGTCACTGACAGGAAGCAGTGGGTTAAGAAATGTGAGGGGAAAAAGGCAGAAAACATGAGGTGACAAGTGTGAGAAATGGGAGAGGAAAAAGGAGGGAAGTGTGAGGGAAGAAAAGGGTAGGAAACCTGTGTGGGAAAGGGTGAGAAAACTGAGGGGAAAATGGTGAAGACGTGAGTGAAAATAGGAGAGGAAGGTGAGAGGAGGAAAAGGCAGGACATATGATGGGAAAATTCTAAGAAACATGATCAGGGAAGGCTGAAAAACATAGAGGAAAAAATGGAGGGAAATGTGAGGGGAAGAGAGTGAGAAAATTACTGGCAGAGAGAGAGAAACAGGCAGCAAATGTGAGGGGAACATGGTGAGAATCCTGAGGGGAAAAGAGGGAGAAACCAGAGGGCAGAAAAAGGCAGGAAACATTAGGGGGAAAAAAAGGGGGGGAAGTTGGATGGGAAAAGTGGCAGAAAACAGGAGTGAAAAAAGGGCAGAAAATGCTAGAGGAAAAGTAGAAGCAACATGAGGGGGAAAGAATGATAAACGTGAGGGGAAAAGTGGGAGAAATGTAAGAGGGAAAGCCTGGGAAACATGAGGGCAAAAGTGAGAAACATGAGGAGACAACTTGGAGAAAAATGACTGAGGAAAGGAGAAAAGCATGAGGGGAGAAAAGGGCAGGATAAGTGAGGGGAAAATTGTGAGAATCGTGAGAGAACAAAAAAGCAGGAAAAAGCGGGAAGTTGGGGAAATGTGAGGGGCAAAGCGTGAGGAAAGGGAGCTGAAAAGGGTGGGGAAAATGAGTAAAACTTGGGAGGCAAACATGAGAGGAAAACTGTGAGACTCGAGAGGGGGAAGGGCTGGAAATGTGAGAGGGAAAAGAACAGGAAATGTGAAGGGAGAAAAGGAGAGAAGGCAGGATTGGCATGACAGCTGAAATGATTCCTAACACATTCCCCCATGCATTTGCCCATTTATTGCACTAGCCCAGGGCTTCTCTGTATGTCCGTCTCCCCCTGTGCCTTGATTCCTGTTCGGAAGCAGTAGAAGTGCAGGATGTGCCCACCAGCAGGAGCTGCTCCAAGCTGGGAAGGGGCCAGGTGGTGCTGATTTCCAGAGGCTTCTGTGTCCCAGGTGAGGCCAGGGCAGGAGTGGGTTGAAAGGTGCTGCTGCTGCTCCTCTGTGCCAGAGAGCCCTGGCCGGGCAGGGCACGGCGCCCACTGCACTGCGGGCTCTTTCTCCTGCCACAGCTGGGCACACCTGGCAACAAATCATGACGACTTGTGGGGAAACCAAGGGCTTTGTGGAGGCTGCCTTGCTCTGCACACACCCGGGCCACCTGCAGCACAGAGCTTTGGCCCCCAGAAAGGCAAACCCGAGGGGAACAGCTGGAAAAGGTTTCATTTTCACCTGTCAATAGATGACTTTATTTCAGTGCTGGGTGCGTGGGGAATCACTTTCCTAACACGTGCTCAGCCAGAAATCCCACCTACTCATTTGTAACCATGGAAATAAGACCTACTCATTACTTTGCTGAAACTCACAGGCTAAACATTCCCTCAAATTAGTTGACATATTTAAATCACTTCTCAGAAGTTACTGACAGGAGAGTAGGGCTCTCTTGAGAGTCTCGGGTGGTCATTTGGGGAACATCCCATTGCTGCAATTCTCCTCTGATGCTCAAGAGCCTCCTACAACCACTCTTTTCCCCTTGAATGCATTCCAGCTACATTCTTGGGAAGACTATTCTCAAGGCTAAGGTAGTCACTTGCACACATCAATCACTGCTCTGGAGGAATAGAGGGCTCAACAGTCTGTTAATGCAAAGGGAATTCACAATTTGTTACAGTTCAATATTTTCTCAAAACCTGCCTTCTCTGGGCATTGCTCACAAGCATTTCTTTAATTCACCTTGAAAATGTTTTTGCTGACTGAAGCCACATTGTGTCTTTCCTTCAGCAATTCAGAAGAAAAACACAAACTGCCTGCTGAAACCCTTCTGCTCCCTTCCAAATCAGTTCACTGCTCAAGCACGGGCCACAGGCTCCTGCCCGATTCCCTCTGTGAGATAGGAGGTAATATTTTGCTGCAGCTGCAGGGTTATGAGAAGAAAGAACGAAAGCTGTTGGTTCTTGGGGTTGTTATTTAGGGTTTGGGTTTGTTCTAGTTGATTTGTTGGGTGTTGCTGTGAGCTGGGAGAGGGGCCAGCGTGAAGACCAAACCAAAAGGGAAGTAGGAGAAGAGGGGAGGGGACAGAAAAGGAGGCGGTGGGGACAGAATACAAGTTTCCTATTTCCCGGCCAAAGGGAAAGGGGACACGGTTCGCCCTGGGCTGGGAAAGGCAATAAAAAGCAGCATTTTCTGTGTGTGTGTTGTGTGTGTGTTTGGCTCTTGGGAGAGGGAGATACACACCCAGCTCAGGTGAATCCATCCTAAGAAACAGTTCTCTTTGGCTTTGATGACGTTGTCACCCCATTAAATTTCATCTGAGAGTTGGCTCCTCTCTAACACCTCTCAATCTCCCAGCAGCTCAGGGCTGCATTGCACAGTGCTTGCTGTGTGCCAGAGAGCTCAAAGCAGGCTGGCCTGGCGCCCCGGAATATTTCTGCAGAACACTCTGCATTTCACTCTTTTGCTCTGGCTCAGTGCACAACTCCAGCACTGCAGGCGCTTCCTCCCAGAGCCGTGTGAGGCCCCGGCTCCTGCAGATGTGAGCTGACAAGCTGTCCCTGCCTGCCGCTGGCCTCGCTTCCCCCGGCAGAAGCGCCGTGCCTGAAGGAGGCTGCCCTGTGCCGGAGCCTGCGGAGCAGCCCGGCTCCCTCCCCTGTGCCCAGAGCGCTGCACACACTGCTCACCTTGGCCAGGAGTTAGAGGGCAGCCGGCACAAGGGTGGCAATCCTCAGCCAGGCCTGCAGCCCTCGCCTGTGGTTTGCCTTTCTCTGCTCCTGTGCACGCTCCGGACGGCCGATGCCACCGGTCTGTGCTGTGCCCAGCACGGCCACGCTTCCCCTCGGGAGAGCCTTCCCCACTTTCCAACTGTACCAAAGAAGCCATCAATGTCACTCTCCACCTCTAAGAAAAAACTGACACTTCAGAAGAAAATGTTGAGCTTTCTCAGAGACTCAGAAGGAGGGGAATCTTTGAAAAGAGTTGAGGTTTCACAAACTTTATTTCCAATCCTATGCTACTATCCTACTCCACTGTCCTAGCTGCAATCCTACTCTACAGTCCTATTCTACAATCCTTCTCTATACTGGTGTTGGAGAAAACAGTTGTCTGATTCCTGTCTCCTCCTTCCACTCTTTCACTGAAGTGATCAGTGGCACCAGGCTGGACACAGGCTTGGCTGATGTTACAAATGGATGCTGCACAAAGAAAAAAAAAAAAACAAGAATGAACCATTACTTTGCAAGCTAAGAGCCTCAAAGGCAGGGCAATATTTTTCAAAGGAAAAGGAGATTGAATCAGAGTACGTCTAAGGAGCAACAGTGGGGCCACATTGGCACAGCTTGCTGCAAGAGCTGCTATGTGCCCCAGGCCTGGAAATATCTCCGGTCTGAGCATCCTGATCTCTTGAAAGAGGTCCCTGGTCATATTGCAGGGCACTTGGAGCAGATGACCCTTACAGGCCCTTGCCAGCCCAGCCCAGTCTAGGATTCCTGACTGTTCTCATTTGAACAGCACCAAGAGTGGAGGTGAGGAAGAGGAGGCTCCCCTGATGCAGTGCAGGAGGAGCCCGTCCCTGGGACACTGTTTCCCCTGCAGCCCCTTGGCATTTTACCTGCAGCAGCTCCTTGGCAGACCAGCGCCGCGCCTCGTCTCTCTGCAGGCAGCAGCTCAGGAAGTCACACAGCAAAGGGGAGCGGAGCTTGGGCTGCTGCAGCTTTGGGATCCCTTTGGTGGCTTTCAGGAGTTGAGCCTGAAGAGAAAGGAAACACGAGTTTCTCACCCGCTTCTTTCACGTCTGGAACTGCTCTCCCAGATCCCATTGTTTCAGCTGCACTCTGCAGTGGCACTTTCTGCCGTGGCACAGAGGCAGAGATGACTTTCCTGACCAACAAAACACCCAAAGCCCGATGCAGCCACAGCTTTCCCAGCATCCAGCAGCTTTTGCCTTGGCAGTTGATTTCATTGACTGGCCTTGTTAGTGGAAACAATAGCAGCAAAAGCAGGTTTCCTTCTCTGAGGGTTCACCTGAGCAGCTTGACAGGCTATTTGGAAGAGGCACTTTGCTCTACTAACTCACTCTACTATTTCCAAAGATAATTACATGAAAAGCATCTCTGCAGCTCTTGTTGGTCCCTTAAGCACAGCTGCCATCAAACCAAAGTCATCAAGCTTTTTCCTTGGTTCTTGAAAACAATGGGAATTGCAAGCAAAGAAAGGAAATCCCTCAGTTATTCCTCAGGTAAGGAAACAAACATTTGGAATCTCATCTTCCACACAGACACATGAAGATGCATGCACAAATGTCTTGGGACGAAAATGCCTCTTTGGGCACACAGGAAACACCTGCACCTCCGTCTCTCATCAGACTGCAAATTTCAGCTTCCCTTAGGCAGCAAAAGGAAAATTTTGGTGGTCAAAGCAGAAGAGGGAGAAACGCCACCCATGTGGTAGCCCTCTGCTCATTTGGACACTCAAGTCAATGCATTAATGGCATGGCCATCCTAGAAAGTGCCTGGAAACAAAGGGGTGGGTTTGGCCGGCTCTCCACATGGCCAGGCTTCATCTTAGTGACATGGAGGTGACGGCTTGGCTTAGGAAAGAAAGACGGTCACTGAGTGTTTCAGCAGCACCGCACAAGAAGCACAAGAGACTCTGTGGCCTTCACACCCTCTTGTTAAGGTTTCAGGCAAATTTCCTTGTGAGAAGAATGGGGGTGCACTTCTTCTCTCCAAACCACTGTTTTATAAACATCCTCGGGTTTGGGTTACTTTCCTTCATTTCAGGAAAGATAACACCACTTCTAAGATGCTTGTTTGCTGCTATTAGGGCTGTCTACAAAGCCAAAAGAGCTGGAACGACTTCTAAGCCAAAGCCCAGTGTTGCCTGAGAAGGGAGATTGTTTGCCTGGGCTAAGGCTTGAGTTCCCCCACGGATGCAACCAAAACCCCAGCAGATGCTGATGTGCTGCCGGGACATTTTCAGAAAGGGACTGTGGTGGAAGTAGTTCCAGCGGATGGCAATGGCATTTTGTCCAGTGGCACACACAAAGTGGGATGGGGGAGAAAGACAGCGGGATCAGAGAGTATTTACACCTTACCATGGCAGAATTTTCCTCCCAGTCAGGAGCTTCTCCTTCCACCATTTCAATGACCACGATTCCCAAAGACCATATGTCCACTTTGGGCCCATAGGGTTCACCGTTCACTTCAGGTGCCATCCACTGAAGAGTCCCGACCACCGATCTCCGTCTACTCTGCTCAGGGGTGAGTTGAGCAGAGAGGCCAAAATCAGCTGGGGAGAGAGCAAAAGACCGTTTTTATTTGAATCCTGTGCAATTAGGAAAGCACGCAAAAGAATTTCCCGGTAGAAGTTTGAGAATGTGCTCGTGAATCTCCTGGACAACCGTCCCTGCCTTGTTTCCTCAGGACTTTAGCCAAGGAAATATGGTGCTGGCTGCTTCAGAAATCCCCACATTTTTTACACTGCCTCCAGCAGGGGCTTTTCAAACTTTAGACATGTAGCTCCCTCCCTCTGGAAGGGACACGCACAGAGCAATGCCACTGTGGACTGCTCGAGCCTTGCCATAGGTCTGTGCACGTTGCCACCGCGTGGTCAGCTCACAACAGGCTCCCTGCACTGCCACCAGCGCCATTTTGGGGGGGCTGGCACTCACTCAAAAGCAGCCCCACAGCCCACATATCCCTGGAACGCTGCACCTGCCCAAGAATATACTGACCCAGCTTGACAGAGCCATCCGTTTTGAGAAGGATGTTGAGGCTTTTCAAATCTCTGTGCATCACGTGGTTGGCGTGGAGAAAGTGTAGTCCTTGCAGGCACTGAGAGAGAAACCAGAAACAGGAGGGCAAATATCAGTGATGTGATTTCATCACACAAGAAAGGAAACAGCTCTCCAAGATTCCCTCTGCAGGGGAATGAGGAGTAATGGCAGAACACAGTGCCACTGAGGGGAAGAGCTCGCTGCTCCAACACAGGCAGAGCAGCACCTTTCTAAAGAAAGGCATGTCAGCTTGCCAAAGAGCAACAGCAACTGCTGGTGTAGACTCTGCCCTGCAAACCAGCCAGGATGACTGCTGCTGCAGTGGATGTGCTCAGAAGCACACAGCACTCTGGCTGCACTGCTAACCTTTCCAGCTGAGGACTCAGAGAAATGAGTCTCTCTTTCTTCTTTGCTGTTCCTTTCAAATGCTCCCACCATCACCACCTTTGCTTTTACAGGCAAGGAATGCAGTGCCAACAGACCAAAGTTTAGAGAGGCAAGATGGAGAAGAGCAAATACAAGAGCCAGAGTGAAAATGCAACAGCAGGAGACAAGAGGACAAGAACAGAGTCCAGTGAGTGCAGGGGCACTGGCAGGCAGTTCATTTGAGAGGCTCTTGCTTGCCCAGAGCATATCAGCCACACAGAAACAAAGCCTGGCTCATGGTATCGCTCCTGTTCTGAGCCCCTTTCCCAGACAATCCTGCCCAAGCTCTGGGAAGCACAGCTGGGATCCCCGACTGACCTCCCGACTGATGATGGCAATCTCGTCTTCTGTCAGGCGAGTCTTTTGGATTGTGTCGTAAAGACTGCCTCCATCCATGTACTCCATCACCAGCCACAGTTCTTCATGCACAAGGTAGCTGAAAGAAGGGAACAAGGCCATGCAGATGAACATGCATTCGTTGGCTCCTTTGCTTGATTCTTGTTTCTGGGTTGCTTTGTGACAAGGACAGAATTAAAAGAATTAAAGACATTCCCTCCGGGCTGTGGGTTGTTTGCAGTCTGTGCAGTCTCAAGGAGAACAGCACATCTGTCAAAAGGAGATGTCTCTGATGGCCAGCAATCAAAAAGTGCAGTTTAGTATACGCCAAGATGAAAAACCTGTCCCGCGTGGTATTTCTGGAAAGAAGCACCTAGTGTTCCTGGCATGGCCAGCCCTGAAAAAGAGGGGCAACAATCCAAGGGAAATCCTCCCTAGCATGCTTCATCAGCATTGAAGAAACCTTAAAAAATCCATCCTGAGACAACATGGAGGCAGCCAACTTACAGGGTACTGACTTCTTATGGTAGAGTTGATGCAGGTTTTTGAACAATTTTTCAACTATGTGTTGGAAAGCCAGGGATGACTCACGGAGATAAACTGCACTCTCTTCCCATCCATTGGAGATGAGTAGAGAAATAATAATGAAGCAATAATTAACAGCTTTCTTTTCTGCTAGTGTCCAAAGTGGGGTTTTAACCTTGCATACTTTTACTATGTAAACAAACCTTCATGGGATGAGACCATGACCACTCACCCGTCTAAATAATGGACAAGATGGGGACTCATATTCCTCTTCATGACCGTGATTTCAGTAACAATATCCTCCATCTCGCTCGGTCCCCGAAGATAGATTTTCTTGATAGCCACCTAGAATGACATTGAAAATCAGTAACTTTAGAAGTTGGAGGAATGAGACCAAAACACACATGGGGAGAGAGATTTTGCAATGACACCGCCAAGCCGTGCCAAAGTGCCTTGTAATTAGACAAAGGAGTAATTAGGAAGTGACATTCCTACAGCCCATTTCTCTGCTCCTTTGGGGGCCAGATCCAGGACACGTGGCCACTGACCACATTTTGCCTTGTCCACTTGTTAGCAATGGTGTGTCAACTCTCACCCCCCCAAAGCTCTGAGCACACTCTCTGTCTGTCTGTACTTGAGAAGAAGTAATGCGTGACTTGGTACTCTGTGGATACATCTCGGGCTATAGGCAGGGCTTGGGGCTTTTAGGGACACCTTGCAGATCTCTCCCTACGTGCAGTTCCCAAGTGCAGCACTGCAGGTGGCTAAGGAACTGCCAGGAACATTCAGATGTATTTGCTGGCAGCCAGAAATGAGAATTCAGGACTCTGAAGCCGTAGCCCCAGAGAGCAGTGAGATGCTCCTTTGTTGGAGCATCTGAGAGCCAGGGAGAGCATCCTTCTCTGAAAGGAACCGCTGTCCTCCTTGCCTTCCTTCTGGCAGCTGAGCAGGACAAAGGCTGCCCCAAATGCAGTTGGCAGGCTGGCACCAGTCTGTGCTTCTTGTGCCTTTGCAGCACAGCTCTAGCCACAGCTGCAGCCGCAGCTGACACGAGACAGGAAAGCCCTGGAGAGCAGCAGAATCTGCAGGGGCTCTTGACATTTACCTCTCCGCCCGTGGCAGTGTCGATCGCTCTGCAAACCTCTCCAAAAGCCCTAGAAACAAAACAGCAGCAAAGAAAGGAGAAGCCATTTAGACCTTGGAGTGAAAGCCAGCCCAGACAGGAGATGTCTGCTGGAAATGCCTCCAACCTGCAGCATGCAGGAGGGCACTGCCAGAAGGCAGATGATGCATGTTCCTCTCCAGTGCATGGGCACTGGGCCTGTTTCTGAAGCCTTGGGGTTTAGTGCCTCAGCTCCAAAGGCCAGGTGATTCTTTCATCGTGGATTTCAGTTTCTAAACTGGGCGGTTTTTATCCTCACCACAGACTATTTCCTTCAGCAAACTCTTGGGAAGAAATGCTCCTGAGAAGTGTTATCTGACTGCTATGATAGGGGGTAGGTTGCTGTTTCTGGCAATGAAATAGAAGTGTCTTTGATAATGCCTTCTGACCACACTTCCAAATTCTGGCCGCTACTGAGAGATGGGGCAGACTAACCCGCGTGTCTGAATATGTTTGCACCTTGCCTGACTTCACACTTGACAGATATTCCAGCAGCAAATCAGCTGCCCCATGACTGTGTAGAAGCAACTGTGGTTGGACTCACCCTCTGCCAACAATTTCCTTTTCGGTGTATTTCCTCCGGGGATTTTCTGTGCTCACCATTTGCCCTGAGGGAAACAAAATGCAAAATGCTCACTTGAAAGCAGACATCCCACTATCCAAGAGATACAAAAGGCAGCCCTGCTGGGGCTCTACAGTCTGGCCTTCTGAGTCCTTTGTGGCCAGCTGGGTAACAACAACAACAACAACAACAATTGCAACAAGACAGGCAGCTCTGCAGTACAAGCAGGTCAGCACAGAGAATGATTTTCTACAGTCCTTTGAAGAGATGCCTTGGCAGAAAACAAAGCACAGGGAGATGCATTCCCAGGAGAGGAGGGCATCTTCCCCACCTTGCAGCAGTTTCCCAAAGGAATGCCTTTCCCTTTGTAAACCCAAGCAGCTCATGCTCTAAACAACCCCAAGGGGCCTTCAGCAGCAGGACCCTCACCCTTGATGAGCAGGCTGAGCTGGAAGACGCCCTTGCCCGTGGCCCACGTGAAGAACCACACTGCTTCTCCTCCCCCTGACAGCAGGGATTAGTCCCTGCCATTGCACTCGCCCTCTCAGCCCCGCACACGTGCCCACCTTCCCGCAGCGGGCAAGGGCAGCAAGGACAGCAGTGCTCCTCAGGTGCCGGCGGGACACGGACAGCTGCCCAGAGGAGATGCTGACCCTCTGTGAGCCCAGCCCAGGCCGTGCAGGAGCCGGCCCAGAGCAGGGGCTGCTGCCTCGGGGCAGCTCCGCGCTGCAGCGGCCGGCCGGCAGCGGCACTCTCCCAGCTAAGGAAGGCTCCAGCCTCGGCGCTCACACCAGCCCTCAGGGCCAGGGCAGCCACCGCCACAAAGCTGCCAAAGCCCAGGCACCAGCACTGACAAGTAATGGCAAGAAGGCACGGCCACACCCAGCCCCTTCCAAGCTGGTGCCCCCACTGAGGACACAGCAGGATTGGCTTGGAGAGCAGACACACCCAGGTGCACGTCAGTGCCCTTTTGTGCCAGCAGGTGATGGGAGGCAGAGAGTCAGCTGGGCTCTCTTCTCAGCCCCACCAGGTCTTATCTGAGGGCACAGGACGGGCAGCTGCTCTGGGCAAGAAGCAGCTTCAATGACTTGTGCTGTACAATCACAAAGGGCACTGAGATGAGGAGGATCAATGGGTCCAGCTATGCTGACACATGCTCACAATACACTGTCCCTCAGAGAAGAAAGACACAAGACGTACTCATGAACCCCAGGAAGTCATCCTCCTCATACTCCATCTCCTGTTGCTGAGCAGCAGCTTTGTCAGTGCTGGAGATGAAGGAACTGCCCAGGCTCCACTGCTCAGCTGGGGCAGGCCAGGCCCCTTCAGGTGACACTGCTGCTCCTGCTGCTGCAGCTTCAATAGAAGAGCCTGTGGAGATCTGAGACAACAAAAGAGTTTGTGTCAGAAAAGTGGCTGGCAGAGATTAGCCCCAGATCCCATTTTAAATGCAAGCCCTTAGGAAGGTGCTGTCAGCCAGTGACTGGGAGCTGCTGTCAAGCTCAGCTTTTTCACCTTTCTGCCCACAATTCACATTAATTCAGCCACTTCTTTCTGCTTCTCTGCCCACCTCTGCTTCCATTTTACCAAAAGAACAACCTGGCAACCAAGGCACCAAAATCCCTGACTTGAAGCAGAAACTCCACGTCCCCAGTGTGTCTCTGAAATGCTCCCAGGTAAGCACAGCCAAGAAGCTCGTGGGGACAAACCGCCCCAAAAAGCTTGTGTTGTCACATCAATACTTTTTGTGCCTGTGGGTACTTGGCGAGTCTGTGGAGGGGGACAGGTGTCCCCAGACCACAGCGTCCCCTACGTATCCACCAAGGCTGAGCACAGTGCCTTTGACATGCTCCCTCCTCTGCAGACAGGGAACCTTCCTGCTCCAGGCTGGCCTCTATCAGAATCCCAGCAAGCTGGGGCCTAAACATGGCAGCTCAAAGCCCATTTTCCAGCTGTCACTGGCTGAGGGGAATGGCTAGGTCTGGCAGGACTGCAGCACTCGGCATCCTCAGCCACCAACAGCAAGAGCTGGCTGCTCAGAAACTTGCAGCTCTGCCTCGCACTAAAGACAGCGCCCTCCAGAAGTGGCACTTACCGTCTTGGAAAGTTGCGGCTGTGGTGTGACCACAGCTGGAGCCTTGTGGTCATTTGGCTCCTCTTTGCCTTCTCGTCCAGGAGCAGAGGAAGCCAGAGGAGAGTCTGCTCTTGGTTCTGGGATCTGTGGACAGACAGGAGCGTTAGACACAGGCCATGACCTATCATTTAGAACCTTCTTTCTCTTCAGCTCTAGAACCAGCTCTACTAAGCACAAATCATCAACTTGCAGAGCAAGGGGATTCTAAGTCCCTCAGACTAAATTCTAATGGGCTGATTCAACTGGACACTGCAAATTGCTCCAAATTACATATTCCCCCCTGACTACTATCAGGAAGCACATTCTCTCTGCAAAACTTATCTTTTAGTTCTTTTAAAGCTCTGAAATGGAAAATTAGGAAATAGGCAGTGATGCCTTTGCTCTTGCTGCTGTAGACATGGAAATGGATTTTCTTGCAGCCTACTCAGCTGGCCCTCTACACTCTACTGCCACAGGCCAAGCTCACAGCTTGCTGCACAATTCTTAAACGCCAAGAACATCAAATGTTCTTTCCTTACTCACCTTGGGATCAGCACCTCTGAATACCCGGCTCAGGTGACCTGCAGTGGGCAAGGGAAAATGAAGCAGATGCTTTGAGAAAACTGGAGACAACCAGAGCATTTTTAGAAGACCTTCCAAGGCCTCCCAGTCTACATTTTCAAAGTTGTCCTGCTTGACCCAGCAAGGGAGGAATTGGCAAACTCTGCTGCCACAGACTCTCCAACAGAGGGAACGCAACCCCTGCAGGCTCCCTTGCAAATGCTGCCCGCACGGCCGTGGCTACACACACCCCCTTTGGAGCTGAACATGTTGACAGGAGCTTTACCCAAGCGGCATCTGGATGGCCTTTCTGTTTCCAAATGAACTCAGTCACTAAGAAAGAGCAGGAAGACACAAAAACCAGGTTAGGTGACACTCAGGGAAAACCTCTACTTACCTGCCAGGTTAGTTAGGAAATAGCAGGAATAGGCAACTCCATAAACAGTGAAAACTGCAGCGGCGAGTTGCCCAATCATTGTGGCAACTGCTGTGCAAGTTTGCAGACTGCGCTCTAACGCTAGCTAAAAGAAGTCTCCTGTCAGTCAGCAGCTGCCCCCTGACAAAAGCCTCAAGCACAGGACCAAGTTCCTGCACTGAGCAAGGCCAAGAGCTGCTCTGACACCCCTGAGGCCTTCCGTGCACCAAGGCAACCTTGTGATGTCACCACGACCACGTGACAACCGTGCCCTGACATCACAAAGCAAACGCTCTGCCTTGATCTGGATGGATGGAGGAGGGCACGTGGACTCGACTACTGAGGACTCATTGCAGATGCTAGAATTAAGGGCTGTCCTTTGGATCATTATGAATTGGCCTGATCAGGGTGTAAATATTGTCACAGACTCATGATACGTAGTAGGGGTAGTGCTGCGGATTGAGGATGCATTGATAAAGGATATAAAGAATGACAGGTTATGGGAACTTTTGAGGCAGCTGAGGCAAGCTGTTCGGCTGCGCTCAGCTCCTTTTGCGATTTTGCATATTCGAAGCCACAAATGGTCAGAAGGTTTGGGTCAGGGTAATGCCATAGCTGATCAGTTGGTTTCTGTTGCAGTACCACAAGACGGATTTCAGCAGGCACGTATTGCTCATGAGACTTTTCACCAGAATGCGCGAGGCCTAAAGAAACAGTTTCGCATATCTCTGAATGATGCCCGTGGTATTGTCAGATCCTGTCCTCTCTGTAGTCAGCATGGGCCTGGACTAGGGATGGGAGTAAACCCACGGGGCCTTGGACCCAATCAGATCTGGCAAATGGATGTAACTCACGTATCCTCCTTTGGTAGATTGAAATATGTGCATGTTACAATTGATACTTTCAGTAAATTTATTTGGGCTTCAGCGCAGCCGGGAGAGAAAGCTCTCCACGTGGTACGACACCTAACTACTTGCTTTGCGGTGATGGGGGTGCCAGAACAGATTAAGACAGATAATGGCCCTGCATATGTGAGCAGCAGGATCCAAAGGTTCTTACAGAAGTGGGGTGTGACACACATCACAGGTATCCCACATTCACCAACAGGTCAGGCGATTGTGGAGCGAGCCCACCAAACACTCAAGGATTATCTGTTAAAATATAAGGAGGAGGTGGATGTGCAGACCATGCTATCAAAAACACTATTTGTATTAAACTATCTGTGTGTAATGGGGGACCACTCGGAGCCCCCTGCGGTCATCCACTCAGGGGGAGTAAAGGAGGAAGCAGCTAAGCCATTGTTTAAAGTCATGTACTGAGATCCCAAAACTGGAGTATGGGAAGGTCCCGCAGAGGATCAGTACATGGGTAGAGGTTATGTTTGTGTTCTTACCCCCACAGGGCCCCAATGGATACCTAGTAAATGGATCCGTCCTGCTAATGACCCTGCAAGAGCGACATCGATACTGGACAGCCAGGGTTAGAGGGGGTACACTTAATTGAAGACTTAAGGGCAAGAGAAAACCTACAACTGCTCTGGCAGTTTGACAAGGTAGTACAGAGAGATCACTCCATGACAATTCATACCCAAATAGCTAAGTTGTAAGAACTCACTAGTCATTTGCAGCAAGACACAGGCTTGGCTTTAACAGATTGGCTATGATCTTTCGGGCTAGGGCCTTGGATAACCTCCCTACTGCAACATGTAATCAATATTGTGATTGTTATTATACTGCTTGTACTTTTTGTATCTTGCTTTTTTTGCTGCTTGCAACAGATGATGTATCGCATAGCAGAAACAGTAACTACTCGACACGCTGCGTTTGCTGCACAAAATAAAAAAGAGGGAATTGTTGAAGAATGGTTAGCAGAGCAAGGCCACGGATCATTAGAGGCCTCATGGCCCGATACCAAGTGCTAGCAGCCTACGCGCTGCTAAGATAAGCTGTCCTTGGGACAGCAGTAAGCATGGATACAGGCCAAAGACAAAAGAACTTGTGCTTAATAGAGCGTAGCAGTAAGCACGTATACAAAGTTTTCAGCATGCCAAGAGGAGGAACCTTCTCACGCTTGATATAGCCAATCAAGTATAGATGAGTAGTGTATGCTAACCAATTATAATTTGACAAGTATGCTGAATGCTTGGGGCAAAAGTATAAGAACGGATGTTATGAGCAATAAAGTTGAACAATGCTTTACCAATCATATTGATTGATTGCATTCTTCCCTCGCCGAAATCCTGCGCAGTGCAGCACATCCTGCGTAGGAGATGGTCCTGGTGTCCCAGAGGGAATTGTGCATGGCTTTGGGGACAGTGGTGCAGATGGAGCCCAGGTCGCTGAGGGCCAGGTTGAGCAGGAAGAAGAACATGGGGCTGTGCAGGTGGTGGCCGCAGGCTACGGCGCTGGTGACGAGGCCGTGGCCCAGGAGGGCAGCCAGGGAGATGCCCAGGAAGAGGCAGAAGTGCAGGAGCTGCAGCTGCCGCGTGTCTGCCAACGCCAGCGGGAGGAAGTGGCTGATGGAGCTGCTGTTGGACATTTGCTGTGGCTGCATATGGGGACGTGTTCATGGATAAAGGACAGTGACAAGTCAGGGCTGGCTGCTTTGAGCCAAACCCGTGCCATTCCCTGTAGCCTGTCCTGCTGGTGTTGGTGTCTTTGGGGCGGACCCTGACTGCCGACAAAACAGCAACACATTCGCTTAAGAGCTGGACTAGGTCAGTGCAAAAGATGGCGGCCAGGGCTGAGGGAGCCACACACAAGATGGCGGCCAGGGCTGGAGAGCCACACACAAGATGACGGCTGGGGCTGGGCTGCCAGGGCGGCTGATCTCACTAGGAGGCGCAGCCTCAGCCCTCTGGCTGCCATCCTGTGTGGGGCAGGCAGAGCCCCCCTTCAGTGCCTGTTGAAATGGACATTAACGGACACCCGGGAAAAGGACACGGTCTGGCACCTTTGCTCTGTGCACACAAACATAGACCAGCCAGTTTGGAACACCAACTGGCAGTACTTTGATGTCAAGGCAATTCAAATAGGTGAAAATACGAAACTCCAGGCATTGAACGTTTTAAAATAAAAATTTTTTTTTTCTTTTTTTTTTTGAAAGAGGGCTAAAAGCACTCCTTGTGCACATGGACTCCAATTAGCATCAAGCAGCATCACAAGTGGTTTCGTCCAGGCAGGAGTCACAGTCACTGTGAGGTGATGAAAACGGAGATGGGATCTGCTTGAGGCGGATGGTGCAGCGGCTGCGCACCTGCGACGTGTATCCCTCAGGGTACCTATTTCTTTAGAACACTATGAAGACTAGAGGGAATTGAAAGTCCACTGCAGTTTAGGTTGTTCTTCACGAGATTGTTCAAGTCGAGCACAGCCATTCTGTTCAGCAGACACACGGGCAGGGACTTCTTGGAGTGCTGCTCTGGCACCCATTCTTTGGAGGAGGGGATTGCAGGAAAGAAGAAAAGAAGCTCATCAACTACTGAAGAGGAAGAGTCACTGACAGGAAGCAGTGGGTTAAGAAATGTGAGGGGAAAAAAGGCAGAAAACATGAGGTGACAAGTGTGAGAAATGGGAGAGGAAAAAGGAGGGAAGTGTGAGGGAAAAAAGGGAAGGAAACCTGAGTGGGAAAGGGTGAGAAAACTGAGGGGAAAATGGTGAAGACGTGAGTGAAAGTAGGAGAGGAAGGTGAGAGGAGGAAAAGGCAGGACATATGATGGGAAAATTCTAAGAAACATGATCAGGGAAGGCTGAAAAACATAGAGGAAAAAATGGAGGGAAATGTGAGGGGAAGAGAGTGAGAAAATTACTGGCAGAGAGAGAGAAACAGGCAGCAAATGTGAGGGGAACATTGTGAGAATCCTGAGGGGAAAAGAGGGAGAAACCAGAGGGCAGAAAAAGGCAGGAAACATTAGGGGGGAAAAAAGGGTGGGAAGTTGGATGGGAAAAGTGGCAGAAAACAGGAGTGAAAAAAGGGCAGAAAATGCTAGAGGAAAAGTAGAAGCAACATGAGGGGGAAAGAATGATAAACGTGAGGGGGAAAGTGGGAGAAATGTAAGAGGGAAAGCCTGGGAAACATGAGGGCAAAAGTGAGAAACATGAGGAGATAACTTGGAGAAAAATGACTGAGGAAAGGAGAAAAGCATGAGGGGAGAAAAGGGCAGGATAAGTGAGGGGAAAATTGTGAGAATCGTGAGAGAACAAAAAAGCAGGAAAAAGCGGGAAGTTGGGGAAATGTGAGAGGCAAAGCGTGAGGAAAGGGAGCTGAAAAGGGTGGGGAAAATGAGTAAAACTTGGGAGGCAAACATGAGAGGAAAACTGTGAGACTCGAGAGGGGGAAGGGGTGGAAATGTGAGAGGGAAAAGAACAGGAAATGTGAAGGGAGAAAAGGAGAGAAGGCAGGATTGGCATGACAGCTGAAATGATTCCTAACACATTCCCCCATGCATTTGCCCATTTATTGCACTAGCCCAGGGCTTCTCTGTATGTCCGTCTCCCCCTGTGCCTTGATTCCTGTTCGGAAGCAGTAGAAGTGCAGGATGTGCCCACCAGCAGGAGCTGCTCCAAGCTGGGAAGGGGCCAGGTGGTGCTGATTTCCAGAGGCTTCTGTGTCCCAGGTGAGGCCAGGGCAGGAGTGGGTTGAAAGGTGCTGCTGCTGCTCCTCTGTGCCAGAGAGCCCTGGCCGGGCAGGGCACGGCGCCCACTGCACTGCGGGCTCTTTCTCCTGCCACAGCTGGGCACACCTGGCAACAAATCATGACGACTTGTGGGGAAACCAAGGGCTTTGTGGAGGCTGCATTGCTCTGCACACACCCGGGCCACCTGCAGCACAGAGCTTTGGCCCCCAGAAAGGTAAACCCGAGGGGAACAGCTGGAAAAGGTTTCATTTTCACCTGTCAATAGATGACTTTATTTCAGTGCTGGGTGCGTGGGGAATCACTTTCCTAACACGTGCTCAGCCAGAAATCCCACCTACTCATTTGTAACCATGGAAATAAGACCTACTCATTACTTTGCTGAAACTCACAGGCTAAACATTCCCTCAAATTAGTTGACATATTTAAATCACTTCTCAGAAGTTACTGACAGGAGAGTAGGGCTCTCTTGAGAGTCTCGGCTGGTCATTTGGGGAACATCCCATTCCTGCAATTCTCCTCTGATGCTCAAGAGCCTCCCACAACCACTCTTTTCCCCCTGAATGCATTCCAGCTACCTTCTTAGGAAGACTACTCTATTCTCAAGGCTAAGGAAGCCACTTGCACACATCAATCACTGCACTGGGGTATAGAGAGTTCAACACTGTTAATGGGAAGGGAATCCATGATTTGTTGCAGTTCAACATTTTCTCAACACTTTCTTTCTCTGGGCATTGCTCACAAGCATTTCCTCAATGCACCTTGAAAAAGTTTTTCCTGATTGAAGCCACATTGTGTCTTTCCTTCAGCAATTCAGAAAGAAAAACACAAATTGCCTACTGAAACCTTTCTACTGCCAAATCAGTTCACTGCTCAAGCACAAGCCTCAGGCTCCTGCCCGATTCCCTCTGTGAGATAGGAGGTAATATTTTGCTTCAGCTGAAGGGTTATGAGAAGAAAGAAGGAAAGTGGTTGGTTCTAGGTGTTGTTAATAAGGGTTTGGATTTGTTCTAGTTAATTCTTTGGGTGTTGCTGTGAGCTGGGAGAGGGGCCAGCGTGAAGACCAAACCAAAAGGGAAGTAGGAGAAGAGGGGAGGGGACAGAAAAGGAGGCGGTGGGGACAGAATACAAGTTTCCTATTTCCCGGCCAAAGGGAAAGGGGACACGGTTCACCCTGGGCTGGGAAAGGCAATAAAAAGCAGCATTTTCTGTGTGTGTTGTGTGTGTGTTTGGCTCTTGGGAGAGGGAGATACACACCCAGCTCAGGTGAATCCTTCCTAAGAAACAGTTCTCTTTGGCTTTGATGACTTTGTCACCCCATTAAATTTCATCTGACAGTTGGCTCTTCTCTAACACCTCTCTATCTCCCAGCAGCTCAGGGCTGCATTGCTTGCTGTGTGCCAGAGAGCTCAAGGCAGGCTGGCCTGGCGCCCCGGAATATTTCTGCAGAACACTCCGGATTTCACCCCTTTGCTCTGGCTCAGTGCACAACTCCAGCACTGCAGGCGCTTCCTCCCAGAGCCGTGTGAGGCCCCGGCTCCTGCAGATGTGAGCTGACAAGCTGTCCCTGCCTGCCGCTGGCCTCGCTTCCCCCGGCAGAAGCGCCGTGCCTGAAGGAGGCTGCCCTGTGCCGGAGCCTGCGGAGCAGCCCGGCTCCCTCCCCTGTGCCCAGAGCGCTGCACACACTGCTCACCTTGGCCAGGAGTTAGAGGGCAGCCGGCACAAGGGTGGCAATCCTCAGCCAGGCCTGCAGCCCTCGCCTGTGGTTTGCCTTTCTCTGCTCCTGTGCACGCTCCGGACGGCCGATGCCACCGGTCTGTGCTGTGCCCAGCACGGCCACGCTTCCCCTCGGGAGAGCCTTCCCCACTTTCCAACCGTACCAAAGAAGCCATCAATGTCACTCTCCACCTCTAAGAAAAAACTGACACTTCAGAAGAAAATGTTGAGCTTTCTCAGAGGCTCAGAAGGAGGGGAATCTTTGAAAGGAGTTGAGGTTTCACAAACTTTATTTCCAATCCTATGCTACTATCCTACTCCACTGTCCTAGCTGCAATCCTACTCTACAGTCCTATTCTACAATCCTTCTCTATACTGGTGTTGGAGAAAACAGTTGTCTGATTCCTGTCTCCTCCTTCCACTCTTTCACTGAAGTGATCAGTGGCACCAGGCTGGACACAGGCTTGGCTGATGTTACAAATGGATGCTGCACAAAGAAAAAAAAAAAAAACAAGAATGAACCATTACTTTGCAAGCTAAGAGCCTCAAAGGCAGGGCAATATTTTTCAAAGGAAAAGGAGATTGAATCAGAGTACATCTAAGGAGCAACAGTGGGGCCACATTGGCACAGCTTGCTGCAAGAGCTGCTATGTGCCCCAGGCCTGGAAATATCTCCGGTCTGAGCATCCTGATCTCTTGAAAGAGGTCCCTGGTCATATTGCAGGGCACTTGGAGCAGATGACCCTTACAGGCCCTTGCCAGCCCAGCCCAGTCTAGGATTCCTGACTGTTCTCATTTGAACAGCACCAAGAGTGGAGGTGAGGAGGAGGAGGCTCCCCTGATGCCTTGCACTTCAGTGCAGGAGGAGCCCGTCCCTGGGACACTGTTTCCCCTGCAGCCCCTTGGCATTTTACCTGCAGCAGCTCCTTGGCAGACCAGCGCCGCGCCTCGTCTCTCTGCAGGCAGCAGCTCAGGAAGTCACACAGCAAAGGGGAGCGGAGCTTGGGCTGCTGCAGCTTTGGGATCCCTTTGGTGGCTTTCAGGAGTTGAGCCTGAAGAGAAAGGAAACACGAGTTTCTCACCCGCTTCTTTCACGTCTGGAACTGCTCTCCCAGATCCCATTGTTTCAGGTGCACTCTGCAGTGGCACTTTCTGCCATGGCACAGAGGCAGAGATGACTTTCCTGACCAACAAAACACCCAAAGCCCGATGCAGCCACAGCTTTCCCAGCATCCAGCAGCTCTTGCCTTGGCAGTTGATTTCATTGACTGGCCTTGTTAGTGGAAACAATAGCAGCAAAAGCAGGTTTCCTTCTCTGAGGGTTCACCTGAGCAGCTTGACAGGCTATTTGGAAGAGGCACTTTGCTCTACTAATTCACTCTACTATTTCCAAAGATAATTACATGAAAAGAATCTCTGCAGCTCTTGTTGGTCCCTTAAGCACAGCTGCCATCAAACCAAAGTCATCAGGCTTTTTCCTTGGTTCTTGAAAACAATGGGAATTGCAAGCAAAGAAAGGAAATCCCTCAGTTATTCCTCAGGTAAGGAAACAAACATTTGGAATCTCATCTTCCACACAGACACATGAAGATGCATGCACAAATGTCTTGGGACGAAAATGCCTCTTTGGGCACACAGGAAACACCTGCACCTCCGTCTCTCATCAGACTGCAAATTTCAGCTTCCCTTAGGCAGCAAAAGGAAAATTTTGGTGGTCAAAGCAGAAGAGGGAGAAACGCCATCCATGTGGTAGCCCTCTGCTCATTTGGACACTCAAGTCAATGCATTAATGGCATGGCCATCCTAGAAAGTGCCTGGAAACAAAGGGGTGGGTTTGGCCGGCTCTCCACATGGCCAGGCTTCATCTTAGTGACATGGAGGTGACGGCTTGGGTTAGGAAAGAAAGACGGTCACTGAGTGTTTCAGCAGCACCGCACAAGAAGCACAAGAGACTCTGTGGCCTTCACACCCTCTTGTTAAGGTTTCAGGCAAATTTCCTTGTGAGAAGAATGGGGGTGCACTTCTTCTCTCCAAACCACTGTTTTATAAACATCCTCGGGTTTGGGTTACTTTCCTTCATTTCAGGAAAGATAACACCACTTCTAAGATGCTTGTTTGCTGCTATTAGGGCTGTCTACAAAGCCAAAAGAGCTGGAACGACTTCTAAGCCAAAGCCCAGTGTTGCCTGAGAAGGGAGATTGTTTGCCTGGGCTAAGGCTTGAGTTCCCCCACGGATGCAACCAAAACCCCAGCAGATGCTGATGTGCTGCCGGGACATTTTCAGAAAGGGACTGTGGTGGAAGTAGTTCCAGCGGATGGCAATGGCATTTTGTCCAGTGGCACACACAAAGTGGGATGGGGGAGAAAGACAGCGGGATCAGAGAGTATTTACACCTTACCATGGCAGAATTTTCCTCCCAGTCAGGAGCTTCTCCTTCCACCATTTCAATGACCACGATTCCCAAAGACCATATGTCCACTTTGGGCCCATAGGGTTCACCGTTCACTTCAGGTGCCATCCACTGAAGAGTCCCAACCACCGATCTCCGTCTACTCTGCTCAGGGGTGAGTTGAGCAGAGAGGCCAAAATCAGCTGGGGAGAGAGCAAAAGACCGTTTTTATTTGAATCCTGTGCAATTAGGAAAGCACGCAAAAGAATTTCCCGGTAGAAGTTTGAGAATGTGCTCTTGAATCTCCTGGACAACTGTCCCTGCTCTGTTTCCTCAGGACTTTAGCCAAGGAAATATGGTGCTGGCTGCTTCAGAAATCCCCACATTTTTTACACTGCCTCCAGCAGGGGCTTTTCAAACTTTAGACATGTAGCTCCCTCCCTCTGGAAGGGACACGCACAGAGCAATGCCACTGTGGACTGCTCGAGCCTTGCCATAGGTCTGTGCACGTTGCCACCGCGTGGTCAGCTCACAACAGGCTCCCTGCACTGCCACCAGCGCCATTTTGGGGGGGCTGGCACTCACTCAAAAGCAGCCCCACAGCCCACATATCCCTGGAACGCTGCACCTGCCCAAGAATATACTGACCCAGCTTGACACAGCCATCCGTTTTGAGAAGGATGTTGAGGCTTTTCAAATCTCTGTGCATCACATGGTTGGCGTGGAGAAAATGCAGTCCTTGCAGGCACTGAGAGAGAAACCAGAAACAGGAGGGCAAAAATCAGTGATGTGATTTCATCACACAAGAAAGGAAACAGCTCTCCAAGATTCCCTCTCCAGGGGAATGAGGAGTAATGGCAGAACACAGTGCCACTGAGGGGAAGAGCTCGCTGCTCCAACACAGGCAGAGCAGCACCTTTCTAAAGAAAGGCATGTCAGCTTGCCAAAGAGCAACAGCAACTGCTGGTGTAGACTCTGCCCTGCAAACCAGCCAGGATGACTGCTGCTGCAGTGGATGTGCTCAGAAGCACACAGCACTCTGGCTGCACTGCTAACCTTTCCAGCTGAGGACTCAGAGAAATGAGTCTCTCTTTCTTCTTTGCTGTTCCTTTCAAATGCTCCCACCATCACCACCTTTGCTTTTACAGGCAAGGAATGCAGTGTCAACAGGCCAAAGTTTAGAGAGGCAAGATGGAGAAGAGCAAATACAAGAGCCAGAGTGAAAATGCAACAGCAGGAGACAAGAGGACAAGAACAGAGTCCAGTGAGTGCAGGGGCACTGGCAGGCAGTTCATTTGAGAGGCTCTTGCTTGCCCAGACCATATCAGCCACACAGAAACAAAGCCTGGCTCATGGAATCGCTCCTGTTCTGAGCCCCTTTCCCAGACAATCCTGCCCAAGCTCTGGGAAGCACAGCTGGGATCCCCGACTGACCTCCCGACTGATGATGGCAATCTCGTCTTCTGTCAGGCGAGTCTTTTGGATTGTGTCGTAAAGACTGCCTCCATCCATGTACTCCATCACCAGCCACAGTTCTTCATGCACAAGGTAGCTGAAAGAAGGGAACAAGGCCATGCAGATGAACATGCATTCGTTGGTTCCTTTGCTTGATTCTTGTTTCCGGGTCGCTTTGTGACAAGGACAGAATTAAAAGAATTAAAGACATTCCCTCCGGGCTGTGGGTTGTTTGCAGTCTGTGCAGTCTCAAGGAGAACAGCACATCTGTCAAAAGGAGATGTCTCTGATGGCCAGCAATCAAAAAGTGCAGTTTAGTATACGCCAAGATGAAAAACCTGTCCCGCGTGGTATTTCTGGAAAGAAGCACCTAGTGTTCCTGGCATGGCCAGCCCTGGAAAAGAGGGGCAACAATCCAAGGGAAATCCTCCCTAGCATGCTTCATCAGCATTGAAGAAACCTTAAAAAATCCATCCTGAGACAACATGGAGGCAGCCAACTTACAGGGTACTGACTTCTTATGGTAGAGTTGATGCAGGTTTTTGAACAATTTTTCAACTATGTGTTGGAAAGCCAGGGATGACTCACGGAGATAAACTGCACTCTCTTCCCATCCATTGGAGATGAGTAGAGAAATAATAATGAAGCAATAATTAACAGCTTTCTTTTCTGCCAGTGTCCAAAGTGGGGTTTTAACCTTGCATGCTTTTACTATGTAAACAAACCTTCATGGGATGAGACCATGACCACTCACCCGTCTAAATAATGGACAAGATGGGGACTCATATTCCTCTTCATGACCGTGATTTCAGTAACAATATCCTCCATCTCGCTCGGTCCCCGAAGATAGATTTTCTTGATGGCCACCTAGAATGACATTGAAAATCACTAACTTTAGAAGTTGGAGGAATGAGACCAAAACACACATGGGGAGAGAGATTTTGCAATGACACCGCCAAGCCGTGCCAAAGTGCCTTGTAATTAGACAAAGGAGTAATTAGGAAGTGACATTCCTACAGCCCATTTCTCTGCTCCTTTGGGGGCCAGATCCAGGACACGTGGCCACTGACCACATTTTGCCTTGTCCACTTGTTAGCAATGGTGTGTCAACTCTCACCCCCCCAAAGCTCTGAGCACACTCTCTGTCTGTCTGTACTTGAGAAGAAGTAATGCGTGACTTGGTACTCTGTGGATACATCTCGGGCTATAGGCAGGGCTTGGGGCTTTTAGGGACACCTTGCAGATCTCTCCCTACGTGCAGTTCCCAAGTGCAGCACTGCAGGTGGCTAAGGAACTGCCAGGAACATTCAGATGTATTTGCTGGCAGCCAGAAATGAGAATTCAGGACTCTGAAGCCGTAGCCCCAGAGAGCAGTGAGATGCTCCTTTGTTGGAGCATCTGAGAGCCAGGGAGAGCATCCTTCTCTGAAAGGAACCGCTGTCCTCCTTGCCTTCCTTCTGGCAGCTGAGCAGGACAAAGACTGCCCCAAATGCAGTTGGCAGGCTGGCACCAGTCTGTGCTTCTTGTGCCTTTGCAGCACAGCTCTAGCCACAGCTGCAGCCGCAGCTGACACGAGACAGGAAAGCCCTGGAGAGCAGCAGAATCTGCAGGGGCTCTTGACATTTACCTCTCCGCCCGTGGCAGTGTCGATCGCTCTGCAAACCTCTCCAAAAGCCCTAGAAATAAAACAGCAGCAAAGAAAGGAGAAGCCATTTAGACCTTGGAGTGAAAGCCAGCCCAGACAGGAGATGTCTGCTGGAAATGCCTCCAACCTGCAGCATGCAGGAGGGCACTGCCAGAAGGCAGATGATGCATGTTCCTCTCCAGTGCATGGGCACTGGGCCTGTTTCTGAAGCATTGGGGTTTAGTGCCTCAGCTCCAAAGGCCAGGTGATTCTTTCATCGTGGATTTCAGTTTCTAAACTGGGCGGTTTTTATCCTCACCACAGACTATTTCCTTCAGCAAACTCTTGGGAAGAAATGCTCCTGAGAAGTGTTATCTGACTGCCATGATAGGGGGTAGGTTGCTGTTTCTGGCAATGAAATAGAAGTGTCTTTGATAATGCCTTCTGACCACACTTCCAAATTCCGGCCGGTACTGAGAGATGGGGCAGACTAACCCCAGTGTCTGAATATGTTTGCAGCTTGCCTGACTTCACACTTGACAGATATTCCAGCAGCAAATCAGCTGCCCCATGATTGTGTAGAAGCAACTGTGGTTGGACTCACCCTCTGCCAACAATTTCCTTTTCGGTGTATTTCCTCCGGGGATTTTCTGTGCTCACCATTTGCCCTGAGGGAAACAAAATGCAAAATGCTCACTTGAAAGCAGACATCCCACCATCCAAGAGATACAAAAGGCAGCCCTGCTGGGGCTGTACAGTCTGGCCTTCTGAGTCCTTTGTGGCCAGCTGGGTAACAACAACAACAACAACAACAATTGCAACAAGACAGGCAGCTCTGCAGTACAAGCAGGTCAGCACAGAGAATGATTTTCTACAGTCCTTTGAAGAGATCTCTTGACAGAAAACAAAGCACAGGGAGATGCATTCCCAGGAGAGGAGGGCATCTTCCCCACCTTGCAGCAGTTTCCCAAAGGAATGCCTTTCCCTTTGTAAACCCAAGCAGCTCATGCTCTAACCAACCCCAAGGGGCCTTCAGCAGCAGGACCCTCACCCTTGATGAGCAGGCTGAGCTGGAAGACGCCCTTGCCCGTGGCCCACGTGAAGAACCACACTGCTTCTCCTCCCCCTGACAGCAGGGATCAGTCCCTGCCATTGCACTCGCCCTCTCAGCCCCGCACACGTGCCCACCTTCCCGCAGCGGGCAAGGGCAGCAAGGACAGCAGTGCTCCTCAGGTGCCGGCGGGACACGGACAGCTGCCCAGAGGAGATGCTGACCCTCTGTGAGCCCAGCCCAGGCCGTGCAGGAGCCGGCCCAGAGCAGGGGCTGCTGCCTCGGGGCAGCTCCGCGCTGCAGCGGCCGGCCGGCAGCGGGACTCTCCCAGCTAAGGAAGGCTCCAGCCTCGGCGCTCACACCAGCCCTCAGGGCCAGGGCAGCCACCGCCACAAAGCTGCCAAAGCCCAGGCACCAGCACTGACAAGCAATGGCAAGAAGGCACGGCCACACCCAGCCCCTTCCAAGCTGCTGCCCCCACTGAGGACACAGCAGGATTGGCTTGGAGAGCAGACACACCCAGGTGCACGTCAGTGCCCTTTTGTGCCAGCAGGTGATGGGAGGCAGAGAGTCAGCTGGGCTCTCTTCTCAGCCCCACCAGGTCTTATCTGAGGGCACAGGACGGGCAGCTGCTCTAGGCAAGAAGCAGCTTCAATGACTTGTGCTGTACAATCACAAAGGGCACTGAGATGAGGAGGATCATTGGGTCCAGCTATGCTGACACGTGCTCACAATACACTGTCCCTCAGAGAAGAAAGACACAAGACGTACTCATGAACCCCAGGAAGTCATCCTCATCATACTCCATCTCCTGTTGCTGAGCAGCAGCTTTGTCAGTGCTGGAGATGAAGGAACTGCCCAGGCTCCACTGCTGAGCTGGGGCAGGCCAGGCCCCTTCAGGTGACACTGCTGCTCCTGCTGCTGCAGCTTCAATAGAAGAGCCTGTGGAGATCTGAGACAACAAAAGAGTTTGTGTCAGAAAAGTGGCTGGCAGAGATTAGCCCCAGATCCCATTTTAAATGCAAGCCCTTAGGAAGGTGCTGTCAGCCAGTGACTGGGAGCTGCTGTCAGGCTCAGCTTTTTCACCTTTCTGCCCACAATTCACATTAATTCAGCCACTTCTTTCTGCTTCCCTGCCCACCTCTGCTTCCATTTTACCAAAAGAACAACCTGGCAACCAAGGCACCAAAATCCCTGACTTGAAGCAGAAACTCCACGTCCCCAGTGTGTCTCTGAAATGCTCCCAGGTAAGCACAGCCAAGAAGCTCGTGGGGACAAACCGCCCCAAAAAGCTTGTGTTGTCACATCAATACTTTTTGTGCCTGTGGGTACTTGGCGAGTCTGTGGAGGGGGACAGGTGTCCCCAGACCACAGCGTCCCCTACGTATCCACCAAGGCTGAGCACAGTGCCTTTGACATGCTCCCTCCTCTGCAGACAGGGAACCTTCCTGCTCCAGGCTGGCCTCTATCAGAATCCCAGCAAGCTGGGGCCTAAACATGGCAGCTCAAAGCCCATTTTCCAGCTGTCACTGGCTGAGGGGAATGGCTAGGTCTGGCAGGACTGCAGCACTCGGCATCCTCAGCCACCAACAGCAAGAGCTGGCTGCTCAGAAACTTGCAGCTCTGCCTCGCACTAAAGACAGCACCCTCCAGAAGTGGCACTTACCGTCTTGGAAAGTTGCGGCTGTGGTGTGACCACAGCTGGAGCCTTGTGGTCATTTGGCTCCTCGTTGGCTTCTTGTCCAGGAGCAGAGGAAGCCGGAGGGGAGTCTGTTCTTCCTTCAGTGATCTGTGGACAGACAGGAGCGTGAGATACAGGCTCATTTAGAACCTTCCTTCTCTTCAGCTCTAGAACCAGCTCTACTAAGCACAAATCATCAACTTGGAGAGCAAGGATATTCTAAGTCCCTCAGACTAAATTCTAATGGGCTGATTCAACTGGACTTGGCAAATTGCTCTGAATTAGATATTCCCCCCTGGCTACTATCAGGAAGCAACGTTCTCTCAGCAAAACTGGACTTTTAGTTCTTTTAAAGCTCTGGAATGGAAAATTAGGAAATAGCCGGTGATGCCTTTGCTCTTCCTGCTGTAGACATGGAAATGGATTTTCTTGCAGCCTACTCAGCTGGCCCTCTACACTCTACTGCCACAGGCCAAGCTCACAGCTTGCTGCACAATTTTAAACACCAGGAACATCAAATGTGCCTTTCTTACTCACCTCAGCATCAGAACCTCTGAATACCCGGCTCAGGTGACCTGCAGTGGGCAAGGGAAAATGAAGCAGATGCTTTGAGAAAACTGGAGACAACCAGAGCATTTTTAGAAGATCTTCCAAGAAGGCCTCCCAGTCTACATTTTCAGAGTTGTCCTGCTTGACCCAGCAAATGGAGGAAATGACAGACTCTGCTGCCACAGACTCTCCCATGGAGGGAACGCAACCCCTGCAGGTTCCCTTGCAAATGCTGCCCGCACGGCCCTGGCTGCAGGCAGCCCGTTTTGAGCTGAACGTGTTGACAGCACCTTTACCCAAGTGGCATCCAAAAGGTCTTTCTGTTTCCAAATCAACTCAATGCCCAAGAAAGAGCAGGAAGACATACAAAAGGCAAGTTAGGTGACACCCAGGGAAAACCTCTACTTACGTGCCAGGTGAGTCAGGAAATAGGTGGAATATCCAACTCCATAAACGGAGCAAACTACAGCAGCCAGTTGCCCATTCATTGTGGCAACTGCTGTGCAAGTTTGCCAACTGTTCTCTAACACTATCAAAAAGCAAGTCTCCTGTCAGTGTTCACGTGCCCACTGACAGTCGCCTCAAGTTGCAAGACGCTCCTGCACTGAGCAAGCTCAAGAGCTGCTCTGACACCCCTGAGGCCTTCCGTGAAGCAAGGCAACCTCGTGATGTCACCATGACCACGTGACAACCGTGCCCTGACATCACAAAGCAAACGCTCTGCCTTGGTCTGTGAGTTGATACAGATGGAGAGACTGATGTTTGTGTAGGCCTAGGCTGCATTTTTACCTCTTTCCCCGCTCAGCTGCCTGTTTCAGCTCTTGTTTCTCCCCCTGTGCCCCCTGTGTCCCCTGTTGCTGTGCTGGGTCCGAGCTGGCGGCCGGGCCGGGCGGAGCAGCAGTTCCAGCCCCGGGTGTCCCTGGAGCGCTGGGAGCTGCCGGTGGCCCCAGGCACTGTCCCCTGAGCCAGTGCCATCTGCTGTCCTTGTCCAGGGGTGCTGCTCTGCAGGGGGGAAAGCAAGGATGGAGTGAAAGGTTTTGAAGATGGGGCGGCTGGAATCCCTCTGCTTAGAGTTCTTTTTAAAGATATATGGACTTGAACATAGAGAGGGATAATTATATGGATATTTATACATGTGGGTATGTGCTATTTGTATGGGAATATTTCTATCTATATGTTGTTATATTTATAAATGTATGCTATGTATTTTTGTGTCTGTATATATGCATACGTCTTTGTAATAACATATGTATATATGGATGTAAGTATATGTATATGTAAGTACACTGTTCTATGTGTGTTTAATTCTATTTCCTATGAATACAGTGGTGTAGGTATTTCTATTTATGCAGTTGGAGTTATATGGCTCTTTAAATAGGTATATTGGTATTCCTAGAAGTAAATATGTTGAGGAATGGCTACATGACCAAGGCCACGTAGACATGAGAGAGCTTTGCTGAAATCACTTGCACAGAAGCCTGCGAGGTCAGCATGACCCTGAATGCAGCTGTGTTACCATAACAAAGCCTTGGAGTTGAGAAGTTTGAGGGAGAAGCTTAGTGATAACAAGTTGTCCTGGGTTGAAGTATATTCTATCACCATCTTCATGAACTGTTGAAATCAGGTGAGGCAGTGCTCCCTGCCTCCTCCACTCTGGCTTATCTTCTGTTAATGGGCCATCAGCACCTTTGCTACACAGCTCACAGATAACCCCCTCCTGGACTACCTCCTGTTAATGGGCCCATCAGGCCTTATCACATGACTCACCATCCCATTGTGGGATGCTCCGCCCAGAGGGAGAAACCAAGCATTCCAGCCTGGATATAAGCTGAGACTCTGAACACCAGAGGGGCGCTTACCCACTGGATTCCCAGAGGACCCGAGCTACCAGACCTTTCTACAGGATCACTGCTTCAGGAAGACCACCTCATCTGGACTGCTTCCATCACTCCGCTCAGGTTGTATTCTGACTCTGTCAGTGGTCTTTTGTATTATTGCATCTATTTTATTTTACTTTCTTTCCTTTTTCTTTCCTATTAAATTGTATTTCTGACTTGGAGCCTCTCATTTGTTTTGCCTTCAAACTACTACATTTTTGGCGCCCAACGTGGGGCACGAGGCACTGAGAAAAGTCAGAATTACAATTTTGTATTGAAGAAGACACCTGTTCGCTATGATGCTCAACATGCTTACATGTGTCTTATATCTATCTCTCTATATTTTTCCACAACTGGGGTACTATCTGCCAGTCTTAATGCTCCTGCGTAGACCAGGGTATGGTACTAAAATTGCTTTAGTGGTCTATTATGTCCATTGCTTGATAAACTCTGAGGCAATGAACATTATTCAGAATATACACCCACTTTTGTTTTCTTGTTCTGGTCTAGGATGCTACATCTGGGGCCTCAACAATCTCACCCAGCCCCTGTGGGGAGGGGTGAAGAATGACTTTTTCCAGCTTTTCAGGCATGACACAGCAGTTTTTGAAAATATGGAATACCCTCTGGATGCCAAGGACAGCATGATGTTGTTGTTAGTCCTGCTTTGTCTTCTCTGCACGGCCCGCACCATGCTTAGAATCAAAACACTACATGGAGTGATACAGCGTGTTCTGAAGGAAGAGGAAGAGGGAAAAAGAAGCAGAGCAACGAGATCAGTGTCTACACAGAGTGTCACAGAGGTGAAAGGAACCAAAGGCAAGGCAACAGTGTCCTCATCTACATAGACCGTCACAGAGGAGAAAGAAGCCAAAAGTGAGGCAACAGTGTCCACATCTACGCAGACTGTCACAGAGGAGAAAGAGACTAAGGGTGCCATCAGCATCTCCACACAAACCATCACCGAACCGGAACAGCCTAAACCAGTAGCAGTTGCCCCCGTTCAGAAGAAGAAATCAAGGACCAAATCAGTCCGCATAGTGACTGATGAGGGTGCGGCAGGACCTTCACAATCAGCAGAAGAGACAGAGCCAGAAATCATCACTCGCTCTCTATCTCTGGGTGAGCTGCGTGACCTGCGAAGGGAATTCACCCGCCAGACCAACGAGTCCATCCTGACCTGGCTGCTCCGCATCTGGGACGCTGCAGCCAATGACACCATTCTGGATGGAAGTGAGGCCAGGCAACTGGGATCATTGTCCCGGGATGTGGTCATTGACCAGGGGATTGGGAAAAGCCAAGAACCTCTCAGCCTCTGGCAGCGACTGCTAACAAGTGTGAAGGATAGATACCTTTGTAAAGAAGACCTCCAAGTGCACCAAAGAAAATGGAACACAATAGAACAAGGTATCCGATGCCTGAGGGAATTGGCTGTGTTGGAAATCCTTTTTTCAGAAGATGAGAGATTTCCTAAAAACCCAGATGGTGTCCAGTGCACATCACGGATGTGGTTGAGATTTGCACGGCTTGGACCCGAGATGTACTCACGTTACCTGGCAACACTGCAATGGAGGGAAGGTGAGGACAGGGTAGGTGTCTTGGCTAATAAACTAAGAATTTACAAGGACACTGTCACTGCCCCAGTTCGTACCCATGTCTCGTCTGTGGAGACAAGACTGGCTGAGCAAGTCCGGAACTTAATTGAAGAAGGCCATCAGAAACTGAAAAAAGAACTTAAGGAAGAAATTTACCATATCCAGCCAGAGCCAATGAGAGTCTCTGCCATTAAGAGCAGGCGCTCCCCAGCCAGGGAGAGAGGATACACACCCCGAAGTAACCTCTAGTCTTTTCTTCGGGAGCATGGAGAAGACATGAGGAAGTGGGATAGAAAACCCACCTCCTCCTTAGCAGCCCGGGTACGTGAACTGAAAAGAGAAACACCTACCACAAAGAGCCCATCTAGAATCAATGTTGCTCCGGTCTCTCGTGCACAGAACTCCAGACGGTACAGGAATGATGATATGACTGATCCTCTTGAAGGAACCTCAGAAACATATTTACAAGAAGAGAGCAATGTATGCCATGACCAGAAATAAGGGGGCCCTGCCTCTAGCCAGGTAGAGGAAAGGGACAATCGGATCTACTGGACTGTGTGGATCCGATGGCCTGGAACATCTGACCCACAAAGATATACAGCTCTAGTTGATACGGGTGCTCAGTGTACTCTGATGCCATCAAGGTACGTAGGAGCAGAACCCATTTCCATTTCTGGGGTGACAGGAAGATCCCAGGAGCTGACTGTACTGGAAGCTGAAGTAAGTCTAACTGGGAAAGAATGGCAGAAACACCCCATTGTGACTAGTCCAGAGGCCCCATGCATTTTGGGCATAGACTATCTCAGAAATGGGTATTTCAAAGACCCAAAAAGATACCGCTGGGTTTTTGGCATAGCTGCTCTAGAGACAGAAGGCATCAGACAACTGAGTACCTTGCCTGAACTCTCAGACGACCCCTCTGCTGTGGGACTACTGAAAGTTGAAGAACAACAGGTGCCGATCGCCCGAGCAACAGTGCACCGTCGGCAATATCGCACCGACAGAGACTCTGTGGTCCCCATCCATAAGATGATTCGTGAGCTGGAAAGCCAAGGGGTGGTAAGCAAGGCTCGTTCACCCTTTAATAGCCCTATATGGCCCGTGCGTAAGTCCAGCGGAGAATGGAGACTGACAGTGGATTACCGTGGCCTGAATGAAGTCACACCACCACTGAGCGCTGCCGTACCAGACATGTTAGAGCTTCAGTATGAGCTGGAATCCAAGGCAGCAAAATGGTATGCGACCATTGATATTGCAAATGCCTTTTTCTCCATTCCTCTGGCAGCAGAATGCAGGCCTCAGTTTGCCTTCACCTGGAGGGGCGTGCAGTACACCTGGAACCGACTGCCCCAAGGGTGGAAGCACAGTCCCACCATTTGCCATGGACTGATCCAGGCTGCACTGGAAAAAGGTGAGGCTCCAGAACACCTGCAATACATTGACGACATTATCGTGTGGGGAAACACCGCAACAAAAGTCTTTGAGAAGAGAGAGAAGATCATTCAGATTCTCCTGAAGGCCGGCTTCGCCATCAAGAGAAGCAAAGTCAAGGGACCTGCTCGAGAGATCCAGTTTCTAAGAGTGAAGTGGCAAGATGGACGGCGTCAGATTCCCACTGAAGTCATCAATAAGATCACTGCAATGTCTCCACCAACCAACAAGAAGAAAACACAAGCTTTCCTAGGTGCCATAGGCTTCTGGAGGATGCACATTCCCGAGTATAGCCAAATCGTGAGCCCTCTCTACCTAGTTACCCGCAAGAAGAACGATTTCCACTGGGGCCCAGAACAGCAGCAAGCTTTCGCCCAGATCAAGCAGGAAATCGCTCATGCGGTAGCCCTTGGCCCAGTCAAGACGGGATCAGAGGTGAAGAATGTGCTTTACTCTGCAGCCGGGAGCCACGGTCTGTCATGGAACCTTTGGCAGAAAGTGCCGGGTGAGACTCGGGGACGACCACTGGGATTCTGGAGCCGAAGCTACAGAAGATCCGAAGCCAACTACACTCCCACAAAGAAGGAAATCTTAACCGCCTATGAAGGAGTCCAAGCTGCCTCAGAGGTGATTAGTACTGAAGCACAGCTGCTTCTGGCACCTCGACTACCGGTGCTGGGGTGGATGTTCAAGGGAAAAGTTCCTACCACACATCACGCCACCGACACCATGTGGAGCAAATAGATCGCCCTGATCACGCAGCGCGCCCGTATTAGAAACCTGAATCGCCCTGGGATTCTGGAAATTATAACAAACTGGCCTGAAGGTGAGACCTTTAGATTATCCTCTGAAGAAGAGGAAGAGCAAGTGACACGGGCCGAGGAAGCCCCACCATATAACGAGCTACCAGAGAGTGAGAGACGATATGCCCTTTTCACCGACGGTTCCTGCCGAATTGTAGGTGCTAACCGGAAATGGAAAGCTGCTGTATGGAGCCCCACACGACGAGTTGCACAGGCTACCGAGGAAGAAGGTGGATCGAGTCAGGTCGCAGAGCTTAAAGCTGTCCAGCTGGCTTTGGATATTGCTGAACGAGAAAAGTGGCCAAGGCTCTATCTCTACACTGACTCATGGATGGTAACTAATGCTCTGTGGAGATGGCTGGACCGCTGGAGAAAGGCCAACTGGCAGCGCAGAGGGAAACCCATCTGGGCTGCTGAGATTTAGCAAGACATTGCCACCCAAGTAAAAAAGCTGACCGTGAAAATTCGACACGTGGATGCGCACGTACCCAAGAGTCGGGCTAATGAAGAACATCATAACAATGAGCAGGTGGATCGAGCTGCCAAAGTGAAAGTATCTCAGGTTGATCTAGACTGGCAGCACAAAAAAGAATTATTCCTAGCTCGTTGGGCTCATGATGCCTCTGGTCATCAAAGGAGAGATGCAACATATCGATGAGCTCGTGACCGAGGGGTAAACATTACTATGGACAGCATCTCCCAGGCTATCCATGACTGCGAAACCTGTGCTGCGATCAAACAGGCCAAGCAAGTGAAGCCTCTGTGGTATAGCAGACGATGGTCAAAATATAGATATGGAAAAGCCTGGCAAATTGACTACATCACCCTTCCCCAAACCCGCCAAGGCAAGCGCTACGTGCTCACCATGGTGGAAGCAACCACTGGATAGCTGGAGACCTACCCTGTGCCTCATGCTACTGCCCGGAACACCATCTTGGGCCTGGAAAAGCAGGTCCTGTGGAGACATGGCACCCCTGAGAGAATTGAGTCAGACAACGGGACTCATTTCAAGAATGGCCTCATAAGCACTTGGGCCACAGAACACGGAATCGAATGGATATACCATATCCCATACCATGCACCAGCTGCTGGGAAGGTAGAACGCTGCAATAGACTGCTTAAAACTACCCTTAAGGCACTTGGTGGAGAAACCTTCAAAAATTGAGAACAGAACTTAGCGAAGGCCACCTGGATGGTCAATACCCGAAAGTCCATCAATCAAGCTGGTCCTGCCCAGTCTGAATCCTTGCATACAGTAGATAGAGATAGAGTCCCTGTAGTACACATGAGAGGTATGTTAGAAAAGACTGTTTAGATTAATCCCACCTCGGGCAAAGACAAACCCATCCGTGGGGTTGTCTTTGCACAAGGACCTGGTTACACTTGGTGGGTGATGCAAAAAGATGGGGACACCCACTGTGTACCACAAAGAGACCTTATTTTAAGTGAAAACTGTGTGTAGAATTTCATTATATATATATGTGTGTGTGTGTGTAGTTTAAGGAAAGTATTGATTTGGGATGATGTAGATGGTAATAGAATAAGGGGTGGATAATGTCCTGGGTTGAAGTATATTCTATCACCATCTTCATGAACTGTTGAAACCAGGTGAGGCAGTGCTCCCTGCCTCCTCCACTCTGGCTTATCTTCTGTTAATGGGCCATCAGCACCTTTGCTACACAGCTCACAGATAACCCCCTCCTGGACTACCTCCTGTTAATGGGCCCATCAGGCCTTATCACATGACTCACCATCCCATTGTGGGATGCTCCGCCCAGAGGGAGAAACCAAGCATTCCAGCCTGGATATAAGCTGAGACTCTGAACACCAGAGGGGCGCTTACCCACTGGATTCCCAGAGGACCCGAGCTACCAGACCTTTCTACAAGATCACTGCTTCAGGAAGACCACCTCATCTGGACTGCTTCCATCACTCCGCTCAGGTTGTATTCTGACTCTGTCAGTGGTCTTTTGTATTATTGCATCTATTTTATTTTACTTTCTTTCCTTTTTCTTTCCTATTAAATTGTATTTCTGACTTGGAGCCTCTCATTTGTTTTGCCTTCAAACTACTACACAAGTATATAGTTTTCTTTTACTGTAACCAATCAAATGTTAACAAGTGTGCATAATAAGAAGTAGCCTCAATATAATGTGTGCCTTTTGATCAAGAAAGTGAGGCTTGCTTATAAATCATATTGATTATGTGCGATCTTCCCACGTACGAGAAAGAGCAATATAAATATATCTAGCTTTATATTTACACATGTGCATTTACTTCTGTATTTTGAGGTGGGTGTATCTGGGTGTATCTTTTTATTTCAGCAGGTATGGAGATGTATAGTTGCATCATTGTATCGATTGAGATCTTCCTAGAGGACTGTTTAGATAGAAATACTGATATTTTTGTATTCCTAGATGGGCTTTAGGCTTGCAGTAATATGTAATAAATTAAGTTGCTAAACACCTAATTGATCTTTGTGTCTAAGTGAGTTGTTGTAGATGTTGGCAATAAATTAAGGTTTTCTTAACTGAAGTGGATATTTGTATATTTTTACATAGCATTGTTGTAAAAATCTAATAAATCCCTTTTCTAACTTAAATTGAGATATATAGTTAAATTAAATATATCGTTGTATATTGTCAGCACAGTAGAAGCAATTTGTAATAAATGACATTTTTCATGTGAAATCAATTCTTGTGCATTTGTCGATCAGCAGTGCAGCTGTAGGAATCTGCAAGAAATTACAATTGTCAACTGCGATGGGTGTTTTGTGATTTGTGCTGTCCAGAGCAATGAGCAGTTGTAAATATTGGAGGATTTTGGCTGTGAAAATCTCCATCCATGCCCAGCACATGCCCCACTTTCACTCAGGCTGGGCAGGGCAGGTGCAGATTTGGGATGGCAGCAGAGCCACACCTTGGCTGAGAACTCGCTGCAAAGGCAGCTGAGAAAACTCCGGGATTCCACGGAGCATCCAGCTCCAACCAGAGCCACCCAGGGAGGACAAATCCACCTGCCATGCCACGGGCAGCTCTTCAGGAAGCGCTCCAAGTGTCCCTCTGAAGGTCATCCTGGAGCCCAGGAGCCAACAGGGATCCTGAGCCAGCTCCGCTGCCTTTGGCAGCACTTGGCAAATGAGCTGCAGCAAGGGGGAGGCCGCAGGGCTGTGAGTGCTGCAGGCTGGGGATGAAGGAAGGGCCACGGACACCTGTGCTGACATGACCCAGAATCCACAAGGATTCTGGGGGAGAACTGGCAAGCAACAAGTTCCCACAGCCACGACAGTGATGGAAGCCCTTGCTGTGAAGTTCCCTGGAGGAACTCCCAGGGGAGTTGCTGCTATAAGAACTAGTACCAGAAGGCACAAATGTAGTAACACTAGGAGATGGCCTCTAGGACCCACAGGCAATAGCTTAGGAAAAGATCAACTATATATTTGATATATTCTTTTGATTATGGCATATCAAAATATATAATATGCAGCATTATATTTGATAAATTGCATATATGATACATATAAATATGTACCATTGAGTGCATTTTCATAAATATTTTCATTTCATATAGATTTGATATATTCTTCCCACTTGGGGGAGTGAAGATGTACTGCTGTTGAGAACCTTCTGCCCACACAGCAGTCAGGCCACAGGGCTGTGCATGCACACCCACCCACCGTCCTTGTTCTTCTCGGCATCTTGGGGCTGCTGTTGGCACAGAACTGGGATGAATTGAACTCGACACACCTGTCCATGTCCAGCCTGTCATCAACGCTGATGTGGCAGGGCACAACACACAGCTCTCAAATCACTCACATTATCATCCATGCTTTCATTCCTGCTGGGGAATGGGGAACTTAGAAACACCAAAGACACAGAAAAGAGGTGGAAAAAGTTGGGATCTTTGGTACACTGCTGCTACCCTCATGGAGGAACATTTGTTGGGTTTTTTAAGGTCATAACTTTCCAAAAACTAGCAAAGCGGCTCAGCATCGGTCACCCAGTTGTGAACAGTTTTCTTGACTTGGCAAAACTGCAGTGCTAACTGCGGACTCCGTCCTTGGTTCAAACCACCTGCCCTGACCTGCAGACAAAAGCACCAGCACCAGCAGAAACTACATCAGCCACTTTTCTCAAAAAGCTCTCTTCAATATGTGAGAGGAAAGGAAAACATATCAGACAGTGTGGATTAATGACAAGACTCTGAGCAACAGTTAAAAAGCAAAGGGCCGCAGCTTCTCTGGGACACCCCTCGTGCTCCAAGGCAGCCAGGCCGCCCTGGCTGCCCGGGACCCTGCGCTCCACGGGCTCTGCAGAGCTGCACAGCGGGGAGGCAGCCTCGGGCACCTCAGGCCCTGGGCACCAGTGGCCTTCTTGGTCTGGACGGCTGCCTCTGGGCAAATGCAGCCTGCTGGCCCTCTGCTCTCAGCCCTAGCCCGGCCTTGCAGGGCTAATCCTGCTCCCGGTCTGAAACGTGCTCAAGGGGGATTTGTTTGTTTCCAGCTTTCCAGGGCATTGATTTGCACCACAACATACTGAAGGACTAAGGCCTGAACAACAGGTCCTGAGCTAAATCTGCCCTCTGGATGACCCTTCCAACCAAATGTTCAATGGATCTGCTCCTTAACCAAGTCTTACTATCAATAGGATCGATGCATTCATTCATTGGTGAAACACATCTTTATCTTTCAGCATGAAGAAATCAGACAAGGCTACATCTGGCCTTGCTTCCTCCTTGAGCCCTGGACAGGCTCAGGGAGAAAATAAGAGGAGAAGGAAATCAGATCTCCTGCCCCAGAAGGTCTGTCAGATTGCTCGTTCACCACTGTCAAAGCTGGGCTACTCTCACAGTGCAGTCAGAAGCCTGGTGGCCAAGAAAGGGGGAGGCAGTGTAGGATTTCCTAGTTCCTCGCAGTGACTTTCCCGAGCTTTGCTGGGACAGCTTTCCCCACCTGATGAGTGGATCTGGATGAAGGATAAATAAAAAGGGTGTCTGCTGATGTATCTTTCTTAACCACTAGAGGCAACCTTTTGTACCAGTGATAAGGTGCATTGCTTACCTTCTTCTTTTCTGATTTGCCTTTGCACTCCTGCATGATAGTAAATTACACTGTTGCTTCAGCTGGTGTCTGTGTCTGTGTCTGTGACTCTCCCTGTTGCAGACAAGTAAAAAATGTTATTAAAGAAAGGTCTTATGGAATATGGATGAGGCCATGCTACTTCAGCTAAGCAGCTAGCAATAGCCTGCAAGCTCCCAGTTGAAAACTGTTTAGAGAAAGAGAAGTTTGTTCACACAACAACCTATTCTTAGGGAGAAAAACAAGTGCATCTGCATAAATATTAGCTCTGTTCCATCAGAACCCACCAAGGAAAAATGTAAACAACCTGAAACTTAGCACATACACACAAATGACCTTCTGACCAATAAATGAGGCAGTAAGAAAACTACCAGTCAATGGGTGCTGCACATGAGGTCCCTGAAAACTGGATAAAATAAGTGATGTGAATAAAGAATTGGCTTTATCGGCATGAAGGATATGGAGTCTCGGCTGATTCATTACAACATCTCCCCACCACCAAAACAAACACACAGCCAGTTGAGCACAAGACCTGCCTCTCTGCCAGCCCATTTCTCGGAAAACACCCCTGATTGCCATCTCTGCAAGTGCAATCCCCACTTTCCAACTACCTTTTCTGCAGCCAGGTGAGAAAAGTCGTCGCTCCCAGCTCCGGACACCTCCAGAAACCAACTGCTTTCAGCAGTCACAAGCCTGAAATATCAACTTCCTTACTGAACCAGCCCACTGGGAGCTCACACAGGGAGGCCTTTTGTCCAAGGATACCCACACAAGAGCTCGAGGCTGGAGCAGTTTGAAATGCAACTCCTCCCGATGTTAAACCACCCTTTATCAAATGAGCACATACCAACCTGCCCCAAAGGGAAAGCCGGCAGGAAAGAGAAGCTCTTCTCCTGCAATAGCAAGCTCTGTGCTTCTTTCTGTTCCAGCTGGAGAGTGGAGGCCATGGGCTACTCCTCACTTTGGGAAGGAACCCTGGGAAACGGCCGGATCTGGGAGACCAGCAGAGGGAAGTTCCCCAAAAGGTACAAAAAGGTTCTCTGCAGAGGGGGAAAAAAAAAAAATTTAAAAAAAAATTATATATATATATATAAATGAAGCATTTCAAAAAGTTCTCAGACAGAAATTTCTGCCCCAACATGACAACCCCAAAGTCTCTGTGGTCTTTCAGGACACATCATTTTTGTCAGTCCCCCAAAGCACAATCAGCTCCCCAACAAGACTTCAAGACTAAAGGACAAACCTTGCCCCCTCACCTCTCCACACCAGCCGAGGGAGTCTCTGTCCATTGCAAGATCTTTGTCAGTCTGCATTGGCAGGAGCTGGCTGCAGGAGGCATTTGCATTGGAAATCTCCCCAGATGGGGGGAAAAACAGAAGAAGCGATTCCTGAGGAAAGAAAATGGCAACATCCTTTGGGAAGACACCGGCGTGAGCTCCCTACAAGTGAAGGCCTTTCATCCCTTGCCTAAAGCAACATCCATCCATGGGGCAGCACTAGCGTTTTGATGACAATGCTGACAAAATCACTGCCCCTTCCTGCTGCTGTTGCTGACTCCAAATCATGAGAGATGTTCCAACTCTGCAAAAAACAGGCAGAGATGGCGAGAAAAAAACAGCTAGTCTGCTGAAAAGGTGACCAAAAGAATGCTTTCTCATGTCCCCTTTTCATCCTTTCCCCAGGCAAGACAAAGCAATGTCCTCTTCCTCCGTCACCGACGGTGACTCAGGTACAGGATGCAGCGTGGGGACAGAGTCCACCACTGCTCCCAGAGCCCGCCCTGGCCACGGGCTTCCCGTGCCCTACCGTGCTGAGCCGAGCTGTGCTGAGCCGAGCCGAGCCGCGGCCATTGCCCTCCGGCCGTTGTGGCCACAGTCGGCGATGGACGCCATGGCGGAGCTGCCGCTGCCCGCCGGGCTCAGCGCCGGCACCTTCCCCGCCAAGCTGTGGCGCCTGGCGAACAGCCCCCGCGTCCGCTCCGTGCGCTGGGACAGCCAGGCCCGGGGGCTGCTCATCGAGCGCTCCCTCTTGGAGCGGGAGCCGCTCGGCCCGGGCGGCTCCCAGGGGCCGGCCCCGCACACCTTCCGGGCCACGCGGTTGCGCAACTTCCTGCGCCAGCTCAACCGCTACGGCTGCCGCTAGGTGCCGGGCCGGCCTGGCGATGCCGGCGCCTGGCGCCACTACGCGAACCCCTGGTTTCGCCGCGACCGCCCCGACCTCCTGCTCCGCATCAGGCGCCGGAGCGCGGCCAACAGGCAGCGGCCGGCGGCGGGGCGGGAGGGGCGCAGGCGCCCGCCCTGCGGCTCCCAGCAGCTCCCCAGGGCGCCGCCGCTGCCGGACGGGCGGGACGGGCGCGCTGGCTTCAAGCCGCTGCCCCGGTTTTTAGGTGTCCACTCCACTTCCGGTGGGCACTGCAGTCCCAGGGAGTTCTCTGGTTTGCGTGTCGCCGTCAGGGCTGTGAGGGGAGCAGCGGAAGCACGGCCCCACGGGAAGGAGACAGTTTCAAAATGGACACCGCTACAAAATGGGGGGTGAGGGAGAGCGGTAAAGGTATACAAATGAACTTATTCACATGCAAACTGGGAACAATAACGGATACAAATGAATAAGTCTTTAAATATGTCTTTAACCTAGTAAACGTGGAACAGTAACTTATGCCCCTACGGAATGGGGCATGAGCAGCTACGAGCATTAACAAGGGTACAGGTGTGACGTAGCGTTAACAATTGATACAAACATTTACAACACGGAACACTGTGATTACTTAAGTAGACACTTCATATGAACCTTCTGTTTCGAGATTTTATTCCCCATAAAACCCTAACAAGCTCAAGGTCCATTTATAATTAAAAAAAAGGGTAGTCAAGCTTCCAGGACTGCAGACACATGGAGGTGAGACCACCCCCAAACAGGCTGAAGGTCCATTTGTAGGAGAAAAATGGGTAGTCAAGCTTCCAGGACTGCAGACACATTGAAGTGAGATCCCCAACAAGAAGCTCAAGGTCCATTTGTAGGAGAAAAACGGGGAGCAAAACTTCCAGGGTGTTCTCACTTTGATGTCTCTGCAGTTCAGGAGGTTGGACTATCCTTTTTTTCTCCAAAAATTGGACCTTGAGCTTGTTTGGGGTGGTCTCACTTCCATGAGTCTGCAATCCTAAAACCTGACTACTTGATGTTTTCCTACAATAAGCCTTAAACTTGTTTAGGGGGGGGTCTCCCTTCCATATGTCTGCAGTCCTAGAAGCTTGACTACCCTTTTTTCTCCAAAAATTGGACCTTGAGCTTGTTTGGGGTGGTCTCACCTCCATGTGTCTGCAGACCTGGAAGCTTGACTACCCTTTTTTCTCATACAAATGCACCTTGAGCTTTTTTGGGGAGGGTGTCACTTTTCTCTGTCTGTAGTCCTGGAAGCTTGACTACCATTTTTCCATTTGTAAATTGACCATAAGCTTGTTGACAGCAGACACATGAAAGTGCCACCCCTCTAAGAAGCTGCAGGTGCAATTTTTAGAGAAAAAAGGGTGGTCAAGCTTCCAGGACTGCAGACAAATGGAAGTTAGACTGCCAAAAAGAAGCTCAAGGTCCATTTGAAGGAGATAAAAGGGTAGTCAAACCTTCAGGACTGCAGACACGTGGAAGTGAGACCACCCCCAAACAAGCTCAAGGTGTATTCATAGGAGAAAAAAGGGTACTCAAGCTTCCAGGACTGCAGACACATCCAAGTGGGTTGCTGCATGGGCCAGTGTTTTTTTGTTTGCTTGTTTTTCTTTTTTTTTTTCCTCCTCTTTTTTTTTTCTTTTTATTTTTCCTTTTTCTTTTTTTTTTTTTTTTTCCCCCAACAACCTCCTGGAGTACTACAGGAAAAGGGCAGAATTGCTGGACAGTGCCCAGTCAAAAAGGGACCTGGGGGTGCTTGTTACAGCAGCTGAACATGATCCAGCATTGTGCCTTTGTGGCTACAAAGGCCAACAGACTTTTGCAAATATTAAGAATATGCTAAATTTTATTCAGAAAACATTTCCTTCCAAGTCAATATCAATTAAAATATAACAGTGTTAAGCAACTTTTGAAAAGCTGTAACTAAAGCTCCCAAGGTTTTATTACTTTTTATTACTGAGCTTTTAACAGAGCTGTTCCAACATTCCATAAGTTTTTGCCCGAGATTTTATCTTGCCCTCATTCACATGGAATGAAATTCAGGAGGATCAGAAGTTGTTCCACGAGTCACAGAAAGGCCACTATTCCCAAAGGAGTGCAGAGTTTTTAGGTTGCTTCTCATGTACCCCCAGGAAATATGCAAGAGTCCGGTTTAATAAGCCAGAGCATTAACTAGAAGCATGACATGTAAGATTTGATCTCTTCCCCTTTCCATCCTCCTGCATTTGACAGTCTGGAACTGGGAGAGTGGCAGGATTGCACTCTTTAAAGTTTCACTGAAATGAAGTCTACAAAACAAGCTCCCATTTTTATGAAATCACATTTCCCCACTCCAGATAAATCCTATTTCACCAGAAAACCTCTGCTCAGCTCCTTTTGTACATCCATTCTATGGGATATCTGCTTTCTGGTCCAGAAGCACTCTGGACTGATGAGGTAAAACAGGTAAGAGAAGAGATCACAGAGACTTAGTAAAGGAAGACCTTCCCAACCCATTTGAAGAGTTAGACATAACTAACAGCATCTCCCACGTGAGCATCAATGAAGAAGTGACAAAGGGACAACACCTGAAAAAAAGCCTTCAGCAGACTTTGCCTGTCAGCCCCATCAGCCTCACTAACATCATTTTTATAAGGAGGACAAGCTGTGTTCAAGGTTGCTTCCTGAACTCACTTCTCCAAACTGTCTGACCTGCAAAGGTGATGGCTTTGTTGTCACTGACCGCACCAACTGTCCTGATGGATCACTAAGCTCTCCAGCAGCTTCTCAGTACTTTTTAATAGGCACAGAAATGGGAAAGCAAAGAAGCTACAATAAAAAATTTAAAACACACAAACAAAAAAACCACAAACAAACCGTGGAGAGTCTTTGAACTTCAAAAAAAAGAAGGCAAATTGTTGTTAAAAAACCATAGCAAGCACCCAGTGCCAACCAAATTAATGCTTAGGAAAGCTTACAGAGTCTAAAACACAGTATTATTCTGGCTTCCTAATTTAGTGATACAGAGTCAAAGTTTCTATTTGACATATCCCACATAATTGCACTCAATTGTAGCACTGCCATTCAACAGAAGCCAAGGATCCAGAAATGGAAAGAATTGCCCAATGTGGTATATTCACGAATCTCTCCTTAATATCGAACCAGATCCATGGCCTATGTTCTCATCACTTATGCCATGTGTTATACAATGCACTTAGGCTTAGGAAGTATTATCAGAATAGCTCTAAAAGTAGTATTTCTGAAAAGAAAGGGAAGAAGATTAAGACAAAAAGAACATCTCTTCCAGGTGTTCCCAAACAGGGCCCAACTCTTCTGACAGACGCTTCAGTTGGCTGCCTTTACCTTGGTTTGGCTTTTAAGCAGAGATACTCATTCCAAGCTCTTCACTTCCCTCTAGCTCCAAATAATTTTTTCATTAGTGAACGGGACATTATTTTTTATGCAAATCAAAGGCCCAAAGGAGTTTATTTTATCACCAATACTTCTATCTGTACAACAGCTATTAAGAGAGCAGTACATCCACCCTAAACCTATCATCAAGGTATCCTGTTGTGCTGCTGATCAATGATACTCTCTCCAGTTCTGCCCCTCAAACAACACAGGGAAGAGTATTCCCAACAAGCTGAACTTTTTCAGGAGTAAAGTTGTCCTATTCCTTCCAATAATGAACTCTGGATCCCTGGTGAGTAACTCACATTTAACCGGCAGCATTCTGGGCTGCTCCTATTAACTGCAACAGCCTGGACAGCTTGAACCTCAACAAAACGTGCAGTAAGCAACTGAGCTAATTTAACCTCATTGATCCTCAAACCAGTAGAATAATTTGATGTCCACACAGCAGCTTGTGCACCGCCTCCAACATAAACGTGGCCCTATAGGAAATCCACACCAAAAATGTGCTGCAGCCCAGCTGCCAGAGCTATCAGGCTGGGAGAATCACTGCACAGTCTCTGAGCCCCCTCGCCAGCTGCACGGCATGGGTCACACGCTTTGTTTGTTGTTAACAGTCAAGGGCTTGTTTCCAAACTGGATGTATCCTGACATCTCCCCAGTGCCGCAGTTTTATGGAGGAGGCTCCATTTTATCTGTAAACTGTTTACCTTAAGTTTCGACATGAACACAAAAAGCATTGCTAGGAGAGGCAAACACAGAAAACCAAGCAGCACTGGCACTTCTCAGGCAGGTACTGAGCTGGATTTAAGCTCCCTATTAATCATTAATTACAGCAGCATTTCAAAAATTTAGGTTTTGAAATAATTTCAGCACTACTTAATCACAAAGGATGTAAGGTCTCCCTGAATATTTAGGGACATCTACTTTCAGGGAGGCATTTTAAGAAATGTTCTTTGTATATAAACTATTTGTTATTTAAATTACTGCTGAAAGCCAGATGCTTTATTTTGTTCAATACAACACATTTAAAACAATAACATGAGATTTTAACAGCAAAATCACCTAGCCCACAAAACACCGTTCTATGTTGACTAGGGTGGCAAAACAAGGGTAGTTTCTAAACACAGAAAAATAAATTTAAAAAAAGGATTTTTTCTAAGCATGTAAATGCAGGTCTTGGTACCACATCCAAGAACTTCACTTGCAAAGGAACTTGGTCTTGCTAGAGTTTTAAGTACGGTGGTTTTTTATCAGACCTGGCCTCATTCATGCTTTATGCCACTTGTAAAATGGAACAGGGCATTTTAGGAAAGAAGTACCTCCCTTCAACTCCTAAAAGCTGTGACTGAAGCCTGTTAAGTTTCAGTAGCATTTCAAATATACCAGGGCATCCTCAGCTTTACCTTCTTTATAGGACAAGGTACAGAAACCCACTGGCAGTTAGAGGAGCCACATAATCAGTGTTCAGCATTTCTACCAACCAAATTATCCCTGATAAATAGATACGACCTAGCATGAGAATTCACTTTTACTTCAGCATATTAAAAGTTATTTATTTTAAGGATAAATATATATCTCTTTCACAACTACACTGCAACAGAGACATGAGTCCAACAGCGAAACAGCATAACAAAAATACATCCCCCTAATATAGCATATCCACTGCTTTTTCTTCATCAGCCATACAATATTGATGGAAACAGGAGAGATTTCTCTTTCCTTCTAACACAGCAGGTTAAGCGTCTTGAGAGAAGTCAGATGTCACTATTAACTGCAAGCACACAAGAAAACAAACTCATGCCAAAACAAGGGATAATAAAATTGAAGTCTAAATGGAAGTTGAGAGAAAAAAAAGTCCTGCTCCAACAGGTTAATCTCTAGCTAATTCCTCTTGTGACAAGTAGCTTTAAATAGCCATTTCACTCAAATTCTCCTACAACAAGTTTTCCTTGGAAATGAAACAATTTCTAGAACAAGCATAACTATCTTTGACCACACAAAACAGCATTTCATCTTGAACTACTCTAGCAAAAAGTCAACTTTTTTAAAAAGATTGACTAAGAAGACAATTGGAAAAGTAACTTTAGTCAGAAGTGATAGAATCAGCTGTAAATACTGGATGGGAAATTCCTGAAGAGACAAGTTTTCCCTTAGAGAGAGATGAAATACAGCAATTTATATTTCCCAACAACAATACTGCCTTTCTTTCCAAGTTCACCCAGAAAACTCAGAGTATAAATCAATAGCACAGATTTGGCTCTTACACGCACCCAACTCCCAGGACATTTTGTCACGCTCATCGTGCTGCATTCACTGCCTCTCCCAAATATTAATTGCCTTCACTTCTATCTTCAATATCTACTCGTGACTTGGGGGATTTTGCTTCAGGTTTTAATGCTTGGGATTTTTTTACATAGGACTATACACCTCAATAATTGTATCCAGGAAAGACTGGGTTTGATGCCATTTTTACAGTAGAACCCAAATTTTCAATACTTTCTACCTACTTGTCCATTAACTGTTCATAGAACAGAAGGACAATAAAAGCCATAAACCTCTTACTTTAGTAGCCTTCTGGAGGTGTAATTCAATAACTTCTTGCAAAATAAAACAGCAGCTTACAAAAATTAAAAAAAAGAGTCTTCACCACAGTAATCATTACAGCAGGGCAGATGCAACAACTATGCATTTGTTTAGTCCATCTAGACGTGGAAAAGGATTAAAACATGTAGACAGTAGCACAAGTCACCATCACTTATTATTTAAGCCATAAACCTAAGCATACTTCTGTGGGAAAATTAATTACAAACCTGGGGGAAATCAGATCAGTCACTAATCAGGCAAAGTGAGCAGGAAAATACAGCTATGTTGTCCACTCCTGATTGAGTCGCAGGATCAAACAGCACTAAGTGCAAGTGAAGTGAGGGGGAGTTATTATTACGCCTTTTCATCACTGGAATCATGCTGCCCCAGACAACCCCGACTTCTGTGTCTGGGCTAATTGCAGCCTGTTAAACGTCACAAGGAGACTGCAGCACAGCAGCACCTCAGAGGAGGGAGAAAGACAGTTTAAGGAGGGAACAAGGCAACGAGAAAATTCTGTCCTACAGCTGAAGGAGAAGGAAACAGCCAAGCTAACAGGACACCTGCAAAACAAACAAGGGTCCACACCAGGCTGTGTGCACACACCCGCATGCACAGCCACACCAGCACTGCCTACTGGAAACACCTTCCCCTGTGATAAAATATCAATGCCAAAGGCCAAAGGCTTTGAGAAAAAAATATAAGTTCAGTGATAAGGCAACTTTTCTAAATCCATTTCACAAATACTTGTTATTTCAAGCCTTAAATCACTAGTGGTAGGATAATACAGCAGACTTGGAGATATAGATTTATGCAATTTGCAGTTACTTAAGAAAAGGGCTTATTTATACCTGTGTATTTTCACCAAACCCAACAACTGCAGGTGTCATTAGGCTACACTAAAAACTGCTCCCCCTTCAGTTCAATCACAGCCATGTCCTACAACTCATGCAGTCTGTTCTACCTCTAGGTCCACTAAGGATTGATTTCCAAACTGTGTCACAACTTCAGGATGACACAGCATCCAAGTATTACCAATAAATAAATAACAAAAGCTCTGTTTTTGAAGATGAGACACTAATTTACCAGCACATAATTGTAACTGAGCTGTTTCATACTCCAGCTGAAACACTCCTAGTTTGGTGTTGGTAGAAGACATTCACTGCATATGACGCTTTACGCATCACATTGAACTAATTTAACTGTAGGTGAGCAATTCTCTCAAGTTCCTGACTGAACTGCCCTATTGATCAGTTATTTCTCCTTAAAAAATATACACCTGAATTTTACTCTCCCTCCCAACTCCCATAAAGAGAAGTGGACTAAAACTGGTTATAAAATGTTAGTAAGTGTGCCAGCCAGCAAGTATCCGAGTGGCTTAGTCATTAAAGCTGCCGTTCATTTCCACTAACCACGTGGATGCTTTCAAATGTCTCAGTCCCAACCAGAAACTGTAATATTTTTACAGACCATAGGAAAGCAAGATGGAAAATTACCTGCTGTACACTATGTTGATGCACGTGAACATGGATGCCATTGGGCATAACAACGGCAATTCTGGAGTTGGATGTCCTTTCTGCTTGTTCAGTGTACTCTATACAGCTGCCTTACAAACATGTCAATGTAGGGTAGCAGTTAGGTTTAAAATCAGTTGCAACATGGCTTAAGGAACGAGTCATTTTTGTAATCCAAACTCACTAGGATCCACATCTGTAAGAATTTCACAGAAAACCAGACAAGTGTATCTGCACATCAGCAGCTCCACAGCACAAACTGTGAGGAACAAAGGCCAGTGGCTGCTCAGGGACCCTTCCCATGAGGCAGCTGATGCACAGGAGCTGCTCTGTGTAGAGTGTGATGATTTACCCAGCCAGTGTTTAAAACGCCCATATTACCCGATATCTGCGCCCATTTTAAGAAGGGGAAGTACTGGGATCAAAGTCCCCCATGGATTCCATGCAGAATTACAAATTCCTCTGTTTGGGTGCAGAAAACTGTTTTTGCTAAGGTGACTAACTTAAATTTTTCCACATTTAATTTCACTGTTCCTCCTACATCCAGTATACTGTCAGAATGAGAGAAAACTGCATTCTACCCTAAGTGCCATTGCTACGTCAAACAATTCTTTCAAATGCTGTTTTTGTTGAGCATCCTAGTAATTGTCCTATCTCAAAGACCGGCTTAATCCTTTCTGAAAACAGCTTCTCCTTTATGCTTATAGAATTACTAAATTTTTTAAGTAATTAACATTTTCCCTCTGACTAGTTCTGTTGGCGGACATCAGCAATTTGAGGCGGTCCCCACAATTCACTTGCTTTGTTCTCTGCATTATCCCAGACTGACATTTAGGTTTAGTTTGCAGGAGGTTTAAATCCATCACTCACCACGAAACCCAAATCAGTGATTTCAATAATGCCTGAAACACCAAGGAATTGGGGAAAGGACAGGAAGGCACTCCCACACTTTAAGGGACCGGAGAAAAAGCTTTAAGCAGTTTCTCAAGCGTTCCCCCCTTTCTGACCAGGGACATTTGGTCTTGCTTGCTCTATGCTGGGTGTTTCTCCTTGGCATTTCTGTAGGAATGGGCACTGCTCCAGTGAGAATAAATGCACAGTTGAGTGTCATTAATATACTGATCTGTAAACATCTAAAGCAGGTATTGAACCACCGTCTGACTGGAGAAAAACAGCCTGTGGATCAGAAATAGCAATTCATTACCAAGACTTTTTTTTGCTGAATTGTGCATACAAAAAAAACCCTGAAAGATTCAATCAAATTCATTTTACTGTAACCCTTTCAAAGATGAACGAAAAGCCTCTTGGTCCATTTGAAAACATAGGGATAACTGTGCTTTCTTTTAGAGTAGCACAAATTTACAAAAGTTGCCAGAGGAAGTAAGAAAACAGTAACAAAACCCACCACAGATAAAACTTCACAAATCTCAATTCCAAGACACTGACAGAAATGGTTTATATCCAGCTCTGCTACTAAAGGCTCATTTGCAAAAACTGTGACCACAAAATGCATCACAAATTGGTTTTCTACCTCATGACTGCTGATTACTAGGTAATAGAATATTAATGGTGCTTTTTCAACATCTACTTTTTCTCAAGGTGCATAAATCTCTGTAAAATTGCTTTATCTTACTTTCCAAACATTTGAAAGGCTGGTCTTCAGATGTTTGAACAGCAATCTTTCCACTACAGGGCAGCACACTTCCTTTTCACACAAGTAACACACTCATCAGATTATTTCCACCTCCTGATACAAAATCAGATGCACTCTCCAAAGAGGGAAGTGATTCTCCAGCTTCTACGCCTGAAGTATATTTACAAATTATTTATGAGCGTGACCAGATTGTACCATGTCCCTTCCTAAGAGCTTCTAAAACATACAGTGAATCCAAAGGAAGCAAAACAAGATTTCTAAAGCAGCTGAGTCAACTTTCATAGAAGCTCTTTCTTTATGCAGAAATACAAATACTTTTTAGAAACCAGCAAGGGTATTGATGTTACCAACACAGAGCACATGGTTTGGTGTGACTTTTATGAATTTACAGCCTAAACTACTACTACCACTTGGGCATCTGGCTGAAATACTTCTCTCCACTAAACATTACTGTCTACAAAGAGATAAAAGTTAAACAGACTGTTTCCTTGAGGTTCTCAAGAAACCTTACTTCAAAAGGATAAGCAACTGAAGTTATTTTGTCAGCAGCAGCTCCCTCAGAAGTACCCATTTTCCTGAGCAGGGGATATTTGTCAAGAAAGCAAACTGCAAAGCCAGAGCAGGGAGTAGTTCAGTCACACAATCAATAGTTCAAGGATGAGAGACCCAGTGCTTTGGTACCAAAGCCCATCAGCCCAGTGAGAATCTGCATGAAGCACAACTGCCAGTGCTGACCAGGACATGAACTGAACAGGGCTGCCTTTCACTGTTCTTTCCTTACCATAGTTATTATACCTGGAAGTGAAAGGTTTTACACATTGTACAACCTACCCAAAAGAGTACCTCCCTGCAATGAAGCAAAACATGAAAAACTGTTCTCACGGTAGTACTCCAAGGGAGGAGAAACACATCCCTAAGAGCTCTCTCTGACCTCCTTTTTTTGCAAGCTTATATTGGGATGGGGCAGGGACAATACCTAATCAAATGCTATGAAGGATCTTTTCAGACAAAAAGGCAAACTTTGTCAATACCAGATAGAGAAGTTCAGACAGACCTTTTGAGCAAGAAGTAGGAATTTAACGGTAAATACCACCACTACATCTACTTTCAGATGAGAATATTCATTGAGAATTTAACAGAAAAATAGATTTCAAAGACAATAAACCATAATCCTTAGCTCTAGACAAACTCCCCACAGTACCAAGCCATGGCTCAATTCAAGTGATTTTGAGTGAAAAGCTCCTTTGAATGAGGCGCATGAAAGGTTTGACCTCAATTTTGCATTTCACAAGGCAGGTTATTTTTCAGAACATCAAATAACCAACCAAAATACGGGTCAGTTGTTTGACCAGACTATGTTTTGTGAATGAAATCCAACAGCTCAATTACAACTTAGCAAACTCAAGCCATTTAATTCCAAAATCCTAAATCATGCTGGACATCTATGAATTGCAAAACTGCACAAGGTCAGGACCTCTCTTCTGATCCTTGGCCACTTGGAAGAAGGGAATTGCAGAAAACACCTACTGAACAGTACAAAATTTGAGCACTGTTTTCTTTTGCAAGCACACCATTCTCTCTCTTGTCTCACTGATGGCAACGAGCTTATTTCAATCAACATGTTTTCTGAAACACTTAAAAGATGAAGAAAAAACCTTATTGCTCGTGCTCTGAAGATACTACCATTCACTGCCACAAGACAGCCTGAACTCCAATAGAGTCATTAACAAAGTGGCCAACTTGCACGGAGAGTCAGTTTTAGAAGAGTGGAAGGACTGAAACCAGAGAAATGACTTGAAGTGCTGCCTAATCTGCCCCTAGAGCTAGAGAAAAGCAGACAGTATTTGAGCCTGAATGCTCTCACTGTGTCATTCGTGGCTTCAGGCAGTCCACACAAATTTGAGATTTGAATTTGGGAGTCAGCAAACAGGATTCAAGGCTTTGTAGCTACAGGTGGTCTCAGAGCTCTGAGATTTGACTTTCTTTGAAAGATATTCAAGAACTAAAAAGACGCAACAAAACTCAACTTATAACAACTTTCAAAGTTTTACTTTACCCTATATTTGCCTGGTCATTAAACCTGGAAGAGGATTTAAATTTATTTCCGCTCTTTTAGAACTATAAATGCTTACGCCAGCCAGGTTATTGTCCAATTTCTATTCCTAGCATTCTGAATGATAGTGATGACTTTCTTTTTACATTTATTATAATACTTACATGGACAGAAGTAGTGGTGATGCATAATTTTGGCTTTCTTAATTCGGCCGAGACTGTCTTATGGATTTAATTAAAATTCTGCTACCAAAGCTCTAAGCTTTTGACGTATTGGCAATGCAGAACTATCACCTTTTATTCATTTAATTGTGTAACCACCTCAACCCAAAAGTATCTTTACCCACAATCTGCTTGGTCATTCCATCACAACTATTAAGGACAACTGAGTAACCCGTTCCCATAAAGCACAAAGATTAACAAATGTTTGGTTGGGGTTTTTTTTTTGACCGCCACACAAAAAAAGTGCACATTTTCAACACATCTTTTGCGCAGAATGACAATTATACACACAGCATATGCTGTTTGCCTCTGTAAGTTATAGCCAACTTTTCTATTCTTTCCTCTAACAATAAATTTGAAGTGTGTACTACATTCATATAAGAAGAATATATAACCCAAGAGTGCCGGCTGCAGCCCCACAAAGCCACCAAAAGTTTATTTTGTCTCGCAAAAGAAGGCAAGCACCTTTCAGAGGCACCACCATTTCCTTCTCTCCTGGATACAGAGCCCTTCAGGCAGATTTGGCACACACGCTTGCATTAAGAGGACAAGATGGAGCAGTTCTGTCAGTGCAGCAGATTAAAAAAACCTGCCACCAACAGGCTTTATTCCAAAGGCAATTCTCTGATTCACAAAAGGTCTGCCTACCATACAGCCAAGCAGAGGCTCCCAGATGGTGCTGGCAAAGCAATCTCCACTTTCTCCCAACAGCACAGCAGCATGTTGATGTCTAGTAAAAAATATTTCCAGTCCTGATCCCTTTGCTGTCAGTTCTGTAACATGCACTGCCCTGATTAAATAAATAAAAGCCTATCAACCACCAGCAGTTTCAAGACTTACGTGAAGCTCTCCTACTCTTAGGGGGAAAAAAAAAAAACCCATGAAGTCAGCATTTAAAACCAAGAGAAAGTGCTTGGAATTATATCTCTTTCTTAATGACAGTCCCACTATTCCCTAAAGTTTGGGGAAGTTCTTTAAAGCAGCAACATTTTTGGCCAGGTGATCAATAGCTTGCTCCAGTACGAGACAAGACTAACACTGGACAGGTACCTCTAAAGTCACCAGAAACCAGCAGATTGCAGTTGGCTTCCCTCACAGACACACCTCTAAGCGATCTTGGCTCCCAATTCCAGTCTCTTCCACCCTGGGATCCACACATGAACAAGTGGACTAAGCAGCATTGCTCAAATCCTGCTGCACTTGCTTAACCTCCATAAGATTTCCCAAGAGAGCTTTACTTTGTGTCACTTCTGCTCTCCTTCAATCCTGCAGCTCTTCTGCAAGCTTCTGCTCAAGACTTAGCACTGACTACTCAAAAAATCAGAACACAGGAACTCAGAAATATTTCAACAATTAAGCTTTCTTCTGGAGTAGAACCAACCATAGAAATCATACAAATAGCATATTTCCCTGACTTTTATTTTAAACTTAAAAAAAAGTCCACATTAATAAAAGGACCTTCATACATTGATAAAGTATTTACCAGATCAATGAATAAAAAGGTTGAAGTTTCTCTCAAAGGGAAAAAAAAAAACAAAACAGACAAAAAAAAAACCAAACCCCCCCCCAAAAAAAAAACCCCCACAACCAAACAAGTCTAGGTGGGAGATAATAGGCACAAGATCCTGTGTCACATTTTATGTCTTGAAGAAAAAATAATGGGGACGTTTGGACAAGTATTTATCAGAACAAAGCCTACAGTGGCCCCTGAGGATAAAGTCAAATTTTTCCAATGCCAGCTAGTCAGTAACTCATTGAGACTGGTAAAAAACTGAACTCAAGGACACTGGCAAAAGCAAGATTTGAGAACTGTAGATATACTATCAAATTTCTACCATGTGAAACCTATTTTGATGGCCACAACCAGCAAGACACATTCCCTAATGCACACATTTGTCATACTCAGGTTTGTTACACTGGGTGATTTAAAGTGACCCTGCAGAAAAACTGGTTTGCAAAGACAGCAGACAAGAAAAACTTAGAGGCCACAAAGAGTACAAGAGGAAAAACTGAACTTGCTAATGATAGTTCAGTTCATGCACTTGTGTATGCAGACCCAGCCAAGCCACCAGAAGGTGAATGAAAAATCTGAAAGCACAATTGAGCAAACCTTCAAAAAATACCTATCACTTAAGAGACCAATTTCATATGCACGTGATGCTGAAAATTTAGAAGAATCAAAAGAATTGAATACTTAAGCAGGAGGATAAGAGTCCATACCATTGACACGAGATCATTTTTTCCTCTTAAAACAACGGGAGAAATGTCTTGTATTAAAACAATTGTTTTCTTTAGGACTTCTGAATTGCACTAAATATTAACCTTCCTAAAACTGCAATGGCAACCCCAAATTTAAAAAAAAAAAAACTTGGGACAAGAAAAAACAGTGATATATATGAATACAGTTCAACAGATCTCCATAGACACTCTTACGTTTCAGAATTGAGTTCATATTGACTATCATACACATTAATTTGAAATCCCAGCTTCAGTCTTTCATACAAGTTCTACTTCTCAGCATTTTTAATGAGGAACTAAGATCTTAATAAAGACATTCATTTCATTGTATCAGAAAGTCCTTTGCCTGCTGTACATTTTCTCTGCAGCTGTAGGCATGCATGAGTATGCCTAGCATGTGCATCTGCGTATTTCTATTTACACTAGGAGTACTTCAATATTCATCTGCAGTTATGTATTTATGTACACAGCTAAAACCCCATAGCTAGGTTAGACATGAAGCGATGTATTTTAATGGGGGTCAAATCTTCAATCCAGGCTGGGATTTTCTGCTATTTAAGAGAAACAGGCTGTGGAGCATTTGACCTTTTTCTCCAAGAGCAAGATAAAATGTCCCAGATGTGCCAAATTCTCGAATGCATTGTTTGTATCTCTTGTAAGAACAAGTCTCCAGGCACCTGAGCAAAGATAACCCACCTTACATGGATACCTCACAGACCGGCAGCAAAGTGCTGTCATCTTACCAACCAATATTAAAAGCAGGCTACTGCATGAGGCTGCCAGAGAGCCTTAGGCAGCGCTGTTACATCTCACATTTCACACTTGGTTTGCTACAAGAAGCAGCAAAAAATAGTATTTTTGGCTCACCAATATCAACAGGAAAAGACCAAGTGCTTTCCGTAAAGAAGGATTCTCACCTGACACCAGGAGCCCCCTGGAATCTTGGATACAATCAAGCTCTATCAAACACACTGCTGATATATCTTGCAGGTAAGACAGAATTTTACACCAATCTCAGTTTCCCAGCTTAATATATTCTCTTTGCTGTGACAGGTAATTATGCAGAGCAGGACAGCCCTCTCAATTCCTGTCTTGTGAAACAAAGATCGCCTGAATTAACATAACCAGTACAACAAAACACTTTCTAAACTTCCACTCAAGAGAAAAGATTCCCTTCACAAAGACGGCCGCTTAAGGGCATTGAGAGGAGTTTTTGGACTTGGGGGACAGGGACAGAGCAACATTACTTGTTTGTTTTCAGTTTTGTGCAGCTCCTCATCTGCTTCACCAGCTAGTGAGAACTGACAGAAATGCCACCTATCTTATCTAAACAGTTCTTATCTGACCTTTTTTGGCTTCTCTTGAGACAGACAGCAGGACTCTGGCACTGCTAGGAAAAAGTACTGCCTGGGATCTCTAAAAACACAGACTCTCAGAAAGAAAACAGTTTAATGCATCAAACAAGAACACTTTCTTCCCTCAATACTGCTTACATATTTTCACCTTTTCAAAGTCTCCAAATAAAGCTTAGAAATTAAACACATCAATGCTACATTCAAATATTTCTCTCTTCTAACCTAAGCCAGAAAAAAAAGAAAACCAAATCAGGAAAAGAAATCCTTATTTTTACTGCAAGAAGTCTCGGTTTTCCACATGAGAAGCCACATTCTCAACAAACAGATGCCACAAGAGTCAACATTATTGAAGAGGGTTGAAGTGAGCTGTCAAATTACCTTCCGTCCTCAGAGGATGTGCACTACACTACCAGCATGTTTCCAGCTCTCACATTCAGATTATGATTTTAGCCAGGACTAAAACATCTGCTGGGCCTAACGAGGTCCCTGTCACATCTTTGTGATAACACATTGCTCATGTCTATCATGTAACACAGGCAGAACATATTCTCCTGGTTTTAGCCCCTTAGATTCCTCGGTCTAGGCAAGAAATTGGCAGCCTGCCAGGCTTCCTATGGACCATTCTGGGGTGGGACCACCAGGTAAATCTCCCCGAGTCCGGCCATGATATCCTAAAGAGAGACACTGCCCTCCTTCCCCATGGATAAATGGGATGATGAGCAGTGCAGCAGGAGCAGGAAGCTCTGCTAAGTTTCCACCACTGCCATGCATTTTCTCTTCACTAAACACCCATTTACTTGCAGGAAGAAAGGCTCCCCTAATAGAACCTGTTCTTTTTATTGCAACCAAGAGGGAAATGGGCAAAAAATAGCTTGAAACTATACCAGTGTCAAGCTATTATTAACTAGCAGGCATACACTGACAGTAGGAGAGATGAGGGGGCAAGAGGACTTTCAATAGCCAAAGAGCCCTTTCATCATCTGATCAGCTTCATCTATTGTATTCAAATAAGTGTTAAAATACAGAGAAATCACACATATCTAGTGCCTTTACAACGAGTATCCAGTTGCAGATTTCTTTCTGCACGTGACTAAATTTAATGCATCCTTGCCGTGTACAAAAAAAAAAAAACCTTGTGAAATGAGAGGTGCTAACACTTTCTAACAAATGGGATGACATTACAGAACAGGATCCTTTTTGTTACTCATGAAAACAACATGCTCTTGGTGCAATTGATTTCACACATAAACGGCAACAGTTTCAAAGCCCAACATCGCTATTTTGGGCCAGTTAGTAGAAACCCATTTCTAAAGCTGATAGCAGCTCTGACAATTAATTACAAGCTCAAGATCAAGCAGGTCAAATCCTTGTGAAATCCCTAGACATCAATCAGAATGACTCCTGAGGGCCTCCATAGAGTTCAGAGCAAGTATTCCCTCTGTTTGCAGATCATCTTTCAGTGCCTCTGAGCTGCACAGATTATCAGCATGAAGATTTTATGGAATAAGATCAAGGTAAATAGGGCCAGGAGGTGTACAATTTCCTGAGTTTAGGTTCAACAGACTTGCCACAGGTAAATAACTGCTCACTTAGGCACTTATACATCTTACAGCCAGGTGAGGGGTGGGGAAACACTCACAAAGGAGATTAAAACACACTGCAGGGCAAACTGCAATTCCACCAGTCCACATCTGCAAAACTCACTGACCACAACCGTGCTCAGCATTCCATAAAGACTCTTAACGAATTTATGCAGCAGCAGTACAAGTTGACAAATACATTAAAAACATTTTTAAAAAATAACTATTATGTCATGATGTTCCTCATGCTGATCTAAGTCAGGGTAAGAGCTGAAGGGCATTTCCTTGTGAGCTGACAGGCCCACAGAAATAACCCAGCCATGACTGTCCCCAAGGACTACAAATGGGGCAGACCCCACTCTTCCAACAGGCTGAGCTAATCAACAGATCTGCACATCTACTGCAGAATCTGCAGAAGAAATCGATTGAAACCATTTCTTGTTATGGATTCATTTTGCCAAAAAATTAACTGTGACGGGCTGGCACGGTAATGACTTGAACTCTTCCACAATACCATGAAGTACTGATGCTTCTGGAAAAACAAAGCAGATTCTGATGTGCCATTTAGCCTTCCTAGAAAGAAACCACGCCAACAAGATGAGATAATCTTGAAATTGCCATCTCCAAGCTTCCTAAAACTGGAGAGAAGCTTTGAAATCTATTTGGACTCTGATTAAACTCAGCAAGCAACACGGTAAAAAATATATTAAATAGAGCTTTTAAATAGACAAACTGCAACAGTATTTACTTATTTTCTTCTATTTCTCCTCCCTGGAATCCAGTACTCAGGCAAACTTCTCACATCTACAACAGCATATTGACTTTTTGACACTATGATCATTAAAGTCAACGTGGAAAATACATGCCCAAATAGAAAATCTAGATGCTGAAAGGAATATCAACCAAGTCAAATCCAACTTCTAAAAATAAAATCCTCAAGAAGTGAGTCACCCACCCCCAAAACTGTACCACTTATAGCTACTTTATAACAGAAATGCAGGAAATATCAAAGGCCTTTTTCCACTTTGGAGGTTTATGCACAAAGCTGAAGTCCAGCACACGTTTGTTTGTTAATGGTTGAGACCTCAAGCAGAAAAAAAACCCACAAATAATCCCCAGCCAACAGTATAAATCAACCTAAAGAAAGCTCATCATTTACTGAGTATCATGGCCATAAAGCTGCCCAACAAAGAGAGGGCAAGACAACCTTCATACTTGTATAGCAATCTAAACTGAAAAGCATCCAAACATACCACGTGGAATCACTAGTGCGACAACCAAGACAAAAAAAAATCTCTGCTATCAATCTTCAGCAGCCAGCTCACACTTTTTTACCCTCTTTTATAAGCCATTTCTTCTTACAGAGTCACTTCCAGGCCCTCACTTTGAGTCTACCGTGTTTGACAGATCAGCTACAACATTTTTCTTCTGTAAAACAACAGAACTTAGACCAGATTTTACTCAGCCACAGACTCTGCAAGCTCAGGTGTCGTTGCTTTACACTCACTGTGTCAGGTTCTCCTTCCACCAAGCCTGAAGGTGCCACAGTGAAGGAGCTCTGGAACTTGCTGCTCTGATGAAGGCACTTGGTCCAACTGCAGTGTTTCCACTCTGTCTAACTGCAACCTTGATTGATGCCAGCTGCACCTCATTTGTTCCATCACCAGGTTTTCCTGAAGAGTAGCACTCACCCTCCAAATTTTAACCCTGTAGGGGACAAAATTAAATTATATAAAAATATACAATGAACATCTATATTATTTAGAAACTGAAATATTTATGATTTATTTAATGAAACTGGAAAGTTTAGCCCTCTAGGGGCTAAAATTAAGGGGACAACAAGTAGAAAGACAAGAGAAGCACGGTCTGTCCAAGAAGTAAAAATCACTCAAGGCCCATCAGGAGTTTGAAAGTTTCCCTCAAATAGTAAAGATCACACAAGCAAAACAGAAGTCTCCAAAGTATCTAACAGAATCATTTTGTATAGATTACATCACTACATCCACCATTTAGTTAATTCATTAACAAGTGCTAAAACCCCTCCTTTATCTGTACAAAGACCAATCATGCACAGAAAAGAGGAACATATGGGAAAGAAATATAGTCTTGCAACATGCAGGCACGTGGGAGACAGACCTTTTGGGGATCCCGAAGGTGGCAGCACAATTACTAAATTACCTAAGCAAGAGTCAGCCGCCAAAAACTCCTGGGGAAGCACCACGGCCCACAGCTGCCCCTGCCAGTGTCATATGGGACAGCTGCAGCTTGTTTGGAGGAATACCTAAAGGTGATCCACCCAGAAGGAAAGTGATCCTGCTTTAAGATAAGTCTCTAGTTCTTAAAGGATTGCTGAAAGTAAGAGTACATTTATTTGTATGTTTTACACTTAACACTTGCTTGAATACCCCTCCAGAAATGTTGTTAATCTGATAACTAAGAACATGCCATTAAAAAAAATGGCATGTTTTTGTCTCTTTCTTTCAAAAGTAAAATATTCCTTGTTGTTTAATGGAAAAGCAGGCTCCTCTCCAAACACATCCTGTGAGGCCTTTTCCAGTGAAGCAGTGTGCATAATGATAAATGAAAAAGGGAAAGGTTCTTGCAAGTATTTTTATCTGTGTTATGCAGGGGTTGATCTGTTACACCCCAAAATTATTTTCAACTTCAACAATTCACCTTTGCCAAATCCCTAACTCACTGTAAAACTCTAATAGGTACACACAACATTTCTTGTGAATAAGTTTGCAACAAATCCTACAAGTTCACCCTCAGGAAAGGTGGCAAACACCCCAAGGGAGTATACAACACACAATATACACTCCTTGGAAGTGGAGGGAGCGAGATTTGTCCTTCCTCCTCCTACTTTTTTTGCCAAGAGTGAGGGAGTCCCAAGGAACCATTTCAACACTTCAAGGAATGGCTCACATGCCAGGAAAGGCTCTGACACACTGACTGAAAACACTGGGAGGAGGGAGGACACACAACACATCAGCCAATGCAGATTTTCGGCTGCCTTGGACATTATCCCTTCACAACAGCCACAATCTTTTTCCATAGACATTCTCCCCAGGTAAAAATCCAGGCGTGATGGTGAAGGGGCTAATTCTTTACCCGATTTAGAATTAGTCAGAGATCTTCACTGTGTTTGTGACTCGTGCTCTCTTCACTTGAAACAGCTCCCCCAAGACCTTGAGGGACAACTTGCTTCAACTGCCAGGAGGTCAAACTTGATAAAATCTTCAATATTGTCCTTTCCGGTGTATTTCCTTATCCTCCTGCCCTTATGAGATCTGCCTATACTGCAGGACCAGCTATCTGCCCTAAAAACATGGTTCTTGTATGAAAAATACAAGCCAAAATAGAAAAACTAGATGCTGAAAGGAATATCAACCAAGTCAAATCCAACTTTTAAAAAAAAAATCCTCAAGAAATGATTCACCCACCCCAAAACAAATGCAGCAGGAGAGGCAACTTATTCATCTCACAGAGATCATTCTCCTATCTCTCCGTGCTCTGCTCCAAAGTGTGTTCAAATCAAAGGATCTCATTTTTTCCTCTTCCCCTCAATTGTATTTAATTAGGCTTTTTTTTTTTTTTTTTTTCCCTTTGAAGTCAAGGGAAAGAGGCCTATTTATTGCAAGGAATATTTAGCCTGGCCTTTTCCTTCCAGTGGTCTACCTCACTGCATCTTCAAACCCATTGTTCCATAGGGACAGGGAGGCATCCAAATAAAGATTAAGAAAAAGGCAATTCCTGTGGTGTTATCAATTGAAGAAACAGGATCACTTTTCCCAGTGTCAATCAACTTCAATACACTAATAAAATTAACAAATATCAAAGTGGTTTGGGTCTGAAATAGAAACATTTCCACTAAATCTGAGTAGCTTTTCCAAATACTGGGCCAATAGTTTGATACACTTTGAAATACTAAAATATCTCCAGTGCTCCAAGATGAAGCTGAGCAAATTTCACTGAGTGAAATGAGAGTAGACATTGTTTGCACCTTCGAAGCATGCATCATATTTTCATCTTGGTGTTTAAAACAAGGCCACTACAAGGAGAATTTCCACTGGCCCAGCTGTCAGTAACTGGTTTTGTGACTTACCTGCTGGGGAATTACTCACTTCCCATTGCAAATCTGAAATCACTGTTCATATGGACAAATTGCTCCTGACTGCACCCTGATGATGCGTCCTCAGTCCAGCTCATGGCACTGGCAAGATAAATGTGTAGAATGAGATTAGGGGCAAAACACTAAGAAAATTTGCTTAGATCAAAGAGAAGCACTCACACCCTGTCAGTACTACCTGACATCTTCCTGACAATATTATGAGGCAATTAATGTCTGTATGTATTGGCTGATGGAGGTGAATTATGGTAAGTTCTAGGAGGCAACTCTCTAAAGCAGGGGAAGCTGATTAATTACCCAGCAATAATTCATTATTGAGACATTTAGGTCGACTTGTGCACCACAAAGTCAGAGGGAGCAGGAAACAATCAAACCGATGAATACTGTTCAGACTAAACTCTTTGCAGCTATAGCCATAGAGGCACATTTACAGAGAAAATGACACCATCTCAGAGAAATTAGGTGCCTGGAAGCAAATCCTCAAACCAAGTGGGCAGTCTCCATCCCATACAAGGGATGTATCAGCACATGCAGCAGGAGCCCCTGTGCTGGCATTCTCACTGTTTCTCAGGTCTACCTGTTCCCTGCCTCAAACAATGATCACACACCCGGGGCACAAAGGAGGAGCCAGTCTGCAAAGCCTTGGGCTTTCATCTCACACTGCTACACTGAAGCAAATGGACAGGAAAATAGAAGAAGCCTGAATACACCTCTGCTGATAAAGATCTGTATGTTAATACCATTAACATTGACTACATCTAATTTAAAGCCGATATCTGCCTGCATATCACATCCAAGTCTCTTTTCAGGTGTACAAAAAATGTGTCTATTTCACAGCATTTCTTCCTTTACTTCTCCACCTGGATCATACAGAAAATACACTTCTTGGCCACCAGCAAATCATTACCCCTTATGGGGACTGTTCCCCAAAGAGTTTAAGTACCAGAACAATGGACTACTGCACACCACCAAATTTCAATTGTGACTTAACCATTCCACAAAGGGGATTTACTGTAGTGACACCTCTCAGGAAGACACAATTATTGCAAATTTCACTGACATTTTCCACTAACAAAACACCACTTCTACTTTAGCAGTGATTCAAAGATGGAAACTTTCCATAAAGCCTTTTCTTTCCTCTGGGTGTCAGAGTTGTCCTCAAAGTCCTTCTGTGTTAAAAATTAATTGTCTGGTTTGGTCTAACACACCCAATGTATTAGTTAGGGAGTACATGCGCAGTAATATTTCAGAAAGGTTACAACCCTCCTCCCCAAGATCTTGGATGGCAATTTTGGGTTACTCTGAACCTCTCTCCAGCTTTGGCTTCTGAACTTTTCCTTTAATCTACTTTTCAATTCACTTCATGTACACCGATACAGTAGTTTTCCTCTTTTTGTAACCTGGTGTCCAAATACCAGAACGACCGCTTGACCATTTCCATAAGCAAACCATCCTCTGCAAAAGTCTTCAGTCAGAATCTTATTATTAAAGCAAGTTTTTCCAAACAGTTTCTGCTGCAGAGTCAAAGGGCCCTCTGCTCAGAATCCTTTTCCTTAAAAGCATGGCGATATGGATGATTTCTGTGCCTCGCAAAGGTCCAGTGCCATTCACCTCTGGATACCAACCTGTTCTTCCATCTGACTGGGGATGGAGTCGCGGAAGATGGGAGGATTTCTCTCTAGCAATGATATCCTGCCCCTTGGCAGATATCAGGCAGTTCAAATCAAATTTCAGGTTTAGCTCACAACACTCAGGATGCTGACACATGCTGGAAGCACTGTCACAGCAGCTCTAGCTTGACTTTCTGTCTACACTACCGCACATCTTAAATCACTTCTGAACAGGATCACTAGAAATGGGCAGCCATCCCTAAATCATCCACGAAAACACAATGGCATTCAACAGGTGTTTGCTTGAGTTATCCCCCTAAGGGAAGGCAGTACTTCAACAGGCATATAGAGGATAAAAGGAATAATTCTGTTCCTAAGAGCTGCCTCCTTCCCCTGTCTCCTCATTTCACATCAACATCTAAGAGGTCAACATTCAAGAGCTTTTCCTACAGTCTCTTCTTGAACCCCTCAGACTTGTTCTCATCTCAGGATATCCAGGTAACTCAGTTTAGAGTTAGTATATCTAGGTAACTCCATTTAGAGTTACTGGAGATCTGTTCATCACCTTTATTATCTTCCAAGCTACTAGGCAAACCAAGTGGGCTATCCTGTCTTATAAATTCCAGCTCTGCCCGACCAATGTATGACAGACATTCACTCCAGGAAATACTGCCAAAAAGAAGACATTTGCCTGATCTTCTGGCTATAGTGGACACCTAGGTACTCTAGGTACTAGAGTAGAGCCATGAAAACCAGAGCATGGCAAACAATGCCTGGCCTAAAATTGTCTCTCTCACACAGAAAAAAAGTCAGAACAATTAGGAGGAAGTCCAAGATTATTTAGAAGATAACCATGCGTCCACCAAAACACTGCACTGGGGAAACGGATGGAGTCTAGAGAATTAGAGCAGCTGCCAACATGAGACTGAAGTTTGTAAACACACTTTTCACTGCAACTCTCCACCAAAAACCTTGGGGCCTTTCACTACTCTCCCCAGAGGTTTTGGCCTTGTTATTAGTTTGCTTGCTGCCAGTTTGAGTGCCACTGAACCCACCTTCTAATTTCTCTTCAGAATATTTAATTAGATCAATTTTGTGCTATATTATCATGCTTGGGTTTAACTTTTTGCCTTATTGACCATTATAAAGTCGAGAAAGGATAGGGCCTATCATTGTTTACTTCATATTAGGCACAATTTCTGCATTCTCTGAATACTTCCTCATGAGCCTCTCTGCTTGCTTAATTTATCCACTCCAAAAGACTGAATTCATAAACTACAATTACCATGCTTATTGTCATTGGAATATTTTTATGTACTTATAATTAATGTCTTTTAAACATACAGTCAAAGGTTATAGATTGGAAATCATGCGTAACCTTCTGTATTGATATCAAGATTTAGCTCAAGAATATGATTGATCATTTAAATATTTTCCTTTCTCAAGTCATGGAGCATAATTAAATAATTACCAAAAAAAGATATACTGCCATATCATCCTATCATCATGCCTATTCTATTATTCCTGTGGATTATTTGAGTAATTTATAATAATTAAAGTTCTAAAGAGCAAGAATTAAGAGAAAAGATACAGGATAGTTCCTCCCAGTTTTGATACCATGAGACCTGTAAGGTTGACTCTGAAGGCCTCCGACGGGGGTTCAGAATAATTCATTCTGTGTATGATATTCCTTATTTATAGCCAAAGCAGGGATTATGCTTCAGCTTCTAAACATTTACAATCTCTAATCCATTTTTTTCCAACAGGAGTAATTTACGTATCCAAGTCCAAACTGAATGAAAACTACCTTTAGATGTACTAAAATCTCATTATTCTTCTAATTGCAATAGGCACGAGATTGTACAGTAGTAAATCCCTCCAATTTCCACTAACTTCACTGAATACCACACCTTAACTTGATGGGGGATAAAGATATTGAAGGAATTCTATACTGTTTGACAGTTCTAAGATCACACTTTTGCCTTTGCAAACTCTATTCCAACTCTCTTTTCAACATCACCTCATGCTACACAAAAATCACAATGCAACCTGCACAATGCCGGGCCCCAGCTTCTCCCGCCGGCCCCGCTCACTCACCAGCTCGCCCCAGTGCCGGATGCGGGCCCGGGGCACGCATTTGATGGCCACCTGCGAGCAAAGGCCAGCAGCGGGCTCAGCTCGCCGCCTGCCCCGCCGCGCCCCGATCTTCTCCTCCTCCTCCGCCCTCCTCCTCCTGCTCCGCCCGCCGCCAGCCCCGCCGCTCACCGGGGCGCCGTCCGAGAGCCGCGTCCCCGAGCAGACGCTGCCGAAGCCTCCGCGCCCCGGCAGCGAACCCAGCCGGGACCGGTCCTGCAGGGCCTCCCGCGCCTCCCCTGCGGGCGACACGCGGCCCTCAGCGCTCGGCCCGGGGCCAGACACGGCCCCCGACCGCCCCCCGAGCGCCCCGGGCCGGCCATCCCCACCCGCCCCGGGCCCCGGCGGCTCGAGGCCGGCGGCTGCGCTGCCGAGCGGCGGAGCTCGGGCCGGGCAAGCCGCGGCGGAGGCGGCGGGAGCGGCCGCGCCGCGTCGCGTGTGTCCTCCGCGGGGCCCGGGAGGAGCCGGGGCGGGGCCGGGGGCGGACTCGGGACAGGCGCAGCCAAAGCGCAGCGATGCCGCCCCGGCCCCAGGCACTGATGCCCGCCCAGCACCGCCACAGCCAGCACCGCCAGAGCCGGGCGGAGCCGAGACCGCGGCGGGACGCCCGGGGCCGGGGGCGGGCCCGGGGCGTGGCCCAGCCCTGCGGGGGGAGAGGGACAGGCCGGGACGGGGACGCCGAGAGGGGCCGGGGGGGTCGGGAAAGGGACACCGGGAGAGGCTGCGGGACACCGAGACAGAGTGCGGCACAGCGGGAGAGGGAGAGGAGGAACAAGAGAGGGACGGGGAGGGGTCGTAGACGCCGTAGACTCCATAGACTCGCTGCTGCCGCTGCCGCCGCTGCAACTGGAGCCCTGGGGCCGTTTGTCCGCGTGTCCGTTCCACGCTCCAGCCCCGCGCTCCCCGGGGGCAGCCCCCGAGCCGCTCCAAACACGGCAACTTGGCCGTGCTGAGCCCAGATCCAGAGGCCTGACTCCTGCGCCGTGGCGGAGGAATTCCCTCGGTTGCTGCTGTGCATTGTCCCTGCTGAGGGTCAGACACTGTCAGGACGCATTCCCTGCTTGTAGGATTCGTGCCCGACCCAAGCACTACGCTTATGTCTCCAGCATAACTTTGCAACAAAAACAGGGGAAGGCAAACTCTGTGTACGGCCCATGGTATTTTCGAGTGTCTAAAACTCACTAACACCACTCCTGTTCCTCTGGCTGCCCAAATCCAGTCCCGTAATGTTGCTGTCTGTCCAGTGTGGGGCTCTGGTTCCATCTCTGAGGTGTGTGATGCATCCAGCTGGCAGTGCTGACTGACAGCTGGAGTCAGCAGAGGCATGGGTTAGTTACTCTCCATTCCATTGCAAAGGAATTCCTCTGCTGCAGCCAGGTGTCGGAGGCAATAACTGTCCTGTGCTGCTGATGCACTGCCTTCTCCAGCTTATTTAGTGATCTGTCAAAAAAAAAAGATCATTTCGCTGATTTGAAAAGCAACACGCTGAACAGATCATTCAAGGTAGGAGGCTATTTCACATTTGGGAGAATAAATGTTCTTTCAATGTTGCAGTTCTGAGTAAACTAAATATAAACATGTTTTCTTCTAGCTAGAAGGAATGTCACTCTCTATGTTCATACAGTTGATAATAAGTTGGAAAATAATGTAGTCTCCTAACGTTCAAGGAATGCCAGAAATATGGCAGGATTTTCTGTGGTTTTTTATGCTCATTTCTAGTGTAACTTGAATGTATTCCAAAATTACATGTTGGTGGTACATTCAGGCCAACATTGAAATGACTGGATTGTGTTGGTGGGTCCATGTGTAGGTTTTCCATATATTTACATACACCTTTTTCAAGAAGGGAGTTGTATTTTGCATTTCCATATACCTTCTAAAAGAAGGGAGTTGTATTTTCTGTGACTCCCTGCATAAATCCATAAATCTGGAGATTCTGTAGGGCTTAAAGGACAGTCTGGGGAGCAAAGCCCTCTGAACCCTGTGTCTTCGACTAAATTGACCATTAATCCTCCTGGTGTCCACATCTGAGAGCCATACCCTCTGCTTGCTGCAGGTTTGTCACAGCTCTTTGGGGTCACGATGGCCTTCGTGATCTGAGTAATGCTGTATTGCTCATGCCTGCTCACCTCTGCTCAGAGAGGTTCAGCATTTACTAGCTCAACTCTTATGCAGAAATTTACCAAAAGTTAATGTTAATTAACCCCTTCTGATGGGGTTAAATGGAACTATGGGCCTGATGGTACACTTACATTCCTAATGAAAACTAATATTTGTTATCAGTATCTTAAGTGTTAGTATTGTTTCTTTCATGTTGGCTATTGGGTTTGTGGGTTTCCTGTTGTTTAAATGACTTCTGCCTTTCAACATTATCAAGGTACATTAAGGTGTTTTCAAAATTTGTTCCCCCCATTCTTGTTTCTGTATCTTTGAGATATATATATATATACACACACATATATACATTATTGAAATACTACGTAGTTCCTTAAAAATGCAGCTGCTAATTTCCCATTTTTCCTAAGCAACTGTTAGGATTTCCTGAATACATTTGTGAAGCCTGCTTTATGTTAATATTTCCAATTTTTCTTTTTCTTAGTGTATTTTCGTTTTGATTTGTTTGCTGTGTCACCTAATTTACAAGAGCATTCACATTCAACATCCATAATTTTTGTGCCATTTTTTGTGTTTGTTAAATTGCACAGTTAACCTAAGAGAGAGAGAAAAATATTGCATGTGGGCCTGGCAGGCTAAGTTTTAGTTGTACATTTGTATCCATGTGTTTGCCATAGTTTTTTTGCATTTGAAATATTCTGTCTATGCATTTAAATATTCTTTTAATGTGAGTTTAAAGGGATTGAATAGAAAGATGAAACTGAGATCACTACACAGTCTTGATGCTGAAATCAGTCCTTTTTAGTCTAAATAATATAAGTGTGTAATATAAATGATACTTTCTTAGGAAGTTGTAGAAAAAAGCAGATAAATAATTCCTTTTAATGGTGGAGTTCTTCAAAACAGAATCAGAAATACTGCTTACTGTGTGCTTTCCTTAAAAGGTCTTTACATGAGGTAGCAGGAATAGGCATCAAGAATCCAAGCTTCTGGAATGTAAATTTCTTGAGTGTGTTTTGAAATATTTTATGGAGTGGGTTTCTGTTATCTTGCATCTATCTGGGAGCATATGAAAAGTCATACACCCTTACTAATAGAAGGTAAAAAATAAAGGGTAGTTTTTTAGCGGCCCGTCTCCATGGTGTTGTCACAAGGTGCAGCAGTCTGTACCTTAGCAATGTGCTGAGGAACAAAAATGTTCTATTTGAGCGTGTACAGTAATTTAAATGCTCTTCTCTCTGAATTGTCTCCTCAGCTGGTTAAGGTTATGTTGGAAACTGTTGGAAGGTGTTATTTTCTTTGTTGTACCCCGAAAGGAACACTTTATAGATCACTTGTGTTACCAAAACCACGTCTAACTGAAGGTATGTGTATCTCTATTCTCCAGCAAGCAGGAAAAACGGGCATTTTCTTTTCTCGTGCAACTGATGAGCAAAAAGAGTACGTGAAAAGGACTGAGGAGGGTGGTATTTGTTTGGCTCAGGTTTCTTCAGTGTGACATTAGGGGACACTTGCAAGCCTTGGGGTCTATGTATGAAATTTATTGCACTTAATTGATTTTGTCCAAGACAATAGTCTGCTTCAATTGAAAAGTTTTACATCTGAATACCAGTAGCTTTGCAGCTGATCTGATCCTAACATTAACTCTGGGGAGAAATTCGGTCTAGGGAGAGCATTTCTGTATTTTGGATGCTGTGCTTTGAAAGTTTGGACGTGTAATCTTAACAAAATGATGGAGAAAGAACATCAGAAAGTCTGCACTGCATAAGCCATTGAAATGTACTCTTAAATGTCAGTTCAGGGGTGAAATTCTCTGCTCTGTTTGGCATTTATCCTAGGCTACCTATGTCCTGTGCTATCAAGCTGTACTGAAGGGGCTGCCTCACAAGAATTTTGGATATTAGTTGTTTATATCCATCGTGGTAATGGCTGATGTGTTTTCCAGATCAGCCACTAGAAGGTGTGAAAATTGTAAACTGATGAGCACAGAGAGGGTCTGACAGTTTCTCCTGCAGAAGGCAGTGATACATCTGTCCTCAAGCAAATGCTGCATAATCCATACAATTTATTAGTGAATCATGCCTTGAGCTTGGGAATTTCACAGGAGCAGAGCTATTCAGGGGTCTGACATGTGCATACAGTGTTTGTGGAGAGTCTCTTTGCATCCTCAGCAACCCCATCCATGCTTGTCCAGCCTCCTCCTTCCTCCAAAGCAGGGAAGAGATCTCTGAACCCATTGCTGCAGGAATTTACCCCGTTTGATTTATGATGGAAGCAAGCTCAGGTCTGTCAGAAGATCTACTTTCATCCCTAAAATGTGGGAGTGAGGGAAATGTGATTAGGAACATTACCTGCCCTCAGACAAAACTAATTGTGTCTAATGTTTGCTAATACTTAATGGCACTTTTCAGCAGTCAAACTTGAATGAGTTGATGATTGCTTAATGTACTTTGTGTAGAAAAGCTGTCAGTGGCCAGCGCAGGAGATGGGAATTACGTGGTCAAGGACGTGTACAGTAGGAATAGAACATGTGGAGAGTGTGATTGATAACTGGCTAGCTGCAAAAGGTCACATAGACATGAGAGAGCTTTGCTGAGCACACAGGCACTCTCATGAGAACCAGCAAGGCGGTAAGCTTCGCATGTCCTTGAGCACAGCTGGGATACGAGCCTGGATTGTTAGGCCTTGTAGCTGAAAGATATGAGGGAGAAGCACGGTAAAACAAAAACTTGCTCAAACTATGTAACCACAAAGAAATGTAGGAAGAGGCGTAGCTGACTTTTAGTCTGAGCACCAATCCTGAGCTTAACTTTTACAATATGCATGAGCTTATTAGTGTTATTATAAAAGCATTGTGTGAATTAACAATAAACGAGATTTGCCGATCACTCATATTGAGTGCCACATTTCTCCCGCTGCGGATTTCCCACAAGAACGGACTTTCCAGTTCTTAAAACCTTCTTAGTAGGAGGTGTGATGGTGCACTTTGACTAAATTGTGGTCAATTCTGTCTCCTAATAGCTGGCATCTTCAGATTCTACCGGCGGTGTTGGGAATGTCTTTTCAAGAGTTGAGAAGGAAAGTTTCTTTTAAGGATTCTGATCTTCCAGTGTGATGCGTAGATACCAGTCAACGTGTAGACAGATGACAGGCACAGACAGTATTCTTGGCAATTGCTTAGAAAATAAACAAAACATCAGGCAGTAGAATAATCCTGTCAAGAAGGAGGATAACAGTAACTTTTCCAAGGGACAAATGTCAATGTCACTTTCAGTTACATTGCAGGAAAAAATGGTAAAAGAAGTGGGTGTGACCCAGAATTCCCACAGCCAAGAGGATATGTGAGTACCAGTTTGGCTGAAATGACTGTTGCTTGTCATTCCCCAGTGACAGTTTGGAGAAGTCATCACAGGCTCTTTTAATTGATGAATACTGATGTGTATAAGTCAGGTGTCGGTATATGTATTTTCACATCCTTTTTTTTGCTTTTTCCATTGTGCAGCAGGTAATCTCAGAACAGCAGTGGCTGTGCTGAAGCAATATAAATAGTAATCTCTGATTTTTTCCAATGATGTTTGATTGCCAAGTGATATCCTCAGCAAAGTTGGTCAGACCCTCTCAGTCCTACTCCTTGTAGCTACTGAGTACTGAGATTGTGGAAGGCCTTACTGAAGCCGACAGAAGTAATTTTCATTGCCTTCAGTGACTTTTAAATTGGGCTGAAAGTGCTGGTTGGTCTCAAAAATACTTTGTGAGCTTTGATCTAATGAGTGGAGACCAGTGGTAAATCAAAATGGAAGGAAGAGCTTTGTGGGCAAAATGCAGTACAGGTTAATTTGCTTTTTCAAATTCTAACTTATTTAAATTTTACATCAGAAGTTGTGGAGGTCTAAATCCCTACTACCACCTTAAGGCATCTCTGCCTCATCATTGCTTAAGACACTGACTGAATGCACATAGTTTAATTTAAAGTTGATTGCATTTAACAACAGAATTTTTTAAAGCCTTTAGTCATGTAATAATGGTAGATAGCACTTAATTTAGTCAAGAATGACCCGATACAGTTATCTATCATTTACATTAGCAATGTTGAACCGACAGTGAATTCAATTAATTCTTCAATTTTATGCTCTTAACATTTAAAAACCTAAATCCACTTTAAATCAATTTGCATTATTTTGAGGATGGGATTCTTAATGTTAAGCTCCTATTAAATCCGCATTTTCTCTACTATAAGGTTGCTTTGAATTTTTTTGTCATGTTTTTGTGGAATGCTGGTCTTAAGCAGTTTTTGTGGGTTTGTCTGTGACTTAAGGAGCTCTCTATTGGATACTGATCTATGCAGTTGAAATAGAACACTGGAAAAACATGATTTATAACAAATGTTCTCATAGCAGACCAGGAGGTTGGGTTGATATTTCTTCTTCTTCCATCAAGGAACACCCATGGCTGTGGGACTGTAATTTATAACAACAGTGTTGCTTTGACCGGTTTTGGTTACTGTGGGCTTGTTTTCAGGAATGATGAGTATGTAGTTATCCCATCTTGAAAGAAATACATAGCACATGTGCTTATTTGGATTAATTAGTATGGTTTTATATCACAGTTGATAGAAAGCTGGAAGAAAAGCCCAAGAATAAAGGAATAAAGGAGGCCAACCAAATAACTGAGGGTTGTGACTGTGGTTAAAGTCCCTTATGAATTCTGAGTGCTCCAGCACCGGTTTTCTGTGAGTCACTCTTTGAAGCTGCATTATCATTTTGTTATATATATTCCAATATATGTAAGTCCTGTCAGACCCTAGAGAGAACACTTGCAGTGAGTAATTTCAGGTCTGAGTGCCACAAGCAGGCTGCTGAGAAAGCTGGCCCAGCCTTTTTTTTTCTTGGTGGTTCTGATGGTTTGAGCTGCAAGTTCACTCAGCTGAGCTGCTCTGTGCTCCAGCTCTGTTTCTTTAGTGATGCTGCAATACTTGCTGCACAGCAACTCAGTTGGAAAACAAAGAAATTAATGATACAGACAGAAGATCTGTTCCCAAAGCAGGGTGAAATTCTGGTGGAAGGGCTTCTGCTGCTTGAATTTTAAACACTGTGCTGTGAAACCTCTCACGTCATCTGTGGGTTAGTGGTTGTATCACCTGGGATAGTCTATCCAGGCCCTGTTGATGCAAACGTGCTTTTCACTGGTGCTGCTCCCTATTTTGGAGAATATCTGAAAATAAGGTGTGAGCAAGTACTGAAAATTTCCATTTTTGCTCCTATTTACCCACTTGCCTGCAGTTTTAATTTTGAAGTAGGGTGTCAGATAGAATCTGTCTAATGGCAGCGGTGTAAAAAGCATGCCTTCAGTTCCAAACTGAAACCCCTTGCAATCAGCAGATGTCCCAGCTCAAGGAAAATGGCTTGCAAGCCCAAAACATTCACTTTCCCTGCCTCATTTCTTATGGTCTTACCAAGGAAACAGCAAGACTTGGATTGTGCTTACTCTTTGCACTGAAGAAGTTGTTAATGCTGCGTTTTCATGCTCCCATCGTCGCTGTACTCCAAATGTCTGTTCTGTGGAATGGGCAGGATTAGGCTGTTTAAGACAAAGCCACTCCACATTTACAGTGCCTGTAAGGTCCACAGTAAGAGCCCTAAATGGAAGTATCATTTTCAAGATGCCTTCTATTTTACAAGCAGCCAAACAGAAAATGAAACCCTGGGTTGAATTGTAGTCTTCCTGAAGGAAGTGTCAAAGCCTAACAAGGGAGCTTGACCCAGCTTTGTACTTGTTGTTCAGTGAAATAAACTTTAATTGTTAATGAATCCAAACACTGTTAATGAATCCAATACTACTACTTTACTGAGAAAAGCTGTAATTACTGCACAATCCCCTGATTTTCAGCTGCTGTAAATCACTCTATCTTCACAGAATGGAGAGGGGCACTTCATTTAACAACACTGAAGAATTAAGACAGGGAAATGGCGTAAAAATCAGAAAGGATCTTAGAATTATAATCAGGGGAAACAGAGTAAAGAAAAACATGTAAAGTTGGGCGTTTCTTCTGTGTAAAGAGAAGTTGTACATCCATGTACATGTAGTTGCATTAAGGAAAAGCATTAGTATTCAAGCCAAATGATGTCATGGAAAAACCGGATTGTTTCTTTTAAGCATGCAAAACTTCTGTCAGTTGAAAGGGGATAAGAACAGCATATTAATCTATTTCCCTCCTTACCTGTTGTTTTGTGAAGTAGTTAGGATTGCTGGCATTATCCATCTGGAATTTTATGCCAGTGGCAGATCCCTGACTGTGATGGTAGAAGGGTAAGGACCTCATCCAAATGCATCAAGAGGAATAGTGTTTCACTGTGAAACTGCCAAGTATTTCAGACCGGTGCCTAATAAGGCAAAAACTTGTTGCAATTATGTGTAAAGTGTAATTTATCTAATGTAATTATGAGATGTTTAGAGCCAGTCATTTGAAATAGACTCCACTCCTCTGTTAACTTTTGACATTGGAAGGACTGTAATCATATTGCAGACCATCAGCCCTTGGATTAAAATTTAAACCTACAGTGAGCTTCAAACTGCTTTGCATTTACCCTTAGAAGAAAAGGGAGGTTGAATAATTTTTCTTACGTTGATTTATCTTAGGAAAATGGGTGTCAAGGTTCTGAATTACAGTAATTATTGTAAGCATGTAAAATATTATCAACTACAAGATACATCTGATGTGGTGTGGATGGATTAGTGCACATGCTAAGACCGATTTGAGAACATTTCAATTTTTGCTACGTTTGCTAGGGCTAGTTACATCCACTTAAAATACAGATTGGCTCTAAAATGGCAGCGGTTTGCAGGTCCTAAGTGTTAGGACTTTGGTTAAAGCAAAAGGAACAAAATAATTCTTTTTCTTTTAGCTTGTCATGCAGTTTGTGCTGAGGCTTTCAGTAGTACTTTATTGTGACAGCTCATTTTCCTTTTCATTTGATGCCCTCATATACACCTTGTCACTCTATTAAACTAGAAAGATTTAGTTTCTTAAAGAGCCTTCAATGAAGCTGTTATAAAGCCTTTTCTCAAAACAACAAATATGGAGCCTGAACACATGAGATTACATTCTTTTAGTTTATGCTGCTTTTTTGAGGAAATAAAAACAGGAGAGAGCAAGAGTTTATTTCTTAATAAGTATCAGCTATTTTAATAAAAAGGGTTCATAATTTTGAGTTTCATTTTTATTTTGACCAGAACACTTTTAGATAATAAATGTTGCAATTGAATCTTGTTTTTTTTTAGGAAGTTGTTAAAACAAGCTAAATGCTTTCCATTTATGGATAACAAACAAGCACGGGAGCTTCCCACAGGCATCAGCTGTGTCAATCATCAGCTGTGCCTGGAGCTCCGGCTCCTCTGTCTCCAGGCGGTCTCATCTTCTGTGGCCCCTGAAGGTCTTCTAAGGCCACCGGTTCTTCTGAGCTAGCAGATGACTGCAGTTCTGCAATTCGCTCCTCGAACATCAGCTGGACAAAGAGGCTTATCCGGGAGGGGCTGTCGTCGTCTCTCAGGGCCTGAAGAGCTGGAAGAGACAGGCACAGAGCCCCGGTCAGAGCCCGGATGTGCGGGAGTCCAAGGAGACCCTCCTGCCAAGGGCCATCCGAGCCAGCTCCTGCCGTGGCCGCCACAAGAGAGGAGAGGGGGGCCAACGGGATTCGCCACAAGGTGCTAAACACGAATCGCCCCGCCCGCGTCCCCGAAATCTCTCCGTGTTCTGCGCACGCCAGCCCTTGTCCGCACAGGGAGCCAGGCCCTCCGCAGGCAGGACAGGGATTGCAGCCCCCTACGAGCATTGCGGCTCCCCCCGGCAGCCCCGCTGAGAACCCGCTGCCCTCACTCACCCTCGCTGAGGGCCTGGAGCTCTTCCTTCTGCCTCCTCAGGCGCACCCCGGCGATCCCTGGGAACACAGAGCCTGTCAGGGCCCCAGCGGCACGGCGCCCTGCCAGCGGCGCTGCCAGCCCTGTGGCCACACGGCCTCCTGCCCCGGCAGGGCTCGGCCCGGGCCCTTGCCGCATCCTGCCGCCCCAGGGCACGGCCGCAGAGGGCGGCAGCAGCCCCGAGGGCAGGCGCGGCTCCACGGCGCCGGGCGCGGATGCCGCTGCCGGGACGGGGGCTGGGGCTGGGGCTGGGGCTGGGAGGGAGCCCGGGCTCGTGGCTCACCGATGAGCTTGATGGCCGCCTCTCGCAGGGGCTCCTGTGGGTGCTCCAGGTAGGGCAGGGCCAGGCGCAGGTGTTCGGCCGCTCGGCTCTTGTCGTCTGCCAGCTGGAGAGAGCGGCAGGAGGGAGGGAAGGGTTGGCGCGGGCTCAGCCCCTCGGCCGGGCGCTCCCGGGGCCCAGCCCCGGCCTGCGCTGCCCGCACAGCCCCGAGGCCCGGCCAGCGGGCGCCGGGCTCCGGAGGGGGCGGAGGGTCGGGCGCTGCCCGGGGAGCCGCGGTGCCGCCCCGCCCCGCGGCCCCGCTGGGCCGGCGCTCCGTCGGCGCCCGACTCGGGGCACAGGAGCCTGGAGAAGAGCCCGCGCGGCCCCACGGAAGGGAGCGGCGTGTGGGGCGCAGGCCGGAGCCCCTGCGTGCGGCGCTGGGCAGGGGCCACGGCTGCCAGCCCCGCACACCGAGCCCCGCCGTCAGGGGGCTTCTCCAGAGGCCGTCCTTACCACGCACTCGGCGAACTTGAACAGCTTCTCCGTCTTCAGCACGTGCTGGAGGTCGCTCCTCTTCAGGAAGCCGGCCGCACAATGCAGCGTTTCCCGAGAGGCCTGGGGAGCAGCAGAGACGGGAGCTGGCAGCGCAGCCCAGCCCAGGGCACGGGCCCTGCGTCCCTGCGCCAGGGCCAGCAGGAGGCTGCGAGCCGGGAGAGGTGCCCGGGCAGGAGGCAGCCGAGCCCCCTGTCAGGGATGCACCGGCATCACACAACGCCTCACCTTGGCCACGCGCTCGTTCACCTCGTGGCAGTGCAAGTAGAGTGGGAGCAGGCTCTGGCTCACAACTGTGTTCAGTGGCTCTTTGCCCTCATCCGCTACCAAGCCCATCACCTTTTGGAAAAGCTGAATGGAGAGCAGCTGCACCTGGCTGTTGTCCTGAAGGAAAGGAAGCGGAGGAGGCCTCAGCACCAATTTCTCCAGCCCAGCCGGGCAAAAGCCTAAAAATCCCCAGGGCACAAAGTTTCTGGGCAGCAGCTAATGCCCGTGGCACGCAGAGCCTTACGTTTCCAAAGAGCGACAGGAGGAGGTCGGCTAGCTTCAGGGCAGTGGTCCTGCCGATCACGGAGTCTTTCCGCTGGCACACATTGGTGAGCGCAGAGAGGGACATGGCGACCACCTCTCCGTCGGCATCACCAAGCCGCTCCAGGAGGCTTGGAAGCAGGCTGCGTACACCTCCGGCCTGTATGGAACACACAAGGCTGTGCTGGGAAGCCACCAAGAGCTGCAGCGCCAACACCGCCCTGGCTCTGCTAGCCCACCCTGCCGCTGCTGGGCCCAGAGGCCAAAGGCCTGTCCCGAAGCACTCGAGCAGCTGGAGCAGGAGGCAGGAGAGCTGGGAGCAGCTGCCTCAGCTCCTGAAGCCCAGCCAGCCCAAGGGGCTGCTTTCCCCAGCGCAGCTTCAGCCGCTGCCCCCTTCTCACCATCGAGGGCTCCTCGCTGAGCAGCACAAGGCCTTTGAGCGCCAGGTGTCGTCTCTGCCTGCACGTGCCCTGCAGGTGCCTTGACATCTCCTCCAGGACACGGCCTGCGCATTCCCTCAGGTCCAGGAACTTGATGACCTGAAAGGCACAGGGCAGTGACAGGTGACCCGAACAGCAGGAGCCCAGAAGCGCACAGGGCCGGGCCCAGGCAGCAGCAGCAGCAGCAGCACAGGGCTCGGGCACCGGCCCAGGCAGCTGCAGCTACGAGAGGGCAGAGGGCTGAGAGGCAGCTGAGCGAGGCAGCGCTGGCTCACCTCCACCAGGAATGCCAGGGAGGGCAGATCCCAGCGTGGCTCCTCCCTGCTTAGTGGCTGGAGTAGGTAGAAGCCAATGCGGGAACAGGTGTGGCCCAAGTGACGGCGCATCTCCCTGTCAGGGGGAAAAAGGCAGCAAGAGCCTGAGGTGGGGGGGACAGTCTTCTCCCAGGAGGTCTAACTCACAGGTCCGGTCTTTCCCCAGTATCTCTGGAGGGGGATGTGGGCGCTTTGGGAGGCGGCCCCTTCTGGGCACCCTCCTCTGCCAGCCTTTTCCAGTCGGCTTGGCCGGCCCTCGGTGACGAGGCCCTCGAGGCCATAAGCACAGGGACTGTGTGGGGCACAGGGGACAAATGTGGGAGAGAAGGGGTTCTCACCTGGCCAGCAGACCCACGGCATAGTGCTGGGTGTCAGCACAGAGCAGCGTGTCCCAGCCACGCTTGCGCTCCATAGCCATCATCTCTGTGTTCCACCACATTTGGCTGAACAGAGCCTTCATGGCCTGCACTGCAAACCTGTGTGCAGAGCAAAACCCAGGTCACACGGCGAGCGCTGGCGCCGGCCACAAGGACATTGAAAAGACAGGAGGACTGGCACCTGTTGGGGTTGCTGGGAAGGCCGTGTTCCTCCTGGCACGCTCTCCAGAAGTCAGCAACTTCCACTGGCATCTCTTGTGTGGTGATGACAATGTGGAAGAGGAGAGCAACAAACAGACGGGCTGAATGAAGGAGCACTGCCCTGTGGCATTTGGGCACCTGGACAGTCAGCCACAGCCCCAGAGTTGCCTGCAAAAGAAGCAGCCCGAGACAGAGCTCAGTGCTAAGATGTCCGTGTGGCAGGGCCCGAGGGGAGACGCAGGGGGAGCGACGGGCCTGGAGCCCCCTGAGCCTGCCCTAAGCCAGTGCCTGAGGCAGGGAGAGGACGGAGAGCTGATGGAGAGGGGACCGGGGAGCGAGCAGAGGCCGGTTCCAGAAGCTCACCGCCAGGGCAAAAACGTCCTCGTCGTCGCCATCGGAGGTGGTCGTTGTATGCAGAGGCCAATCCTCCATCACGCGGATGAGTGCTGGCAGCACCTTCTCCGCTGTCACAGCCGACGAGCCTATGGCTCTCCACATGCTTGCAGCAGCTCTGTGGGATTGGAGCTCTGTGTCAGGGCCGTCTGAGTCACAGTAGCATGCCCTGTGCAGCTGTGGAGGCCCAGGTGACAGAGCCCTGGTGCCCTGAGGGGCAGGGAGGGAGCATGGCAGCAGGCTGGTGGAACAGAGGGGCCCAAGGGTCCTGGACCGCTCCGCCTGTCTGGCAGAGCCCATTGGACAGGCTCTGCAGGGCAATGGGCCCTAAAGGCTGCTGAGCCCTGAGCTCTCAAGGCAGGTGGGCCCCATACCTGTCACACGTTGGGGCACAGCGCAGGAGGGTCAGCACAACGTCAGCAGGTTGCTCTTCGGCCAGCCTCAGAAAGTCCAAGCGCATCCTGGCATCCAAAGTGACACAGGCCGCCAGTCTCTGGTGAAGGTCCTTCACCATGGCTGGCACCTGGAGGAGACATGGGGAAGACCTGGAGCGCTGTCCAAGGGAGCAGCTTTCCCCAAGAAGTGCTTCCCCTCCCGCCACACTCTCCTGGCCTCCAAGACTCAGGGTCTCTTTTGTGTTGGTGTTTCTGAAGGCCACGGACTCAGTCACTGCCATGTCTGTATTTGCTGCGTCACTGATTGCAGCATCCAAGCGCTGAGCCAAATCTGGGCTGACATTGGGCTCTTCCTGGAGCTCAGTCGACCTGCGGTCAGGCTCAGCTGTTGCACGGCTTCTGGTCATCCTATGGCGAATGGGCACGAGCCTCCGGAACATCTGCAGGAGAGCAAACGACAGGGAAGAGAGACACGTTCCATGGAGTGCTCCAAGCGCGGAGCTCGGCCAAGCAGTGACAGCAGGCCCAGCCCAGGCGGGGATGGCTGCACGTACCTTCAGTGATCTGCGGAAGCGGCCACGGGTGGGCTTCTTCTCCTGTGTCTGCTCCATGGTTGCATCTGGCAAAGAGCGAGCGCAGCCAGAGCTGAGGGGTTGCAGGAGAGGCCAGAGAAGCCAGCCCTGCTCTCCCCAGGCAGGGACAGCCCCGGGATGCCCCAGGGGATGGAGCACAGCTGCTGCAGGGGCAGCCTCGGCCCCTCTTCCATCCTGTCAGTGGGCGGAATGGGAACGGGGATGGGATGGGGCCAAGCTGTCCGCAGCCATCGGCCTTGTGGCCCGGCTCTGCCACTCACCATCCTGCTGTGGCTGGAACTGCTCCAGCTCTTGAGGGGGTTGTGCTGGAGCATCTCCAGGGCTTGTATTTCTTCTCCCCCAGCAAACTGTGAAGAGGTCGCGAAACCTGCCCGCCATGTCAGCGTCTGGCCTCGAGGGCACCTTCAGACAGATGCCTCTGAGGAAACTAGGGAAAACCCTGAGGCAACAAGTCGTGCAGTTGTGCCTTGAAGGCACCTGCGACAAAGAAGCCTCAGGAAGGCTGCAGGACAGCAAGTCCTGCACACTGGTCTTGAGGGCTCCTGCCACAACGACAGGAGACTCCTTGTGGTGCTTCAGGTCACCAGATCCTGTGGTCTGGCCGCGAGGGCACCGACCGCAGGGTTGGGAGATGCCTCGGGAAAGCTCCGAGTCACCAAGTCCCGCAGTCTGGCCACGAGGTCAGCTGCAGGAGCAGCGCTTCGGAAAGGCTCCGGGTCGGGCACAAACGAGCGGGCTGTGTGGGAACTCCTCACAGCACCTCTCTGGCGCGTCCTGTCCCGTGGCGTGCTCCGAGCACTGTGGCGTGGCTGCGTTGTTGCCAGCACCTATGTCACCGCGTGTCACAAAGGCTCCTCGGGCACCCTGTGCCTTTCCCTGCCACGGTGACCACGCTGCTGCACCGTGTCACAAAGGGCCCATGCACACCCTGCCACCTGCCCCGGCCCTGCCCCCGCTCCACCCAAAGTGGCCAAGGTCGGAAGGAATCCCTCGGCCCAAGTGTCTAAGAGAGCCCAACAGGACCTTGAATGATTTGATGGCTCGAGCCATCGGCAACCGCTGCCCTGCTCTGCGGGCTCAGGGCGGCAGAAGGAGCCCCCAGGGCTGCCGACGCAGCCGCAGCGGGAAGGGCACGGGGCCTGCCGCAGAAGCTGGCACGGCCTCCCTTCTCTCAGCTGATAATTGTCTTCAACCAAAGTCAGGCTTTCACTTCAAAGCCAGCTCAGTGCAGGCAAACCCTTGGGCAGCTAAGATCTCCAAAAGGCTGCTCGATCCAAAATGACCAATTCCTCTTTAATTTCTCTTTTTGGGTCACTGCTGATCCTCTCCTCCTCTTCCCCCTTCCACTCAGCTGAGTTGGCAAAGGCTGGATTAGCCACTTTATCCTTATGGATGAGCATGGCAACTTGTTTTGGTTTGGGAAGACAGGTATTTGCTAGGTAAAAGTTGGAGGTTTTTTTGGAATGGAGAGCGTAAACTTTTTTTTTGCTAAATTATAAATTTACAATTAGAGGTTTTTAGGCAAAGATTTGGGAAATAGGAATAGCAGTTTTTTATTAGTATGTATTACAAAGTAAACAAACAAACCCCCTTCAAATAACTACAGTATTAATAACAAAAGAAAAACAGTATTAAGAACTTTGAGGGCTTTGTTTTACAAAACTTAGGGCAGTTTGGTTTTGGTGTTCTTGCAGGATTTTTAGAGCAGCAAGCTGAAAGAGTGGAAAGTTTCGGGCTGGTAGCTGGGATGGCAGGGTGTCCCGGCAGCGCGGGGCTGCAGGGTCACTCTGCAGCAAGAGGAGCAGCGCTGAAGAAGCCGAAGGCGGGGCAGGGCTGGCTTAACTCCTGCGGGTGGCAGAGAAGGCTCCGGATTCCGGCTGGACTGGCCAGAGTAGATTTTTGAGGACTGGATTTTTTTTGGCTACAGTGAAACTTTTCCAGTTAGCAACAGTTTAGCCGGTGTTTTTCTTTTTTTTTTTTGAACGTCGGGGGGGGAAAAAAAAAAAAAAAAAAAAAAAAAAGGACAGCTTCTAGCTGCTTTAAGCTTTGTTTTTTACTTGCGTGGGGTTTTTTTGTTACTTTGTTTCTGTTTTTGTTTCGGCTAAGTATTTTGAAGTGTTTAACATTTGGTCTCTTTGGTAACTTATGGGGAAAAAATTCTTTAGAGAAAGAAGGAACAAACCTAACTCCCAACATTATCTACTTTGAATTTTTTTTTATACTAACATATTATATTGAGTTTAAACTGTTAAAATATATATATATATTTATATATATATACATGCAAATATGGATACAGTCACATTGTCATGGGTAGTTTACTTTAGGACAAGGGTTTTTTAAGATATGCATTGGTTTTTTTTTTTTTTTTTTTTGCATTATTTACCAGGTGCAACTTGGTTTCTGAGCGAAGACAATTTCACGGATGGGATTGTTTTTGCTGGAGGCAGGATTAATTTAAACAGGTTTTTTCAGTATACTTTTCATGTGTACTATTGGAACTTTATTTTTTGTTGTTGTTTGCACGGGCTTAGATTGGGCAGGATTTGCTCGGTTGGTGGAACTTTGAGTGTTTACTAGCTATGTGGCTTTTGCTAAATTAATACTTTAGGTTTTGAAAGTTTTTTTACTTAGTGCTTTTAAGGTAGTTTTAAGCAGGTTATTGCACTGTTTAATTTTTTCGACCGCTGGTGCATGATAAGGAATATGGCATGCTTACTTAATGCTGTGTTTTTTAGCTTAGGTGCTTATAAGACAATTTTTGAAATGGGTTTTATTGTTTGATTTGATTTTTTCAGGAGTGCTGTGTTTTCACAGGACTTGTTTTTTTAGGCTCAGGATGGTGTTTTGGACAGTAGCATGAGGCACAGGGTAGGTTTTTAACTATTTAGTGATGGCTTTTTCTATGGTTAGTACATAGCGCCTGCCCTGGTGGGTTTGGGGAAGGCTGATGTAGTTAATTAGTTAGGTTTTTTTATATTTATATTTGGACTACTGCTTTCTATACTCTAAGGGCTTTACTTGCTTGGCTTGCTTGATTGCAGCATGTGTTTTATAGTTATGGATAACTTGAGAAATACTATCTATGGTTAAATTTACTTCTTGGTTTTGGGCTCACTTAGAGGTGGCATTTTTGCTTGGATGATTTGAGGCATTATGGGCTTATTGAGCTAGGAACAACTTTTTTCTGTCTTGCTAATTGAAATTTATTTTTGATACTTTTATTTTGGCAGCTTGATTGACTTGCTTATTATTTTGGTGTTTTTTATTAACTTGATTCTTGGGAACATGGGGATTTACGTGGCAGATTTTTACAGGTAATTTTTTTACGCGAGTGGCAATGGTTTTTTTTTCATCAGCAGCCTAGATTTTTTTTTTTACGTTGCTAGTTGGCCTTTTTCTACTTTTTTAGCCAACTCTACGGAGCATTGGCTACTATTTACGAATTAGTGTAGCGGTAGAGCTTTGGCTACTCTTTGTTTTTAGCAATGTCAAGGGTTAATTGGACAGCTTTGAGTTTAGCAAGCTGACACGATTTTTTTTTCCTTTCAGTGGCTTTTGCAACTTGTTGTGTGGGGTTTTATACGGCTGCTTTCTACTTGCGGTTCATTTTTACAATGCGACGGGAACCGTCAGTGAAAAGGGCGTAGCGTGGTTTTTTTGCCGGCAGTTGGTTGTACGGAGGAGCTTTTTTAGCTTGTGTCACTTGTTCTTGCTTTTCTTTGTCTGTGAGACTAAAGTTTTTTTTTTTTTTCTCTTTTCTGGTCAGTTTGTAATTATTTTTAAAATTTATGGGTGATTTGTGTTTTTAATACGGGCGCGCTGTGTGATGAGGGCAATCTATTTGCTCTATGTGGCGTCGGTGGCATGGTGGGTGGAGGCAAATGAGGATTCGGTACCTTCAAATGTTCACAGAACCATGGAATTCCACGCTGGATGGGTTGGAAGGGACCTTAAATCTCTCATTCCCAAGCCCTGCCATGGGCAGGGACACCTCCCACTGTCCCAGGCTGCTCCAGCCTGGCCTGGGACACTTCCAGGGATCCAGGGGCAGCCACAGCTGCTCTGGGAATTCCATCCCAGCCCTCATCACCCTCCCAGGGAGGGATTTGGGTTATAGTATTTGGGTTTGGCTTAGGATATAAAACCATGTCCAGGATGGGTTAGGTAATTTGTTTTTTTTCCAAAACAAAAATCCCTTCAGAATTGTGGAATTTTATTCTTCCAGGTTCTAGAATATGCTGAATTATTTGTATGGATGAAATGAATGAAATTATCCCAGATGAAATAATTTGCTGCCAGTTAAGAGCCTGCTGCTATAATTATTTATTAAGCATAGATCTCTTTAGATTGGTGATGTGTTTACCAACACCACAGTGCCACATCTACATAAATTATAAATAAATACATCTATATATATATAGTGTAACCCATGATTGAAGTGATGTTGTGCCTGAATCCCTGATATCACCCACCTTTCCCTCTGGAAGGATTTTTAATTTGAGTATTTCAGGGAGAACTTTCCCCTTTCTGTGTGTGTTAGCCATTGCAGAGTTTCCCTGCAGAAAGCTCCAACCTGTATTGACATTTTACTTTCCTTTCTTCCCCTGATCCTGCCTGCCCTTGATTCCAGAGGAGAACAATGGGAGGGGAGTGAGTGCTGAGGGTATTTACAGCACAATCGTGGGAAATGCTCCCATCACCACTGAGCCCTTTTCCTTCCCCTGGCAAATCCTCTGGCTCTGCTCCAGCCTCGGGATCCACAAGTCTCTTCCCTGAGGGAATTGTTATCATCCTGGAAAACTCCTGTATTCCAGTGGCACAAGGAGACATCCGAGATCCACCTTCCTGGTGCATTCAGAAGGTGCTGCTGGGGGAGTTACACTGGTCTGAACAGCTCCAAAGGTCAGAGATTTCTTTGTAATCAATTCCTTTTCCCAGCCTTCTGAAGTCTAATGATCAGCTTTCCATGTTTGTTGTGGTGGTTGCAGGGTTTGAGGGGCAGCAGAGTAAATTTGATTTAGGGATAAATTGCCATTTCTTCACAAGACTCTGAAAAGGGAGGGGAGGGATGTTAATATTTCATGTGGCTGGGAAACGCCTGGCAGTGCCAGGGGAAGAGTCACAGCACCTGGGCTGAATTCACCCAGGTTTTTTTGGCAGCAGTGATCTCATTGCTCATCATGAAGGGAACAGGAAACAATTCTGCCCCAGGGCAAGAGAAGCCTGGCTCAGGAGGGGCCATCACTGCAGTCACAGAAGGTTTCAGTGAGCTGGAGAAGGCAACAGAAATGGGATGTGTGCTAAAAGAAATGTGAGGGGGTAGAAGGTCAATACCAAAAATCAAACCAAATTAATCCTTCCTTCTTTTGTTTTTGCTCTGTTTCCATCTGTTTCCATCTTTCCATTTGCTGTGTTTCCAAAGCAAGGAAGGGGCAGGAGTTTAGGAGGGACTGGTTCAGCTCAGCCTTGCTGATAAAGCAATTTGGGTTTTCCCTCATCAATCTGTTTCATTACCTACAAATGCAGAATTGGAGAAGTTGTTGGATATTTTTGCGTTTTTCTGCAGCTGGCTGCAGGAGACTTTGCTCAGACCGGGGGTTGGGGCTGTCCAGCCTGGAGAAGAGAAAGACCTGGGGAGATTTCATTGGGGCCTTCCAAGACCACAAGGGAGCCTGAAAGAGCTGCAGAGGGACCTTGGACAAGGACCTGGAGAGCCAGGACAAGGGGGAATGGCTTTAAACTACAGGAGGAGAGATTTAGATGGGATCTTGGGAAGGAATTCCTCCCTGGGAGGGTGGGGAGGGCTGGGCTGGAATTCCCAGAGCAGCTGTGGCTGCCCCTGGATCCCTGGGAGTGTCCAAGGCCAGCTTGGAGCCCCTGGGACAGTGGGAGGTGTCCCTGCCCGTGGCAGGGTGGGGCTTGAAGGTCCTTCCATCCCAAATTCCATGATTCCAACCCAAAGATAACCTGGATTGGAGGCAGCAGTGCCTGGGGGCTAAAGCACCTTCCCAGCTGTTATCAGAACAGGAGTTGCAGACATTTTATCCCTGGGTTTTCTTCCTTGTCCCTCAGCTGGGAGGTGATGGGAACGACCAGCAGGAGCTTCCCCAGGCCCTGGGAGTGGGACACTGGGAAGGGGACACTGGGAGTGGGACACTTTGGGAATGGGATACTTTGGGAGTGAGACACTGGAAATGGGACACTGGGAGTGGGACACTGGGAGTGGGACACTTTGGGAGTGGGACACTTTGGGAATGGGACACTGGGAGTAGGAGACTGGGAATGGGACTCTTTGGGATACTGTGGGAATGGGACACTTTGGGAATGAGACACTGGGAATGGGACATTTTGGGACAGTTTGGGAAGGGGACTCTTTGGGAGTGGGACGCTTTGGGAGTGGCACTTTTACAACCACTATTGGCTTTGTGGTTTATCCTGAGACAACAGACCCAACCATAAATTGTCACTTCAGGGCCAGCATTTAGTGCCAGCTCAGGGAAATGCAGGGTGGTTGTGGCAGGTATTAAACACCCCCAATAAATCCTGGAGGAGGATCCCAGGGTAACCATGCCTGCTTGCCAAATCTGTTTCCAGAGCGCACAAAAGCAACGAGGAAAACATTGCAACAGCACAAAGGTTTTCTCACAGCTACACCACAGGCTTCTGCCTCAGCAAAGCTGATTGTTGGTGCTTTTCTTCCAGCCCCAAACTGGGATTGAGCCAGGCCCTGCATCCATTGGGACTGGGATGCTGTGGCTGTAGGATAAACCCCCAGCCAAGCCCCGCAGGGAGCCATTTATCCTGTTTGGAGCCTGTTTATTTTTCCTCCTTCCCCTGAAGATGTGTGTGAGGAGCAGAGATTCAGCCAGGCCCTCTTCCCAGGCCCATGGGATGTGTGTTTCTTTCCCGTTTCCTGGAAGCGCTCGGTGTTTGGAGAAGGTTGCTGGGCCACGAGGAGCTGCTGGACACCATCCACAGCCCCTCTCAGGCATTTTCTGCTGGGTGGGACTCCCTGAAAATCCCTTCAGCTTTGTAGGGAAAGCACTTTTCCTACGGGGCACACAGGGTGTGAGGCTGGCTCTGGGAAAGAAATATTCCCAGGGAAGAAAGGCTGGGAACGTGCTGACGGCAGCACTGCTCTTTCAGGTGTCACTGTAAGAAGCTTCTAAAAAGCTCCATTTCTGCTTGGTGGGCAGAAAGTGCAGGAAAAAGTGCTGGGAATGTGTGGAGTAGGAGCTGAAATGATGTTGGGACAGCTCGGGCTGGAGGCAGGAATGCTCAGCAGGGAAGGAACAGGCAGCCTTAAAAAGAAGAGAAAGCTTGAACATGTGAATTCTAGACAAAAGAATTTATACAGAGCTGATGAATTATGACCGATTCGCAGCGTGTTTGGGCTCCTGAAGACACAGATTTGGGGTCCCTGACTGTCAGAGCTGTGCTGTGAATTTTGTGGTGGTGCCATCCCCTCCTCCCCAGCACCCCCAGAGCAGGGCTCAGCTGGGCCTCATCCCACCCCTTATCTCCGGTGCATCTGCTGGCTCCAATTCCCCGCAAGAATCAGATTTGAAGGAGTGACAAAAGCCCTCATCGGTTGTTTCTCCTCTTTAGCTGGGGATGTAAACTCAGAGAAGCCAAGGAAAAGAGCCCAGTGCTTCACAGGGCTTGGGCAGAGTCCCAGGGGTGAATTCCCAAAGGAATGAGGAGTCTGTTCCCCAGCAGGCTCCATGTTCAGTTGGATCCAGGGAATTCAGCTGGACATCCTGGAGCCAAGGCCTGCCCCAAAGCTTTTCTTGCTGGGCTGAAACATAAGAAGTGTGAGTTCCCAGTTTGCCAGGCAGCTCAAACAAGGCAGCAAACACCCCACTGCAGGCTGGGATGTTCTGACTTGGCGTGGCTCTCTAAAGCGGGATTTTTATCTGTTCCCTTTCCTGAGGTCACTTTTCTCTCCCCATTTTCCCCACCCTATCGCTTTCCAGAGCCATACCCTTGGCACTGGTTGGCAAATGTCAGATATTTCGACTTGGAGTTGTGTTTTCTATGAATGTTTTGTGATGTGGATCTCAAATTTCCAGGAAAAAAAAACCACCAACAAACAAACAAACAAACAAACCCAACAACAACAACAACAAAAAACAGTATTTACGTTCCAGATAAGGAAAAAAAAAAGGAAAAATTCATTCCTTTTTTCTTCAGTTTCTTCTAATCTGACTTCATCTCCTGGTTTCCATGCAGGGAGTGGTGGAGGCCCCAGCCCTGAAAGTGTTTCACAGTCCTGTGGATGTGCTGGGTTAACAGCTAGGCTGATGCTCCTGGGGGTCTTTTCCAACTTTAGGGATTCTGGGATGATTCTAAAAGGACAAAGAACTGGTGGTTCCAAAGGGTTTCAGCTCCTCTGGCTGTAACCCAAGCAGATTCCACAGGAGATGTGCATGGCCAGGTCAGCCTGGTGGGATTTCCTTCCCCATCCAAGGGGAAACTGGTTCCTATGTGCAATCACAGTCATTTACATCTTAGTATCTCTGGGAATGTTGTTCCCAATGGAAGCAGGGAGAGGTAAAATCCCTTGCGGCCTTCCCAAGTCTCTGGGATCCATTCCTCGTGCTGGTGGTCAGGGGTGGGTGGAATTCAGGATTTGCCCAAATGGAAGAACTAAAAATAGAAAGAAACCAAGTTGTGAGGGAAAGCTTCTCACAATTTCCACTAAAACAATCCGAGAACTTGCTTTACTCATTTCCTTCTGCTCAAACCAGGTTCTTGTCAATGAATCCTGTTCTTTTTCCTCCTTCTCAAGGAGCATGTGGAGCCCAGGCCCAGCTGTGACTCAGGTGAAAGCACAGCACCATTTTTCCTGCCTCGGGGGAAGAAGGTGAGTCCTGGAGGTCCCCTAAGAAATGACCAAATTTTGCAAGCCAAGGAAGCTGGGATGAATCTTTCCTTGAAACTCTGGGCTGGGAATAATTCCCTTCACATTTCCTGAGTGGGGATGAGCTGGTTGTGGTGCCAGGAAAGGCCAGGGGAATATCTCAGATACTCACCTGTAGGATTTGTGTTTTATACACTTGGCATTTGTGGGGAACAGCAAGGCGAACACACTCGTTTCCTTCTCTCAGGCCGTGAATAACACTGAGGAAATTGTTTGCACTTGGAAACCACAAGGTGGGGAGCTCAGGGACATCAAAATGCAAAGAATTGTAATCTGTGGGTGAAACTCTGAAATCGAGTGTTGAGCAAGTTGCTTCTAAAGGAAACAATATATTTTCAGAATTAGATCACTAGGGATTTTTTTCTGCTGCGCAAAATAATTTCTCATTCACTCTTTGAAGGAAATAAAGAAGAAAATTGCGTTTCACCTCCCTCTCCAGCTCCTTACTTTAATGTATACCTAGGCAGAATTTCTTGTCCTCTAATTTGAATTATCAGTTTGTGAAATGATTTTTTCCTCTCCTCTTCCAGCTTGTTTCCAATTCTTTGCCTATAAGGAAATGATTGTGCTCCCCCTTTCCCACCCTTTTCTCATCCAAATTAGAGCTTTTTGTCATTTTTTCCCCCATGGTATCACTTTCTTGGGTTATGAAGCAAAGCCTCATGCTCTGAGATAAACCTGGATACGTGGAGATGACTCAGGATTATTGGAATAATTGTGACTTTTCTTTTTGGGTTTTATTTTAAACCATCTCAACCCAATGAGAATATTTAACACAACCATGTCAGCTACAGGGGTAGAATTTAATTGAATTTCCTCAGATCCAAGGCCTGGCAGAGCTGCTGAGAAGGAATTCCACAGAGGGGAGGAATTAATCTAAAAGTGAGGGATCAGGTGTATCAGCAAAGGAATTCAAGTTGCGGAAACAAGGGGAGCACTGAATCAAGTTGTCTGCTTGGGAAATTCTCCAGGCTGCAGCAGAGAGAAGGAAAGAAACCCAGCCCCCCTCAGCCAGGTCTTGGAAAGTCTCCAGCAAAGTTCAGGCACTGGAGGGCAGAGGAAATGCCTGAGGAGGAACTTCTGGATGTGCAGAAAACGCTCAGCCCTGGGCGCGGGAGAAGCAGGAGCCTGCCTGGAGCTCTGCCCTTGGGATAAAGAACTGAGGGAGAGAACACAGAGCTCAGAGGGGACAGCAGGAGCCTGCAGTGAGGAGCTGCTGGGCTGTCCCACAGCCCTGGATTTGGGAACAGGATGGTTTCTGTGTCAGCCCTGCCACGTGGGGAGCAGTTCCCTGTCCCATCCATTCTGTGCTCCCAGAGGATGAGGAGCCCTGGTGACAACCAGCTCTCCTCGGCCCTCAGCCAGAGAAGGGAAGCAGAGCCCTTGCCCAGGCTGGGAACTTCCTTCACTCCCAGCCTGGGTGACACCAACCTCCAGCATCTGATTCAGGATCAAAGCTTCCTCCTGCAATTCCAGCCCTTAGCGACGCAATCCTTCGTGTCCATCCCGCTGGAAGAAACAGCAGAGTTTGAAGGAGTTTAAATCTTTTCAGAATGCATCTTTTCAAAGGTGAACTACCCAGGAAATGCTTTGCTTCAGTGGCTCTCAGGCAGCTGCAGTTGTTCAGGATTTCCACCAAATAACCTGGAAGATCCTCCAGGAGTTTGTGTATCCTGAGGAAAACAGGCACAACAGGAAAGTTTGTGCATGGAGCCAAGTTCAGGTGTTACCTAGAAATTCAATTCTGGTCCCCAGAGCCCAAAGCTCTGAATTCCCAGGATCAAGGAACCCCAGACTGGTTTGGGTGGGAAGTGACCTTCAAACCATTCCCCACACCTTCCACTGGACCAGGCTGCTCCAAGCCCTGTCCAACCTGACCTGGAGCATCAAAAAAAAAAAAAGAAAAAAAAAAAAATTCCTCCTGGAAGTCCTGGCTCAGCTGAGAAGCTGCACATCATTATTGGTGCTCCTGCACTCTCCCAGGGGGTGTTTTTCACTCCATTCCCTGAGCTGGCTGCTGGAGAAGGAGCCTGGCACCAGCTGCCCTCGGGAAAAGCTGTGAATTTTGGGGAGGATGCAGAACAGCATTTAACAGTGTGGGACAGCCATAAAGCCACCCTGCTGGTGTGACTCAGCAGAGGCAGGAGCTGTTTGCTTTGGCACAGGAGCTTCCTCAGGCCAGGATCTTTGCTCTCACTGAGATTTGTGGGGCAGAAAAGCTCCCTCAGCCTCTTCCCAGCACTCTGAAGACATCAGACTTGTCTTGGGATGGTGCATAAAGGCCCAATAATATTCGAGTGATACAGAGAGGTTTATAATAACCCATTCCTCAGCACACGGAGTGATTCAGAACTGTTTGCATGCCTGTGTGGGACAGATCCTTCATCCTCTGAGGGGAAAACGTGAGATTTTTCCTCCAGAAACTGGATAATGGGGTACTGATGGTGGAGTCCATTTAATCACGTGAAATACAGCTCCTGCTTGGCTGCAGTTTTGAAGCACCTTCCCAAAGACAGCAATAACTCTGAGGAGCTGAACCCCGAGACTCATCCTTGTCTCCTGGGAGTTTTTACTGCCCTCAGTGCTCCCTGCACCTGCACTGCAAGGAGGGCAGGATTTTATGGCCCCTCGAAAGTCCTGTACACAGCTTTTCCTGCATTTACTGCTGCTAAACACAGCCTTTGTGGGATCATATGGCACTTTAAGTGCTCTGATTTACAGAGAGGCAGCAACTCCATCTGTAACAAACATCCTAAAGCTGAGTTTAAGAGCGATCCACTGTATTTATTTGGCACATAAACACTCCCCTGCAAGGCATGTGCCTGAACTCACAGGAACATCACGGGCACAGCAAGGTCACAGCCCAGGTGAAGGTGACAGGGGAGAAAGGCAAATCTTGGGAATTAGCAAATGGAAAACCGTCCTTTTCTCCTGGTAAATATTCCGGATACGTAGCTGAGATTTCTTCCTCTCTGATAAAGAGCCTGGTGTTACACAGAACAAGAAAAAGACAACCCCAGGCTCGGTTTAGCTTTAGCTTTCCAAAGTTATGCGTTTTATCTGTGGACAGAAATTGTTTCCCTGGAATTGGGAAACTCCAGGTGGCTCTGCGAGGTCAATTATCCTTGAGCTCCCTCAAGTGGCACTGAAACCTTGGGGTTTGTCACAGAAATCTTCGAGTTTCTTACAAAAAAGAAACTGCAATCCTCAACTTTGTCACAGAAACCCTCGAGTTTTGTACAAAACCCCTCGAGTTTGTCACTGAAATCCTTGAGCTGGTCCCTGAAACTTCCCAATTTGTTGCACAACTCCTTTCCTAATGAAGCCCTGTCATTCGAGCCCGTGTTTTTCACAGCAGCTGTAGCAAATGGAGATGCTCGGGTTTCCAGGAATCGAAACCACTTCAGAGCAGTTGAAGGCGATCCATTTAATAACACAGTTCTCTTCTGACAGATCTCTGAAAAGACACGGATCAAGGGAAATGAAGCGTTTTATGTCCAAGAGGAGTTTGCAGCTGATTCCCAACATGATACCTGCGTGTTGTGAGAAGTTGTTTTGACCTTTTTTTTTTTTTCTTCTGTGGTTCCTTCTCAAATTCATGCCTGAGTCGTTGGAAAGTGAACGTGTTGTTCAACATCTCAGGTAAAACTCAGCCCTTTGCTTTCTACACCTTGAAGAGGTAAATAAATCCTCTGGCTTCAATCCAGAAGTTTTTTAACGTGGTTTTGCCTCGTTAAAAGCACATTTTATTTAAGAAGAACATCTTTTAATCAGAAAGCAATTGATGGGCACACAGGATTCAGGTCGTTTTTGGTGTAAGGCGATGAAATTTGATAGCAGACTGGAGCTTTTCACAGTAAAAAAAAATAGCTTTTTCAAGGGTTTGAATAATATGGCAAGAACCTTTTGGAGCAAAGAGCTCAAGAACAAAATGACTTTGGAGAAGAGAAAACTTGCAGTGTTTGAAAGATCTACAGGGAAACCGGAGTGGGAGTGTTCATCAGGGACTGCCAGGACAGGAGGGAATTCATTTCCACTGTGTGAAAAACGAGCTCCACTCTCTTTTCAAATGTTTATGAGTTTAATAAAAATTAAAGACAGACAATTAGGAGACATAAGAGCAAACGTTTCAGCTGGGGTGCCTCACCAGAAAGCAACGCCCTTCTCTTTTCAATGGCTGTGTTTTTAAGGATTGCTGTTTGACATATTCAATAGATATTAAAACCTTTTGTTTGCTTGTTTTAAGTTTTGCTAATTATCTTATTTGATCGATTTGTTTGTGGGCCTTTTTATTGTGTTTGGTAACATGGGTTTTGGCTGGTTTTATTTTGATAGAGAAACTAGAAATCCAGCAGCTTTTATGTAGGGTGATGACCTCTCCCTCATAATTGTTGGCTTGGTCAGTCTCAGATGTCACAAAGAAAAAAATGAATTTTTCTGCTATTCACACTCTGTCCCAATCAGAAAATACACTCATCACCTTTCTAAACATTGACATTTATCTTTACATTGACACTTCTGAGAGGAATGACAGGTTTGTCTTTACAAACAAACTCTGGGTCTGCTGGTGGATAAAACCAGCACTGAGAGAGAAAAGAAACAATGGGAAGGATCCCACTGATTGATGAATGGAAAAGAAGACGTTTGCCTTCACAAACAAACGGTGGGTTTGCTGATAAATGAAAATGGATGTTGAAAGATGAAAGAAACAATGGGGAAACCCCATAAATTCCATAAAAATTCAAAGTTTAAAGGGGGTTGTACGTTAAGGAGGAATTTTGGGTATTGGGCACTCTGAGAAGTATGTAACTCTCAAGTACCTCAGGCAACGGGGGAAAAGAGGGAAACTTCTGCTTCTGCCCCAGCCCAGGGACATTTGTTATTTCTATCACCTGCTAGTTTGACACCATGAACCATTCTGGTTTTACCTAAGATGTGAATCATGAGCATTGTGGTGCTTTTTTGTCCACAATGTGCTGTTAAGAGCAAGAACACGCTGTTCTTACAGCTGGGATGGTGGCTGTTCTACACCATTGATTCCACACTGCATGACTAAAGAAAATCTCTCCTTTTCCTTACTAAGTTGAAGCTACAGCTTAGTGCAAATAGGTGTTAAAAGAGAATGAATGCAATAATCCCCCTTTTCTTTTTTGGTCTGTAGTGGATACCCCCTTGAAGAATCCAGAACAACTCCAAAATGTTGTGCATACAATGAAGAAAAGGGAACACTAAATTCCCTTTGGATGATGAGGTTAGAAAACCTGTTTGAATCACTGTCACTGTTTCTCACCACACCTAATGTAACTAACAAGAAATTCAGCTGATTTTCTCTGTGAAAAACACAGTTCAGTTTTTGTTAAAATCTTAAAAGTTTAATAATAAACAATAAGACAAGAAGAGACATAAGAAAAGCAAAATGACAGACATCTGGGTGCCTGGTGTTTCCACTCAAGGCACGGCTTGCCAACAAAGGACCTTTAAATACCATAGGTATGGCATATTCATACATTTCATCCGCGATTTAAACATTCCTTTTGACTTTAGGTGTTTCTCCTTAATTGCAACTTCTCTCCCCCACCATTCTTTCCTGCACATAAAGTTTTTGTGGCTTCACAAAGTCGCAAATCTCTTGATAACGAAGGCAATAAATTCTTCTTGTTGGAGTCCTTGGTGTCCTTGCTGTTATGTCTATCCACATGAGAGGCTGTGAGTAATTTCTTAATTGCTTCTCCCATTTGTTTTGTTTGTTTGTTTGTTTGTTGGTTTTGGTTCTTTTATTTTTATTTTTTGAGCTAGTTACAAAAAGCATCTGCTATAGCCTAAAAACTGTATTTATCCCACTACTACAAGAGGGTATATTACTGTAGCATAACTTTCTACCATAACGCATATAAGATTCATTTTCATATTTGTAAAAAGCCAAACACTTAGTATGTATTTATAACAACACTGAGGCAGTTTTGCAATGAAGCAGCAGCGTGTCATGGTGCTAAATAGGAATTTGGCATTACCTCTAATGTTCACTGCTACAAAGTATAGCAGGACACAGCAAGGCAGACTGGGTTAGCACAGTCATTCCTCCCCTGCCCTTCCCTTCCTCCTGCCCATCCCATTGTCTCCTCTGCAGAAGATGCAGGCTATGAAAACAAGGCAAGGTTGCCAGCTATTTTTCTTCTGCCACAGGACTTGTTAGACACTGTGTTTTTTCAAAGGACTGCATGTGCCTCTCCCCAGCTTGCTTCTTTCTCATTCTACAAAAGAAGAGAGCTGAAGGAGTTTCAGGCATGTGAGTGCCTGACCTCTCTTTCCCTCTAAAGGCTCTGCCTCCCAAAGCCCTGGTTACCTGCTGTGCTTTGGCACGAGAGCCATTCCAGCCCGAAACACAAGGGCAGTGGACTTCAACTGCAAAGCCTCTCTCTGCAATGGGATTGCTTTGAGCCTGCAGCCTCCATGGGCAAGGGCTTTGTGGGGCAGGGGCCATCACAGCCTGTGCCCTGCACACAGAGCCAGGAAAAGCAGCAGATCCTGCTGGCTTCTGCTGCTGCTGATCCGAGCAGCAACTCCCCTGGGAGTTCCTCCAGGGAACTTCACACCAAGGGCTTCCATCACTGTTGTGGCTGTGGGAACTTGTTGCTTGCCAGTTCTTCACCATCCTTGTGGATTTCTGAGCATGTCAGCACAGGTGTCCATGGCCCTTCCTTCATCCCCAGCCTGCAGCACTCACAGCCCCTGCGGCCTCCCCCTTGCTGCAGCTCATTTGCAAAGTGCTGCCAAAGGCAGCGGAGCTGGCTCAGGATCCCTGTTGGCTCCTGGGCTCCAGGATGACCTTCAGAGGGACACGTGGAGCGCTTCCTGAAGAGCTGCCCGTGGCATGGTGGGTGGATTTGCCCTCCCTGGGTGGCTCTGGTTGGAGCTGGATGCTCCGTGGAGTCCCAGAGTTTTCTCAGCTGCCTTTGCAGCGAGTTCTCAGCCAAGGTGTGGCTCTGCTGCCATCCCAAATCTGCACCTGCCCTGCCCAGCCTGAGTGCAAGTGGGGCATGTGCTGGGCATGGATGGAGATTTCCATGGCCAAAATCCTCCAATATTTACAACTGCTCATTGCTCTGGACAGCACAAATCACAAAACACCCATCACAGTTGACAATTGTAATTTCTTGCAGATTCCTACAGCTGCGCTGCTGATCAACAAATACACCAGAATTGATTTCACATGGAAAATGTCATTTATTACAAATCGCTACACCCGTGCTGACAATACAGAACTATGCTGATGTCAATTTAAGTTTAAAAAAAGGAATTTATTAGATTTTTACAACAATGCTATGTAAAAATATAGAAATATCCACTTCAGTTAAGAAAACCTTAATTTATTGCCAACATCTACAACAACTCACTAGACACAAAGATCAATTAGGTGTTTAGCAACTTAATTTATTACATATTACTGCAAGCCTAAAGCCCATCTAGGAATACAAAAATATCAGTATTTCTATCTAAACAGTCATCTACAAAGATCTCAATCGATACAATGACACAACTATACATCTCCATACATGTTTAAACAGAAAGATACACCCAGATACACCCACCTCAAAATACAGAAGTCAATACACATATGTAAATAGAAAACTAGATATATTTACTTCTAGGAATACCAATATACCTATTTAAAGAGCCATATAACTCCAACTGCATAAATAGAAATACCTACACAACTGTATTCATAGGAAATAGAATTAAAACACACATAGAACAGCGTACTTACATATACATATACTTACATCCATATATACATATGTTATTACAAAGATGTATGCATATGTACAGACACATATATATGTAGCATACAATTATAAATATACCAAGATACATACAGAAATATTCCTATACAAATAGTAACTTGCATATATAAATATCCATGTAATTATTCCTCTCTATGCTACAGTCCATATATCTTTAAACAGAAATCTAAGCAGAGGGATTCCAGTCACCCCATCTTCAAAGCCTTTCACTCTGTTCTTGCTTCCTCCCCTGCAGAGCAGCACCCCTGGACAAGGACAGCAGATGGCACATGTGCGAAAGCAAAGGGAACACTGAGTAAGAATCCAGATGTTTCCCTTGGCAGCACCTGCCCTTCAGTCAGGGAAGGGAAAATCTCAGCGCCTCCCCAGGAGGGTGAGAAAGAAAAAGTTCGGCCAAAGCCCACGGCCAAAGCCCAGGCCACCCTCACCCCCAGCTGCCTCACCGGCCCTGCGGCCTCAGCCGGGCTCTGGGCTGGCAGCCGCAGCTCCCTGGTCCCTGCTGGAGCTGGTGGCCTTCAGCTTCTCCCTGCTGCCTCCTGTCACTCTCTGCCTGTCCTCAAGGTCTGCAGGGCAGCCGTGGCAAAAGTGGAGCCTCTGGAATTGGTTCCAAGGCCTGGCAGAGCTGCAGGCCCGCAGCCCTCTGTGCTCCCTGCTGGCCCCCTCCATCCCCTCAGCCCCACCGTCCCCTCGGCAAACCCCCGGCCCCCTTGGGTTTCTTCAGCCCCTGCCAGTCCTCTCACCCCACTCAATCCCTTCTGACCCATCCTGGCCCCTTAGACCCCCCTCAGCCTGCGCCCCTTCCCTGTCACCTCAGTGCCACCATGGCCCTCTGCTCCCCCACAGCCCTCAGTCCCCCAGCAGCTCAAGGTCACCGTCCCTGCAGCGTCAGCGCCTCCTCGGCCCCCTCAGCCCCCTGTGTCTCCCCGTCCTTCAGCAGCTCCTCAGGGGACAGTGCCTGGGGCCACCGGCAGCTCCCAGCGCTCCAGGGACACCCGGGGCTGGAACTGCTGCTCCGCCTGGCCCGGCCGCCAGCTCGGACCCAGCACAGCAACAGGGGACACAGGGGGCACAGGGGGAGAAACAAGAGCTGAAACAGGCAGCTGAGCGGGGAAAGAGGTAAAAATGCAGCCTAGGCCTACACAAACATCAGTCTATCCGTCTCTATCAATTCACAGACCGTCACAGGGCTTTGCTTTGTGATGTCAGGGCACGGTTGCCACGTGGACGTGGTGACATCACAAGGTTGCCTTGCTGCACGGAAGGCCTCAGGGGTGTCAGAGCAGCTCTTGAGCTTGCTCAGTGCAGGAGCGTCCTGCAGCTTGAGGCGACTGTCAGTGGGCACGTGCACACTGACAGGAGACTTGCTTTTTGATAGTGTTAGAGAACAGTTGGCAAACTTGCACAGCAGTTGCCACAATGATTGGGCAACTGGCTGCTGTAGTTTGCTCTGTTTATGGAGTTGGATATTCCACCTATTTCCTGACTCACCTGGCACGTAAGTAGAGGTTTTCCCTGGGTGTCACCTAACTTGCCTTTTGTATGTCTTCCTGCTCTTTCTTGGGCATTGAGTTGATTTGGAAACAGAAAGACCTTTTGGATGCCACTTGGGTAAAGGTGCTGTCAACACGTTCAGCTCAAAACGGGGTGTCTGTAGCCAGGGCCGTGCGGGCAGCATTTGCAAGGGAACCTGCAGGGGTTGCGTTCCCTCCATGGGAGAGTCTGTGGCAGCAGAGTCTGTCATTTCCTCCATTTGCTGGGTCAAGCAGGACAACTCTGAAAATGTAGACTGGGAGGCCTTCTTGGAAGATCTTCTAAAAATGCTCTGGTTGTCTCCAGTTTTCTCAAAGCATCTGCTTCATTTTCCCTTGCCCACTGCAGGTCACCTGAGCCGGGTATTCAGAGGTTCTGATGCTGAGGTGAGTAAGAAAGGCACATTTGATGTTCCTGGCGTTTAAGAATTGTGCAGCAAGCTGTGAGCTTGGCCTGTGGCAGTAGAGTGTAGAGGGCCAGCTGAGTAGGCTGCAAGAAAATCCATTTCCATGTCTACAGCAGCAAGAGCAAAGGCATCACTGCCTATTTCCTAATTTTCCATTTCAGAGCTTTAAAAGAACTAAAAGATAAGTTTTGCAGAGAGAATGTGCTTCCTGATAGTAGTCAGGGGGGAATATGTAATTTGGAGCAATTTGCAGTGTCCAGTTGAATCAGCCCATTAGAATTTAGTCTGAGGGACTTAGAATCCCCTTGCTCTGCAAGTTGATGATTTGTGCTTAGTAGAGCTGGTTCTAGAGCTGAAGAGAAAGAAGGTTCTAAATGATAGGTCATGGCCTGTGTCTAACGCTCCTGTCTGTCCACAGATCCCAGAACCAAGAGCAGACTCTCCTCTGGCTTCCTCTGCTCCTGGACGAGAAGGCAAAGAGGAGCCAAATGACCACAAGGCTCCAGCTGTGGTCACACCACAGCCGCAACTTTCCAAGACGGTAAGTGCCACTTCTGGAGGGCGCTGTCTTTAGTGCGAGGCAGAGCTGCAAGTTTCTGAGCAGCCAGCTCTTGCTGTTGGTGGCTGAGGATGCCGAGTGCTGCAGTCCTGCCAGACCTAGCCATTCCCCTCAGCCAGTGACAGCTGGAAAATGGGCTTTGAGCTGCCATGTTTAGGCCCCAGCTTGCTGGGATTCTGATAGAGGCCAGCCTGGAGCAGGAAGGCTCCCTGTCTGCAGAGGAGGGAGCATGTCAAAGGCACTGTGCTCAGCCTTGGTGGATACGTAGGGGACGCTGTGGTCTGGGGACACCTGTCCCCCTCCACAGACTCGCCAAGTACCCACAGGCACAAAAAGTATTGATGTGACAACACAAGCTTTTTGGGGCGGTTTGTCCCCACGAGCTTCTTGGCTGTGCTTACCTGGGAGCATTTCAGAGACACACTGGGGACGTGGAGTTTCTGCTTCAAGTCAGGGATTTTGGTGCCTTGGTTGCCAGGTTGTTCTTTTGGTAAAATGGAAGCAGAGGTGGGCAGGGAAGCAGAAAGAAGTGGCTGAATTAATGTGAATTGTGGGCAGAAAGGTGAAAAAGCTGAGCTTGACAGCAGCTCCCAGTCACTGGCTGACAGCACCTTCCTAAGGGCTTGCATTTAAAATGGGATCTGGGGCTAATCTCTGCCAGCCACTTTTCTGACACAAACTCTTTTGTTGTCTCAGATCTCCACAGGCTCTTCTATTGAAGCTGCAGCAGCAGGAGCAGCAGTGTCACCTGAAGGGGCCTGGCCTGCCCCAGCTCAGCAGTGGAGCCTGGGCAGTTCCTTCATCTCCAGCACTGACAAAGCTGCTGCTCAGCAACAGGAGATGGAGTATGATGAGGATGACTTCCTGGGGTTCATGAGTACGTCTTGTGTCTTTCTTCTCTGAGGGACAGTGTATTGTGAGCACGTGTCAGCATAGCTGGACCCAATGATCCTCCTCATCTCAGTGCCCTTTGTGATTGTACAGCACAAGTCATTGAAGCTGCTTCTTGCCCAGAGCAGCTGCCGTTGCTGTGCCCTCAGATAAGACCTGGTGGGGCTGAGAAGAGAGCCCAGCTGACTCTCTGCCTCCCATCACCTGTTGGCACAAAAGGGCACTGACGTGCACCTGGGTGTGTCTGCTCTCCAAGCCAATCCTGCTGTGTCCTCAGTGGGGGCACCAGCTTGGAAGGGGCTGGGTGTGGCCGTGCCTTCTTGCCATTGCTTGTCAGTGCTGGTGCCTGGGCTTTGGCAGCTTTGTGGCGGTGGCTGCCCTGGCCCTGAGGGCTGGTGTGAGCACCGAGGCTGGAGCCTTCCTTAGCTGGGAGAGTGCCGCTGCCGGCCGGCCGCTGCAGCGCGGAGCTGCCCCGAGGCAGCAGCCCCTGCTCTGGGCCGGCTCCTGCACGGCCTGGGCTGGGCTCACAGAGGGTCAGCATCTCCTCTGGGCAGCTGTCCGTGTCCCGCCGGCACCTGAGGAGCACTGCTGTCCTTGCTGCCCTTGCCCGCTGCGGGAAGGTGGGCACGTGTGCGGGGCTGAGAGGGCGAGTGCAATGGCAGGGACTGATCCCTGCTGTCAGGGGGAGGAGAAGCAGTGTGGTTCTTCACGTGGGCCACGGGCAAGGGCGTCTTCCAGCTCAGCCTGCTCATCAAGGGTGAGGGTCCTGCTGCTGAAGGCCCCTTGGGGTTGTTTAGAGCATGAGCTGCTTGGGTTTACAAAGGGAAAGGCACTCCTTTGGGAAACTGCTGCAAGGTGGGGAAGATGCCCTCCTCTCCTGGGAATGCATCTCCCTGTGCTTTGTTTTCTGCCAAGGCATCTCTTCAAAGGACTGTAGAAAATCATTCTCTGTGCTGACCTGCTTGTACTGCAGAGCTGCCTGTCTTGTTGCAATTGTTGTTGTTGTTGTTGTTACCCAGCTGGCCACAAAGGACTCAGAAGGCCAGACTGTAGAGCCCCAGCAGGGCTGCCTTTTGTATCTCTTGGATGGTGGGATGTCTGCTTTCAAGTGAGCATTTTGCATTTTGTTTCCCTCAGGGCAAATGGTGAGCACAGAAAATCCCCGGAGGAAATACACCGAAAAGGAAATTGTTGGCAGAGGGTGAGTCCAACCACAGTTGCTTCTACACAATCATGGGGCAGCTGATTTGCTGCTGGAATATCTGTCAAGTGTGAAGTCAGGCAAGCTGCAAACATATTCAGACACTGGGGTTAGTCTGCCCCATCTCTCAGTACCGGCCAGAATTTGGAAGTGTGGTCAGAAGGCATTATCAAAGACACTTCTATTTCATTACCAGAAACAGCAACCTACCCCCTATCACAGCAGTCAGATAACACTTCTCAGGAGCATTTATTCCCAAGAGTTTGCTGGAAGAAATAGTCTGTGGTGAGGATAAAAACCGCCCAGTTTAGAAACTGAAATCCACGATGAAAGAATCACCTGGCCTTTGGAGCTGAGGCACTAAACCCCAATGCTTCAGAAACAGGCCCAGTGCCCATGCACTGGAGAGGAACATGCGTCATCTGCCTTCTGGCAGTGCCCTCCTGCATGCTGCAGGTTGGAGGCATTTCCAGCAGACATCTCCTGTCTGGGCTGGCTTTCACTCCAAGGTCTAAATGGCTTCTCCTTTCTTTGCTGCTGTTTTGTTTCTAGGGCTTTTGGAGAGGTTTGCAGAGCCATCGACACTGCCACGGGCAGAGAGGTAAATGTCAAGAGCCCCTGCAGATTCTGCTGCTCTCCAGGGCTTTCCTGTCTCGTGTCAGCTGCGGCTGCAGCTGTGGCTAGAGCTGTGCTGCAAAGGCACAAGAAGCACAGACTGGTGCCAGCCAGCCAGCTGCATTTGGGACAGTCTTTGTCCTGCTCAGCTGCCAGAAGGAAGGCAAGGAGGGCAGCGGTTCCTTTCAGAGAAGGATGCTCTCCCTGGCTCTCAGATGCTCCAACAAAGGAGCATCTCACTGCTCTCCGGGGCTACGGCTTCAGAGTCCTGAATTCTCATTTCTGGCTGCCAGCAAATACATCTGAATGTTCCTGGCAGTTCCTTAGCCACCTGCAGTGCTGCACTTGGGAACTGCACATAGGGAGAGATCTGCAAGGCGTCCCTAAAAGCCCCAAGCCCTGCCTATAGCCCGAGATGTATCCACAGAGTACCAAGGCATGCATTACTTCTTCTCAAGTACAGACAGACAGAGAGTGTGCTCAGAGCTTCGGGGATGATAGTTGACACACCATTGCTAACAAGTGGACAAGGCAAAATGTGGTCAGTGGCCACGTGTCCTGGATCTGGCCCCCAAAGGAGCAGAGAAATGGGCTGTAGGAATGTCACTTCCTAATTACTCCTTTGTCTAATTACAAGGCACTTTGGCACGGCTTGGCGGTGTCATTGCAAAATCTCTCTCCCCATGTGTGTTTTGGTCTCATTCCGCCAACTTCTAAAGTTACTGATTTTCAATGTCATTCTAGGTGGCCATCAAGAAAATCTATCTTCGGGGACCGAGCGAGATGGAGGATATTGTTACTGAAATCACGGTCATGAAGAGGAATATGAGTCCCCATCTTGTCCATTATTTAGACAGGTGAGTGGTCATGGTCTCATCCCATGAAGGTTTGTTTACATAGTAAAAGTATGCAAGGTTAAAACCCCACTTTGGACACTAGCAGAAAAGAAAGCTGTTAATTATTGCTTCATTATTACTTCTCTACTCATCTCCAATGGATGGGAAGAGAGTGCAGTTTATCTCCGTGAGTCATCCCTGGCTTTCCAACACATAGTTGAAAAATTGTTCCAAAACCTGCATCAACTCTACCATAAGAAGTCAGTACCCTGTAAGTTCACTGCCTCCATGTTGTCTCAGGATGGATTTTTTAAGGTTTCTTCAATGCTGATGAAGCATGCTAGGGAGGATTTCCCTTGGATTGTTGCCCCTCTTTTCCAGGGCTGACCATGCCAGGAACACTAGGTGCTTCTTTCCAGAAATACCACGCGGGACAGGTTTTTCATCTTGGCTGTTACTAAACTGCACTTTTTGATTGCTGGCCATCAGAGACATCTCCTTTTGACAGATGTGCTGTTCTCCTTGAGACTGCACAGACTGCAAACAACCCACAGCCCGGAGGGAATGTCTTTAATTCTTTTAATTCTGTCCTTGTCACAAAGCAACCCAGAAACAAGAATCAAGCAAAGGAGCCAACGAATGCATGTTCATCTGCATGGCCTTGTTCCCTTCTTTCAGCTACCTTGTGCATGAAGAACTGTGGCTGGTGATGGAGTACATGGATGGAGGCAGTCTTTACGACACAATCCAAAAGACTCGCCTGACAGAAGACGAGATTGCCATCATCAGTCGGGAGGTCAGTCGGGGATCCCAGCTGTGCTTCCCAGAGCTTGGGCAGGATTGTCTGGGAAAGGGGCTCAGAACAGGAGCGATTCCATGAGCCAGGCTTTGTTTCTGTGTGGCTGATATACTCTGGGCAAGCAAGAGCATCTCAAATGAACTGCCTGCCAGTGCCCCTGCACTCACTGGACTCTGTTCTTGTCCTCTTGTCTCCTGCTGTTGCATTCTCACTCTGGCTCTTGTATTTGCTCTTCTCCATCTTGCCTCTCTAAACTTTGGTCTGTTGGCACTGCATTCCTTGCCTGTAAAAGCAAAGGTGGTGGTGGTGGCAGCATTTGAAAGGAACAGCAAAGAAGAAAGAGAGACTCATTTCTCTGAGTCCTCAGCTGGAAAGGTTAGCAGTGCAGCCAGAGTGCTCTGTACTTCTGAGCACATCCACTGCAGCAGCAGTCATCCTGGCTGGTTTGCAGGGCAGAGTCTACACCAGCAGTTGCTGTTGCTCTTTGACAAGCTGACATGCCTTCCTTTAGAAAGGTGCTGCTCTGCCTGTGTTGGAGCAGCGAGCTCTTCCCCTCAGTGGCACTGTGTTCTGCCATTACTCCTCATTCCCCTGCAGAGGGAATCTTGGAGAGCTGTTTCCTTTCTTGTGTGATGAAATCACATCACTGATATTTGCCCTCCTGTTTCTGGTTTCTCTCTCAGTGCCTGCAAGGACTGCATTTTCTCCACGCCAACCACGTGATGCACAGAGATTTGAAAAGCCTCAACATCCTTCTCAAAACGGATGGCTCTGTCAAGCTGGGTCAGTATATTCTTGGGCAGGTGCAGCGTCCCAGGGATATGTGGGCTGTGGGGCTGCTTTTGAGTGAGTGCCAGCCCCCCCAAAATGGTGCTGGTGGCAGTGCAGGGAGCCTGTTGTGAGCTGACCACGCGGTGGCAACGTGCACAGACCTATGGCAAGGCTCGAGCAGTCCACAGTGGCATTGCTCTGTGCGTGTCCCTTCCAGAGGGAGGGAGCTACATGTCTAAAGTTTGAAAAGCCCCTGCTGGAGGCCGTGTAAAAAATGTGGGGATTTCTGAAGCAGCCAGCACCATAATTCCTTGGCTAAAGTCCTGAGGAAACAGAGCAGGGACAGTTGTCCAGGAGATTCAAGAGCACATTCTCAAACTTCTACCGGGAAATTCTTTTGCGTGCTTTCCTAATTGCACAGGATTCAAATAAAAACGGTCTTTTGCTCTCTCCCCAGCTGATTTTGGCCTCTCTGCTCAACTCACCCTTGAGCAGAGTAGACGGAGATCGGTGGTCGGGACTCTTCAGTGGATGGCACCTGAAGTGAACGGTGAACCCTATGGCCCCAAAGTGGACATATGGTCTTTGGGAATAGTGGTCATTGAAATGGTGGAAGGAGAAGCTCCTGACTGGGAGGAAAATTCTGCCATGGTAAGGTGTAAATACTCTCTGATCCCGCTGTCTTTCTCCCCCATCCCACTTTGTGTGTGCCACTGGACAAAATGCCATTGCCATCCGCTGGAACTACTTCCACCACAGTCCCTTTCTGAAAATGTCCCGGCAGCACATCAGCATCTGCTGGGGTTTTGGTTGCATCCGTGGGGGAACTCAAGCCTTAGCCCAGGCAAACAATCTCCCTTCTCAGGCAACACTGGGCTTTGGCTTAGAAGTCGTTCCAGCTCTTTTGGCTTTGTAGACAGCCCTAATAGCAGCAAACAAGCATCTTAGAAGTGGTGTTATCTTTCCTGAAATGAAGGAAAGTAACCCAAACCCAAGAATGTTTATAAAACAGTGGTTTGGAGAGAAGAAGTGCACCCCCATTCTTCTCACAAGGAAATTTGCCTGAAACCTTGACAAGAGGGTGTGAAGGCCACAGAGTCTCTTGTGCTTCTTGTGCGGTGCTGCTGAAACACTCAGTGACCGTCTTTCTTTCCTAACCCAAGCCGTCACCTCCATGTCACTAAGATGAAGCCTGGCCATGTGGAGAGCCGGCCAAACCCACCCCTTTGTTTCCAGGCACTTTCTAGGATGGCCATGCCATTAATGCATTGACTTGCGTGTCCAAATGAGCAGAGGGCTACCACATGGATGGCGTTTCTCCCTCTTCTGCTTTGACCACCAAAATTTTCCTTTTGCTGCCTAAGGGACGCTGAAATTTGCAGTCTGATGAGAGACGGAGCTGCAGGTGTTTCCTGTGTGCCCAAAGAGGCATTTTCGTCCCAAGACATTTGTGCATGCATCTTCATGTGTCTGTGTGGAAGATGAGATTCCAAATGTTTGTTTCCTTACCTGAGGAATAACTGAGGGATTTCCTTTCTTTGCTTGCAATTCCCATTGTTTTCAAGAACCAAGGAAAAAGCTTGATGACTTTGGTTTGATGGCAGCTGTGCTTAAGGGACCAACAAGCGCTGCAGAGATGCTTTTCATGTAATTATCTTTGGAAATAGTAGAGTGAGTTAGTAGAGCAAAGTCCCTCTTCCAAATAGCCTGTCAAGCTGCTCAGGTGAATCCTCAGAGAAGGAAACCTGCTTTTGCTGCTATTGTTTCCACTAACAAGGCCAGTCAATGAAATCAGCTGCCAAGGCAAGAGCTGCTGGATGCTGGAAAAGCTGTGGCTGCATCGGGCTTTGGGTGTTTTGTTGGTCAGGAAAGTCATCTCTGCCTCTGTGCCACGGCAGAAAGTGCCACTGCAGAGTGCACCTGAAACAATGGGATCTGGGAGAGCAGTTCCAGACGTGAAAGAAGCGGGTGAGAAACTTGTGTTTCCTTTCTCTTCAGGCTCAACTCCTGAAAGCCACCAAAGGGATCCCAAAGCTGCAGCAGCCCAAGCTCCGCTCCCCTTTTCTGCGTGACTTCCTGAGCTGCTGCCTGCAGAGAGACGAGGCACGGCGCTGGTCTGCCAAGGAGCTGCTGCAGGTAAAATGCCAAGGGGCTGCAGGGGAAACAGTGTCCCAGGGACGGGCTCCTCCTGCACTGAAGTGCAAGGCATCAGGGGAGCCTCCTCCTCCTCACCTCCACTCTTGGTGCTGTTCAAATGAGAACAGTCAGGAATCCTAGACTGGGCTGGGCTGGCAAGGGCCTGTAAGGGTCATCTGCTCCAAGTGCCCTGCAATATGACCAGGGACCTCTTTCAAGAGATCAGGATGCTCAGACCGGAGATATTTCCAGGCCTGGGGCACATAGCAGCTCTTGCAGCAAGCTGTGCCAATGTGGCCCCACTGTTGCTCCTTAGACGTACTCTGATTCAATCTCCTTTTCCTTTGAAAAATATTGCCCTGCCTTTGAGGCTCTTAGCTTGCAAAGTAATGGTTCATTCTTGTTTTTTTTTTTTTCTTTGTGCAGCATCCATTTGTAACATCAGCCAAGCCTGTGTCCAGCCTGGTGCCACTGATCACTTCAGTGAAAGAGTGGAAGGAGGAGACAGGAATCAGACAACTGTTTTCTCCAACACCAGTATAGAGAAGGATTGTAGAATAGGACTGTAGAGTAGGATTGCAGCTAGGACAGTGGAGTAGGATAGTAGCATAGGATTGGAAATAAAGTTTGTGAAACCTCAACTCCTTTCAAAGATTCCCCTCCTTCTGAGCCTCTGAGAAAGCTCAACATTTTCTTCTGAAGTGTCAGTTTTTTCTTAGAGGTGGAGAGTGACATTGATGGCTTCTTTGGTACAGTTGGAAAGTGGGGAAGGCTCTCCCGAGGGGAAGCGTGGCCGTGCTGGGCACAGCACAGACCGGTGGCATCGGCCGTCCGGAGCGTGCACAGGAGCAGAGAAAGGCAAACCACAGGCGAGGGCTGCAGGCCTGGCTGAGGATTGCCACCCTTGTGCCGGCTGCCCTCTAACTCCTGGCCAAGGTGAGCAGTGTGTGCAGCGCTCTGGGCACAGGGGAGGGAGCCGGGCTGCTCCGCAGGCTCCAGCACAGGGCAGCCTCCTTCAGGCACGGCGCTTCTGCCAGGGGAAGCGAGGCCAGCGGCAGGCAGGGACAGCTTGTCAGCTCACATCTGCAGGAGCCGGGGCCTCACACGGCTCTGGGAGGAAGCGCCTGCAGTGCTGGAGTTGTGCACTGAGCCAGAGCAAAAGAGTGAAATGCAGAGTGTTCTGCAGAAATATTCCGGGGCGCCAGGCCAGCCTGCTTTGAGCTCTCTGGCACACAGCAAGCACTGTGCAATGCAGCCCTGAGCTGCTGGGAGATAGAGAGGTGTTAGAGAGGAGCCAACTGTCAGATGAAATTTAATGGGGTGACAACGTCATCAAAGCCAAAGAGAACTGTTTTTTAGGATGGATTCACCTGAGCTGGGTGTGTATCTCCCTCTCCCAAGAGCCAAACACACACACAACACACACACAGAAAATGCTGCTTTTTATTGCCTTTCCCAGCCCAGGGCGAACCGTGTCCCCTTTCCCTTTGGCCGGGAAATAGGAAACTTGTATTCTGTCCCCACCGCCTCCTTTTCTGTCCCCTCCCCTCTTCTCCTACTTCCCTTTTGGTTTGGTCTTCACGCTGGCCCCTCTCCCAGATCACAGCAACACCCAACAAATCAACTAGAACAAATCCAAACCCTAAATAACAACCCCAAGAACCAACAGCTTTCGTTCTTTCTTCTCATAACCCTGCAGCTGCAGCAAAATATTGCCTCCTATCTCACAGAGGGAATCGGGCAGGAGCCTGTGGCTCGTGCTTGAGCAGTGAACTGATTTGGAAGGGAGCAGAAGGGTTTCAGCAGGCAGTTTGTGTTTTTCTTCTGAATTGCTGAAGGAAAGACACAATGTGGCTTCAGTCAGCAAAAACATTTTCAAGGTGAATTAAAGAAATGCTTGTGAGCAATGCCCAGAGAAGGCAGGTTTTGAGAAAATATTGAACTGTAACAAATTGTGAATTCCCTTTGCATTAACAGACTGTTGAGCCCTCTATTCCTCCAGAGCAGTGATTGATGTGTGCAAGTGACTACCTTAGCCTTGAGAATAGTCTTCCCAAGAATGCAGCTGGAATGCATTCAAGGGGAAAAGAGTGGTTGTAGGAGGCTCTTGAGCATCAGAGGAGAATTGCAGGAGTGGGATGTTCCCCAAATGACCACCCAAGACTCTCAAGAGAGCCCTACTCTCCTGTCAGTAACTTCTGAGAAGTGATTTAAATATGTCAACTAATTTGAGGGAATGTTTAGCCTGTGAGTTTCAGCAAAGTAATGAGTAGGTCTTGTTTCCATGGTTACAAATGAGTAGGTGGGATTTCTGGCTGAGCACGTGTTAGGAAAGTGATTCCCCACGCACCCAGCACTGAAATGAAGTCATCTATTGACAGGTGAAAATGAAACCTTTTCCAGCTGTTCCCCTCGGGTTTACCTTTCTGGGGGCCAAAGCTCTGTGCTGCAGGTGGCCCGGGTGTGTGCAGAGCAAGGCAGCCTCCACAAAGCCCTTGGTTTCCCCACAAGTCGTCATGATTTGTTGCCAGGTGTGCCCAGCTGTGGCAGGAGAAAGAGCCCGCAGTGCAGTGGGCGCCGTGCCCTGCCCGGCCAGGGCTCTCTGGCACAGAGGAGCAGCAGCAGCACCTTTCAACCCACTCCTGCCCTGGCCTCACCTGGGACACAGAAGCCTCTGGAAATCAGCACCACCTGGCCCCTTCCCAGCCTGGAGCAGCTCCTGCTGGTGGGCACATCCTGCACTTCTACTGCTTCCAAACAGGAATCAAGGCACAGGGGGAGACGGACATACAGAGAAGCCCTGGGCTAGTGCAATAAATGGGCAAATGCATGGGGGAATGTGTTAGGAATCATTTCAGCTGTCATGCCAATCCTGCCTTCTCTCCTTTTCTCCCTTCACATTTCCTGTTCTTTTCCCTCTCACATTTCCACCCCTTCCCCCTCTCGAGTCTCACAGTTTTCCTCTCATGTTTGCCTCCCAAGTTTTACTTTTTTTCCCCACCCTTTTCAGCTCCCTTTCCTCACGCTTTGCCTCTCACATTTCCCCAACTTCCCGCTTTTTCCTGCTTTTTTGTTCTCCCACGATTCTCACAATTTTCCCCTCACTTATCCTGCCCTTTTCTCCCCTCATGCTTTTCTCCTTTCCTCAGTCATTTTTCTCCCAGTTGTCTCCTCATGTTTCTCACTTTTGCCCTCATGTTTCCCAGGCTTTCCCTCTTACATTTCTCCCACTTTTCCCCTCACGTTTATCATTCTTTCCCCCTCATGTTGCTTCTACTTTTCCTCTAGCATTTTCTGCCCTTTTTTCACTCCTGTTTTCTGCCACTTTTCCCATCCAACTTCCCACCCTTTTTTCCCCCCTAATGTTTCCTGCCTTTTTCTGCCCTCTGGTTTCTCCCTCTTTTCCCCTCAGGATTCTCACAATGTTCCCCTCACATTTGCTGCCTGTTTCTCTCTCTCTGCCAGTAATTTTCTCACTCTCTTCCCCTCACATTTCCCTCCATTTTTTCCTCTATGTTTTTCAGCCTTCCCTGATCATGTTTCTTAGAATTTTCCCATCATATGTCCTGCCTTTTCCTCCTCTCACCTTCCTCTCCTACTTTCACTCACATCTTCACCATTTTCCCCTCTGTTTTCTCACCCTTTCCCACACAGGTTTCCTACGCTTTTCTTCCCTCACACTTCCCTCCTTTTTCCACTCCCATTTCTCACACTTGTCACCTCATGTTTTCTGCCTTTTTCCCCTCACATTTCTTAACCCACTGCTTCCTGTCAGTGACTCTTCCTCTTCAGTAGTCGATGAGCTTCTTTTCTTCTTTCCTGCAATCCCCTCCTCCAAAGAATGGGTGCCAGAGCAGCGCTCCAAGAAGCCCCTGCCCGTGTGTCTGCTGAACAGAATGGCTGTGCTCGACTTGAACAATCTCGTGAAGAACAACCTAAACTGCAGTGGACTTTCAATTCCCTCTAGTCTTCATAGTGTTCTAAAGAAATAGGTACCCTGAGGGATACACGTCGCAGGTGCGCAGCCGCTGCACCATCCGCCTCAAGCAGATCCCATCTCCGTTTTCATCACCTCACAGTGACTGTGACTCCTGCCTGGACGAAACCACTTGTGATGCTGCTTGATGCTAATTGGAGTCCATGTGCACAAGGAGTGCTTTTAGCCCTCTTTCAAAAAAAAAAAAAAAAAAAAAAAAATTTTTATTTTAAAACGTTCAATGCCTGGAGTTTCGTATTTTCACCTATTTGAATTGCCTTGACATCAAAGTACTGCCAGTTGGCGTTCCAAACTGGCTGGTCTATGTTTGTGTGCACAGAGCAAAGGTGCCAGACCGTGTCCTTTTCCCGGGTGTCCGTTAATGTCCATTTCAACAGGCACTGAAGGGGGGCTCTGCCTGCCCCACACAGGATGGCAGCCAGAGGGCTGAGGCTGCGCCTCCTAGTGAGATCAGCCGCCCTGGCAGCCCAGCCCCAGCCGCCATCTTGTGTGTGGCTCTCCAGCCCTGGCCGCCATCTTGTGTGTGGCTCCCTCAGCCCTGGCCGCCATCTTTTGCACTGACCTAGTCCAGCTCTTAAGCGAATGTGTTGCTGTTTTGTCGGCAGTCAGGGTCCGCCCCAAAGACACCAACACCAGCAGGACAGGCTACAGGGAATGGCACGGGTTTGGCTCAAAGCAGCCAGCCCTGACTTGTCACTGTCCTTTATCCATGAACACGTGCCCATATGCAGCCACAGCAAATGTCCAACAGCAGCTCCATCAGCCACTTCCTCCCGCTGGCGTTGGCAGACACGCGGCAGCTGCAGCTCCTGCACTTCTGCCTCTTCCTGGGCATCTCCCTGGCTGCCCTCCTGGGCCACAGCCTCGTCACCAGCGCCGTAGCCTGCGGCCACCACCTGCACAGCCCCATGTTCTTCTTCCTGCTCAACCTGGCCCTCAGCGACCTGGGCTCCATCTGCACCACTGTCCCCAAAGCCATGCACAATTCCCTCTGGGACACCAGGACCATCTCCTACGCAGGATGTGCTGCACTGCGGAGGATTTCGGCGAGGGAAGAATGCAATCAATCAATATGATTGGTAAAGCATTGTTCAACTTTATTGCTCATAACATCCGTTCTTATACTTTTGCCCCAAGCATTCAGCATACTTGTCAAATTATAATTGGTTAGCATACACTACTCATCTATACTTGATTGGCTATATCAAGCGTGAGAAGGTTCCTCCCCTTGGCATGCTGAAAACTTTGTATACGTGCTTACTGCTACGCTCTATTAAGCACAAGTTCTTTTATCTTTGGCCTGTATCCGTGCTTACTGCTGTCCCAAGGACAGCTTATCTTAGCAGCGCGTAGGCTGCTAGCATTTGGTATCGGGCCATGAGGCCTCTAATGATCCGTGGCCTTGCTCTGCTAACCATTCTTCAACAATTCCCTCTTTTTTATTTTGTGCAGCAAACGCAGCGTGTCGAGTAGTTACTGTTTCTGCTATGCGATACATCATCTGTTGCAAGCAGCAAAAAAAGCAAGATACAAAAAGTACAAGCAGTATAATAACAATCACAATATTGATTACATGTTGCAGTAGGGAGGTTATCCAAGGCCCTAGCCCGAAAGATCATAGCCAATCTGTTAAAGCCAAGCCTGTGTCTTGCTGCAAATGACTAGTGAGTTCTTACAACTTAGCTATTTGGGTATGAATTGACATGGAGTGATCTCTCTGTACTACCTTGTCAAACTGCCAGAGCAGTTGTAGGTTTTCTCTTGCCCTTAAGTCTTCAATTAAGTGTACCCCCTCTAACCCTGGCTGTCCAGTATCGATGTCGCTCTTGCAGGGTCATTAGCAGGACGGATCCATTTACTAGGTATCCATTGGGGCCCTGTGGGGGTAAGAACACAAACATAACCTCTACCCATGTACTGAACCTCTGCGGGACCTTCCCATACTCCAGTTTTGGGATCTCGGTACATGACTTTAAACAATGGCTTAGTTGCTTCCTCCTTTACTCCGCCTGAGTGGATGACCGCAGGGGGCTCCGAGTGGTCCCCCATTACACACAGATAGTTTAATACAAATAGTGTTTTTGATAGCATGGTCTGCGCATCCACCTCCTCCTTATATTTTAACAGATAATCCTTGAGTGTTTGGTGGGCTCGCTCCACAATCGCCTGACCTGTTGGTGAATGTGGGATACCTGTGATGTGTGTCACACCCCACTTCTGTAAGAACCTTTGGATCCTGCTGCTCACATATGCAGGGCCATTATCTGTCTTAATCTGTTCTGGCACCCCCATCACCGCAAAGCAAGTAGTTAGGTGTCGTACCACGTGGAGAGCTTTCTCTCCCGGCTGCGCTGAAGCCCAAATAAATTTACTGAAAGTATCAATTGTAACATGCACATATTTCAATCTACCAAAGGAGGATACGTGAGTTACATCCATTTGCCAGATCTGATTGGGTCCAAGGCCCCGTGGGTTTACTCCCATCCCTATTCCAGGCCCATGCTGACTACAGAGAGGACAGGATCTGACAATACCACGGGCATCATTCAGAGATATGCGAAACTGTTTCTTTAGGCCTCGCGCATTCTGGTGAAAAGTCTCATGAGCAATACGTGCCTGCTGAAATCCGTCTTGTGGTACTGCAACAGAAACCAACTGATCAGCTATGGCATTACCCTGACCCAAACCTTCTGACCATTTGTGGCTTCGAATATGCAAAATCGCAAAAGGAGCTGAGCGCAGCCGAACAGCTTGCCTCAGCTGCCTCAAAAGTTCCCATAACCTGTCATTCTTTATATCCTTTATCAATGCATCCTCAATCCGCAGCACCACCCCTACTACGTATCATGAGTCTGTGACAATATTTACACCCTGATCAGGCCAATTCATAACGATCCAAAGGACAGCCCTTAATTCTAGCATCTGCAATGAGTCCTCAGTAGTCGAGTCCACGTGCCCTCCTCCATCCATCCAGATCAAGGCAGAGCGTTTGCTTTGTGATGTCAGGGCACGGTTGTCACGTGGTCATGGTGACATCACAAGGTTGCCTTGGTGCACGGAAGGCCTCAGGGGTGTCAGAGCAGCTCTTGGCCTTGCTCAGTGCAGGAACTTGGTCCTGTGCTTGAGGCTTTTGTCAGGGGGCAGCTGCTGACTGACAGGAGACTTCTTTTAGCTAGCGTTAGAGCGCAGTCTGCAAACTTGCACAGCAGTTGCCACAATGATTGGGCAACTCGCCGCTGCAGTTTTCACTGTTTATGGAGTTGCCTATTCCTGCTATTTCCTAACTAACCTGGCAGGTAAGTAGAGGTTTTCCCTGAGTGTCACCTAACCTGGTTTTTGTGTCTTCCTGCTCTTTCTTAGTGACTGAGTTCATTTGGAAACAGAAAGGCCATCCAGATGCCGCTTGGGTAAAGCTCCTGTCAACATGTTCAGCTCCAAAGGGGGTGTGTGTAGCCACGGCCGTGCGGGCAGCATTTGCAAGGGAGCCTGCAGGGGTTGCGTTCCCTCTGTTGGAGAGTCTGTGGCAGCAGAGTTTGCCAATTCCTCCCTTGCTGGGTCAAGCAGGACAACTTTGAAAATGTAGACTGGGAGGCCTTGGAAGGTCTTCTAAAAATGCTCTGGTTGTCTCCAGTTTTCTCAAAGCATCTGCTTCATTTTCCCTTGCCCACTGCAGGTCACCTGAGCCGGGTATTCAGAGGTGCTGATCCCAAGGTGAGTAAGGAAAGAACATTTGATGTTCTTGGCGTTTAAGAATTGTGCAGCAAGCTGTGAGCTTGGCCTGTGGCAGTAGAGTGTAGAGGGCCAGCTGAGTAGGCTGCAAGAAAATCCATTTCCATGTCTACAGCAGCAAGAGCAAAGGCATCACTGCCTATTTCCTAATTTTCCATTTCAGAGCTTTAAAAGAACTAAAAGATAAGTTTTGCAGAGAGAATGTGCTTCCTGATAGTAGTCAGGGGGGAATATGTAATTTGGAGCAATTTGCAGTGTCCAGTTGAATCAGCCCATTAGAATTTAGTCTGAGGGACTTAGAATCCCCTTGCTCTGCAAGTTGATGATTTGTGCTTAGTAGAGCTGGTTCTAGAGCTGAAGAGAAAGAAGGTTCTAAATGATAGGTCATGGCCTGTGTCTAACGCTCCTGTCTGTCCACAGATCCCAGAACCAAGAGCAGACTCTCCTCTGGCTTCCTCTGCTCCTGGACGAGAAGGCAAAGAGGAGCCAAATGACCACAAGGCTCCAGCTGTGGTCACACCACAGCCGCAACTTTCCAAGACGGTAAGTGCCACTTCTGGAGGGCGCTGTCTTTAGTGCGAGGCAGAGCTGCAAGTTTCTGAGCAGCCAGCTCTTGCTGTTGGTGGCTGAGGATGCCGAGTGCTGCAGTCCTGCCAGACCTAGCCATTCCCCTCAGCCAGTGACAGCTGGAAAATGGGCTTTGAGCTGCCATGTTTAGGCCCCAGCTTGCTGGGATTCTGATAGAGGCCAGCCTGGAGCAGGAAGGTTCCCTGTGTGCAGAGGAGGGAGCATGTCAAAGGCACTGTGCTCAGCCTTGGTGGATACGTAGGGGACGCTGTGGTCTGGGGACACCTGTCCCCCTCCACAGACTCGCCAAGTACCCACAGGCACAAAAAGTATTGATGTGACAACACAAGCTTTTTGGGGCGGTTTGTCCCCACGAGCTTCTTGGCTGTGCTTACCTGGGAGCATTTCAGAGACACACTGGGGACGTGGAGTTTCTGCTTCAAGTCAGGGATTTTGGTGCCTTGGTTGCCAGGTTGTTCTTTTGGTAAAATGGAAGCAGAGGTGGGCAGGGAAGCAGAAAGAAGTGGCTGAATTAATGTGAATTGTGGGCAGAAAGGTGAAAAAGCTGAGCTTGACAGCAGCTCCCAGTCACTGGCTGACAGCACCTTCCTAAGGGCTTGCATTTAAAATGGGATCTGGGGCTAATCTCTGCCAGCCACTTTTCTGACACAAACTCTTTTGTTGTCTCAGATCTCCACAGGCTCTTCTATTGAAGCTGCAGCAGCAGGAGCAGCAGTGTCACCTGAAGGGGCCTGGCCTGCCCCAGCTCAGCAGTGGAGCCTGGGCAGTTCCTTCATCTCCAGCACTGACAAAGCTGCTGCTCAGCAACAGGAGATGGAGTATGATGAGGATGACTTCCTGGGGTTCATGAGTACGTCTTGTGTCTTTCTTCTCTGAGGGACAGTGTATTGTGAGCATGTGTCAGCATAGCTGGACCCATTGATCCTCCTCATCTCAGTGCCCTTTGTGATTGTACAGCACAAGTCATTGAAGCTGCTTCTTGCCCAGAGCAGCTGCCCGTCCTGTGCCCTCAGATAAGACCTGGTGGGGCTGAGAAGAGAGCCCAGCTGACTCTCTGCCTCCCATCACCTGTTGGCACAAAAGGGCACTGACGTGCACCTGGGTGTGTCTGCTCTCCAAGTCAATCCTGCTGTGTCCTCAGTGGGGGCAGCAGCTTGGAAGGGGCTGGGTGTGGCCGTGCCTTCTTGCCATTGCTTGTCAGTGCTGGTGCCTGGGCTTTGGCAGCTTTGTGGCGGTGGCTGCCCTGGCCCTGAGGGCTGGTGTGAGCGCCGAGGCTGGAGCCTTCCTTAGCTGGGAGAGTGCCGCTGCCGGCCGGCCGCTGCAGCGCGGAGCTGCCCCGAGGCAGCAGCCCCTGCTCTGGGCCGGCTCCTGCACGGCCTGGGCTGGGCTCACAGAGGGTCAGCATCTCCTCTGGGCAGCTGTCCGTGTCCCGCCGGCACCTGAGGAGCACTGCTGTCCTTGCTGCCCTTGCCCGCTGCGGGAAGGTGGGCACGTGTGCGGGGCTGAGAGGGCGAGTGCAATGGCAGGGACTGATCCCTGCTGTCAGGGGCAGGAGAAGCAGTGTGGTTCTTCACGTGGGCCACGGGCAAGGGCGTCTTCCAGCTCAGCCTGCTCATCAAGGGTGAGGGTCCTGCTGCTGAAGGCCCCTTGGGGTTGGTTAGAGCATGAGCTGCTTGGGTTTACAAAGGGAAAGGCATTCCTTTGGGAAACTGCTGCAAGGTGGGGAAGATGCCCTCCTCTCCTGGGAATGCATCTCCCTGTGCTTTGTTTTCTGCCAAGGCATCTCTTCAAAGGACTGTAGAAAATCATTCTCTGTGCTGACCTGCTTGTACTGCAGAGCTGCCTGTCTTGTTGCAATTGTTGTCGTTGTTGTTACCCAGCTGGCCACAAAGGACTCAGAAGGCCAGACTGTCCAGCCCCAGCAGGGCTGCCTTTTGTATCTCTTGGATGGTGGGATGTCTGCTTTCAAGTGAGCATTTTGCATTTTGTTTCCCTCAGGGCAAATGGTGAGCACAGAAAATCCCCGGTGGAAATACACCGAAAAGGAAATTGTTGGCAGAGGGTGAGTCCAACCACAGTTGCTTCTACACAGTCATGGGGCAGCTGATTTGCTGCTGGAATATCTGTCAAGTGTGAAGTCAGGCAAGCTGCAAACATATTCAGACACTGGGGTTAGTCTGCCCCATCTCTCAGTACCGGCCAGAATTTGGAAGTGTGGTCAGAAGGCATTATCAAAGACACTTCTATTTCATTGCCAGAAACAGCAACCTACCCCCTATCATAGCAGTCAGATAACACTTCTCAGGAGCATTTCTTCCCAAGAGTTTGCTGAAGGAAATAGTCTGTGGTGAGGATAAAAACCGCCCAGTTTAGAAACTGAAATCCACGATGAAAGAATCACCTGGCCTTTGGAGCTGAGGCACTAAACCCCAATGCTTCAGAAACAGGCCCAGTGCCCATGCACTGGAGAGGAACATGCATCATCTGCCTTCTGGCAGTGCCCTCCTGCATGCTGCAGGTTGGAGGCATTTCCAGCAGACATCTCCTGTCTGGGCTGGCTTTCACTCCAAGGTCTAAATGGCTTCTCCTTTCTTTGCTGCTGTTTTGTTTCTAGGGCTTTTGGAGAGGTTTGCAGAGCGATCGACACTGCCACGGGCGGAGAGGTAAATGTCAAGAGCCCCTGCAGATTCTGCTGCTCTCCAGGGCTTTCCTGTCTCATGTCAGCTGCGGCTGCAGCTGTGGCTAGAGCTGTGCTGCAAAGGCACAAGAAGCACAGACTGGTGCCAGCCTGCCAACTGCATTTGGGGCAGTCTTTGTCCTGCTCAGCTGCCAGAAGGAAGGCAAGGAGGACAGCGGTTCCTTTCAGAGAAGGATGCTCTCCCTGGCTCTCAGATGCTCCAACAAAGGAGCATCTCACTGCTCTCTGGGGCTACGGCTTCAGAGTCCTGAATTCTCATTTCTGGCTGCCAGCAAATACATCTGAATGTTCCTGGCAGTTCCTTAGCCACCTGCAGTGCTGCACTTGGGAACTGCACGTAGGGAGAGATCTGCAAGGTGTCCCTAAAAGCCCCAAGCCCTGCCTATAGCCCGAGATGTATCCACAGAGTACCAAGTCACGCATTACTTCTTCTCAAGTACAGACAGACAGAGAGTGTGCTCAGAGCTTTGGGGGGGTGAGAGTTGACACACCATTGCTAACAAGTGGACAAGGCAAAATGTGGTCAGTGGCCACGTGTCCTGGATCTGGCCCCCAAAGGAGCAGAGAAATGGGCTGTAGGAATGTCACTTCCTAATTACTCCTTTGTCTAATTACAAGGCACTTTGGCACGGCTTGGCGGTGTCATTGCAAAATCTCTCTCCCCATGTGTGTTTTGGTCTCATTCCTCCAACTTCTAAAGTTACTGATTTTCAATGTCATTCTAGGTGGCTATCAAGAAAATCTATCTTCGGGGACCGAGCGAGATGGAGGATATTGTTACTGAAATCACGGTCATGAAGAGGAATATGAGTCCCCATCTTGTCCATTATTTAGACGGGTGAGTGGTCATGGTCTCATCCCATGAAGGTTTGTTTACATAGTAAAAGTATGCAAGGTTAAAACCCCACTTTGGACACTAGCAGAAAAGAAAGCTGTTAATTATTGCTTCATTATTATTTCTCTACTCATCTCCAATGGATGGGAAGAGAGTGCAGTTTATCTCCGTGAGTCATCCCTGGCTTTCCAACACATAGTTGAAAAATTGTTCAAAAACCTGCATCAACTCTACCATAAGAAGTCAGTACCCTGTAAGTTGGCTGCCTCCATGTTGTCTCAGGATGGATTTTTTAAGGTTTCTTCAATGCTGATGAAGCATGCTAGGGAGGATTTCCCTTGGATTGTTGCCCCTCTTTTCCAGGGCTGGCCATGCCAGGAACACTAGGTGCTTCTTTCCAGAAATACCACGCGGGACAGGTTTTTCATCTTGGCTGTTACTAAACTGCACTTTTTGATTGCTGGCCATCAGAGACATCTCCTTTTGACAGATGTGCTGTTCTCCTTGAGACTGCACAGACTGCAAACAACCCACAGCCCGGAGGGAATGTCTTTAATTCTTTTAATTCTGTCCTTGTCACAAAGCAACCCGGAAACAAGAATCAAGCAAAGGAGCCAACGAATGCATGTTCATCTGCATGGCCTTGTTCCCTTCTTTCAGCTACCTTGTGCATGAAGAACTGTGGCTGGTGATGGAGTACATGGATGGAGGCAGTCTTTACGACACAATCCAAAAGACTCGCCTGACAGAAGACGAGATTGCCATCATCAGTCGGGAGGTCAGTCGGGGATCCCAGCTGTGCTTCCCAGAGCTTGGGCAGGATTGTCTGGGAAAGGGGCTCAGAGCAGGAGCGATTCCGTGAGCCAGGCTTTGTTTCTGTGTGGCTGATATGCTCTGGGCAAGCAAGAGCCTCTCAAATGAACTGCCTGCCAGTGCCCCTGCACTCACTGGACTCTGTTCTTGTCCTCTTGTCTCCTGCTGTTGCATTCTCACTCTGGCTCTTGTATTTGCTCTTCTCCATCTTGCCTCTCTAAACTTTGGTCTGTTGGCACTGCATTCCTTGCCTGTAAAAGCAAAGGTGGTGATGGTGGGAGCATTTGAAAGGAACAGCAAAGAAGAAAGAGAGACTCATTTCTCTGAGTCCTCAGCTGGAAAGGTTAGCAGTGCAGCCAGAGTGCTGTGTGCTTCTGAGCACATCCACTGCAGCAGCAGTCATCCTGGCTGGTTTGCAGGGCAGAGTCTACACCAGCAGTTGCTGTTGCTCTTTGGCAAGCTGACATGCCTTTCTTTAGAAAGGTGCTGCTCTGCCTGTGTTGGAGCAGCGAGCTCTTCCCCTCAGTGGCACTGTGTTCTGCCATTACTCCTCATTCCCCTGGAGAGGGAATCTTGGAGAGCTCTTTCCTTTCTTGTGTGATGAAATCACATCACTGATTTTTGCCCTCCTGTTTCTGGTTTCTCTCTCAGTGCCTGCAAGGACTGCATTTTCTCCACGCCAACCATGTGATGCACAGAGATTTGAAAAGCCTCAACATCCTTCTCAAAACGGATGGCTCTGTCAAGCTGGGTCAGTATATTCTTGGGCAGGTGCAGCGTTCCAGGGATATGTGGGCTGTGGGGCTGCTTTTGAGTGAGTGCCAGCCCCCCCAAAATGGCGCTGGTGGCAGTGCAGGGAGCCTGTTGTGAGCTGACCACGCGGTGGCAACGTGCACAGACCTATGGCAAGGCTCGAGCAGTCCACAGTGGCATTGCTCTGTGCGTGTCCCTTCCAGAGGGAGGGAGCTACATGTCTAAAGTTTGAAAAGCCCCTGCTGGAGGCAGTGTAAAAAATGTGGGGATTTCTGAAGCAGCCAGCACCATATTTCCTTGGCTAAAGTCCTGAGGAAACAAGGCAGGGACGGTTGTCCAGGAGATTCAAGAGCGCATTCTCAAACTTCTACCGGGAAATTCTTTTGCGTGCTTTCCTAATTGCACAGGATTCAAATAAAAACGGTCTTTTGCTCTCTCCCCAGCTGATTTTGGCCTCTCTGCTCAACTCACCCCTGAGCAGAGTAGACGGAGATCGGTGGTCGGGACTCTTCAGTGGATGGCACCTGAAGTGAACGGTGAACCCTATGGCCCCAAAGTGGACATATGGTCTTTGGGAATCGTGGTCATTGAAATGGTGGAAGGAGAAGCTCCTGACTGGGAGGAAAATTCTGCCATGGTAAGGTGTAAATACTCTCTGATCCCGCTGTCTTTCTCCCCCATCCCACTTTGTGTGTGCCACTGGACAAAATGCCATTGCCATCCGCTGGAACTACTTCCACCACAGTCCCTTTCTGAAAATGTCCCGGCAGCACATCAGCATCTGCTGGGGTTTTGGTTGCATCCGTGGGGGAACTCAAGCCTTAGCCCAGGCAAACAATCTCCCTTCTCAGGCAACACTGGGCTTTGGCTTAGAAGTCGTTCCAGCTCTTTTGGCTTTGTAGACAGCCCTAATAGCAGCAAACAAGCATCTTAGAAGTGGTGTTATCTTTCCTGAAATGAAGGAAAGTAACCCAAACCCGAGGATGTTTATAAAACAGTGGTTTGGAGAGAAGAAGTGCACCCCCATTCTTCTCACAAGGAAATTTGCCTGAAACCTTAACAAGAGGGTGTGAAGGCCACAGAGTCTCTTGTGCTTCTTGTGCGGTGCTGCTGAAACACTCAGTGACCGCCTTTCTTTCCTAACCCAAGCCGTCACCTCCATGTCACTAAGATGAAGCCTGGCCATGTGGAGAGCCGGCCAAACCCACCCCTTTGTTTCCAGGCACTTTCTAGGATGGCCATGCCATTAATGCATTGACTTGAGTGTCCAAATGAGCAGAGGGCTACCACATGGATGGCGTTTCTCCCTCTTCTGCTTTGACCACCAAAATTTTCCTTTTGCTGCCTAAGGGAAGCTGAAATTTGCAGTCTGATGAGAGACGGAGGTGCAGGTGTTTCCTGTGTGCCCAAAGAGGCATTTTCGTCCCAAGACATTTGTGCATGCATCTTCATGTGTCTGTGTGGAAGATGAGATTCCAAATGTTTGTTTCCTTACCTGAGGAATAACTGAGGGATTTCCTTTCTTTGCTTGCAATTCCCATTGTTTTCAAGAACCAAGGAAAAAGCTTGATGACTTTGGTTTGATGGCAGCTGTGCTTAAGGGACCAACAAGAGCTGCAGAGATGCTTTTCATGTAATTATCTTTGGAAATAGTAGAGTGAGTTAGTAGAGCAAAGTCCCTCTTCCAAATAGCCTGTCAAGCTGCTCAGGTGAACCCTCAGAGAAGGAAACCTGCTTTTGCTGCTATTGTTTCCACTAACAAGGCCAGTCAATGAAATCAACTGCCAAGGCAAGAGCTGCTGGATGCTGGGAAAGCTGTGGCTGCATCGGGCTTTGGGTGTTTTGTTGGTCAGGAAAGTCATCTCTGCCTCTGTGCCATGGCAGAAAGTGCCACTGCAGAGTGCACCTGAAACAATGGGATCTGGGAGAGCAGTTCCAGACGTGAAAGAAGCGGGTGAGAAACTCGTGTTTCCTTTCTCTTCAGGCTCAACTCCTGAAAGCCACCAAAGGGATCCCAAAGCTGCAGCAGCCCAAGCTCCGCTCCCCTTTGCTGTGTGACTTCCTGAGCTGCTGCCTGCAGAGAGACGAGGCGCGGCGCTGGTCTGCCAAGGAGCTGCTGCAGGTAAAATGCCAAGGGGCTGCAGGGGAAACAGTGTCCCAGGGACGGGCTCCTCCTGCACTGAAGTGCAAGGCATCAGGGGAGCCTCCTCCTCCTCACCTCCACTCTTGGTGCTGTTCAAATGAGAACAGTCAGGAATCCTAGACTGGGCTGGGCTGGCAAGGGCCTGTAAGGGTCATCTGCTCCAAGTGCCCTGCAATATGACCAGGGACCTCTTTCAAGAGATCAGGATGCTCAGACCGGAGATATTTCCAGGCCTGGGGCACATAGCAGCTCTTGCAGCAAGCTGTGCCAATGTGGCCCCACTGTTGCTCCTTAGACGTACTCTGATTCAATCTCCTTTTCCTTTGAAAAATATTGCCCTGCCTTTGAGGCTCTTAGCTTGCAAAGTAATGGTTCATTCTTGTTTTTTTTTTTTTCTTTGTGCAGCATCCATTTGTAACATCAGCCAAGCCTGTGTCCAGCCTGGTGCCACTGATCACTTCAGTGAAAGAGTGGAAGGAGGAGACAGGAATCAGACAACTGTTTTCTCCAACACCAGTATAGAGAAGGATTGTAGAATAGGACTGTAGAGTAGGATTGCAGCTAGGACAGTGGAGTAGGATAGTAGCATAGGATTGGAAATAAAGTTTGTGAAACCTCAACTCTTTTCAAAGATTCCCCTCCTTCTGAGCCTCTGAGAAAGCTCAACATTTTCTTCTGAAGTGTCAGTTTTTTCTTAGAGGTGGAGAGTGACATTGATGGCTTCTTTGGTACAGTTGGAAAGTGGGGAAGGCTCTCCCGAGGGGAAGCGTGGCCGTGCAGGGCGCAGCACAGACCGGTGGCATCGGCCGTCCGGAGCGTGCACAGGAGCAGAGAAAGGCAAACCACAGCCGAGGGCTGCAGGCCTGGCTGAGGATTGCCACCCTTGTGCCGGCTGCCCTCTAACTCCTGGCCAAGGTGAGCAGTGTGTGCAGCGCTCTGGGCACAGGGGAGGGAGCCGGGCTGCTCCGCAGGCTCCGGCACAGGGCAGCCTCCTTCAGGCACGGCGCTTCTGCCGGGGGAAGCGAGGCCAGCGGCAGGCAGGGACAGCTTGTCAGCTCACATCTGCAGGAGCCGGGGCCTCACACGGCTCTGGGAGGAAGCGCCTGCAGTGCTGGAGTTGTGCACTGAGCCAGAGCAAAAGAGTGAAATGCAGAGTGTTCTGCAGAAATATTCCGGGGCGCCAGGCCAGCCTGCTTTGAGCTCTCTGGCACACAGCAAGCACTGTGCAATGCAGCCCTGAGCTGCTGGGAGATAGAGAGGTGTTAGAGAGGAGCCAACTGTCAGATGAAATTTAATGGGGTGACAACGTCATCAAAGCCAAAGAGAACTGTTTTTTAGGATGGATTCACCTGAGCTGGGTGTGTATCTCCCTCTCCCAAGAGCCAAACACACACACAACACACACACAGAAAATGCTGCTTTTTATTGCCTTTCCCAGCCCAGGGCGAACCGTGTCCCCTTTCCCTTTGGCCGGGAAATAGGAAACTTGTATTCTGTCCCCACCGCCTCCTTTTCTGTCCCCTCCCCTCTTCTCCTACTTCCCTTTTGGTTTGGTCTTCACGCTGGCCCCTCTCCCAGCTCACAGCAACACCCAACAAATCAACTAGAACAAACCCAAACCCTAAATAACAACCCCAAGAACCAACAGCTTTCGTTCTTTCTTCTCATAACCCTGCAGCTGCAGCAAAACATTACCTCCTATCTCACAGAGGGAATCGGGCAGGAGCCTGTGGCTCGTGCTTGAGCAGTGAACTGATTTGGAAGGGAGCAGAAGGGTTTCAGCAGGCAGTTTGTGTTTTTCTTCTGAATTGCTGAAGGAAAGACACAATGTGGCTTCAGTCAGCAAAAACATTTTCAAGGTGAATTAAAGAAATGCTTGTGAGCAATGCCCAGAGAAGGCAGGTTTTGAGAAAATGTTGAACTGTAACAAATTGTGAATTCCCTTTGCATTAACAGACTGTTGAGCCCTCTATTCCTCCAGAGCAGTGATTGATGTGTGCAAGTGACTACCTTAGCCTTGAGAATAGTCTTCCCAAGAATGTAGCTGGAATGCATTCAGGGGGAAAAGAGTGGTTGTAGGAGGCTCTTGAGCATCAGAGGAGAATTGCAGGAATGGGATGTTCCCCAAATGACCACCCGAGACTCTCAAGAGAGCCCTACTCTCCTGTCAGTAACTTCTGAGAAGTGATTTAAATATGTCAACTAATTTGAGGGAATGTTTAGCCTGTGAGTTTCAGCAAAGTAATGAGTAGGTCTTATTTCCATGGTTACAAATGAGTAGGTGGGATTTCTGGCTGAGCACGTGTTAGGAAAGTGATTCCCCACGCACCCACCACTGAAATAAAGTCATCTATTGACAGGTGAAAATGAAACCTTTTCCAGCTGTTCCCCTCGGGTTTGCCTTTCTGGGGGCCAAAGCTCTGTGCTGCAGGTGGCCCGGGTGTGTGCAGAGCAAGGCAGCCTCCACAAAGCCCTTGGTTTCCCCACAAGTCGTCATGATTTGTTGCCAGGTGTTCCCAGCTGTGGCAGGAGAAAGAGCCCGCAGTGCAGTGGGCGCCGTGCCCTGCCCGGCCAGGGCTCTCTGGCACAGAGGAGCAGCAGCAGCACCTTTCAACCCACTCCTGCCCTGGCCTCACCTGGGACACAGAAGCCTCTGGAAATCAGCACCACCTGGCCCCTTCCCAGCTTGGAGCAGCTCCTGCTGGTGGGCACATCCTGCACTTCTACTGCTTCCGAACAGGAATCAAGGCACAGGGGGAGACGGACATACAGAGAAGCCCTGGGCTAGTGCAATAAATGGGCAAATGCATGGGGGAATGTGTTAGGAATCATTTCAGCTGTCATGCCAATCCTGCCTTCTCTCCTTTTCTCCCTTCACATTTCCTGTTCTTTTCCCTCTCACATTTCCACCCCTTCCCCCTCTCGAGTCTCACAGTTTTCCTCTCATGTTTGCCTCCCAAGTTTTACTCATTTTCCCCACCCTTTTCAGCTCCCTTTCCTCACGCTTTGCCTCTCACATTTCCCCAACTTCCCGCTTTTTCCTGCTTTTTTGTTCTCCCACGATTCTCACAATTTTCCCCTCACTTATCCTGCCCTTTTCTCCCCTCATGCTTTTCTCCTTTCCTCAGTCATTTTTCTCCAAGTTGTCTCCTCATGTTTCTCACTTTTGCCCTCATGTTTCCCAGGCTTTCCCTCTTACATTTCTCCCACTTTTCCCCTCACGTTTATCATTCTTTCCCCCTCATGTTGCTTCTACTTTTCCTCTAGCATTTTCTGCCCTTTTTTCACTCCTGTTTTCTGCCACTTTTCCCATCCAACTTCCCACCCTTTTTTCCCCCCTAATGTTTCCTGCCTTTTTCTGCCCTCTGGTTTCTCCCTCTTTTCCCCTCAGGATTCTCACAATGTTCCCCTCACATTTGCTGCCTGTTTCTCTCTCTCTGCCAGTAATTTTCTCACTCTCTTCCCCTCACATTTCCCTCCATTTTTTCCTCTATGTTTTTCAGCCTTCCCTGATCATGTTTCTTAGAATTTTCCCATCATATGTCCTGCCTTTTCCTCCTCTCACCTTCCTCTCCTACTTTCACTCACATCTTCACCATTTTCCCCTCTGTTTTCTCACCCTTTCCCACACAGGTTTCCTACGCTTTTCTTCCCTCACACTTCCCTCCTTTTTCCACTCCCATTTCTCACACTTGTCACCTCATGTTTTCTGCCTTTTTCCCCCTCACATTTCTTAACCCACTGCTTCCTGTCAGTGACTCTTCCTCTTCAGTAGTCGATGAGCTTCTTTTCTTCTTTCCTGCAATCCCCTCCTCCAAAGAATGGGTGCCAGAGCAGCGCTCCAAGAAGCCCCTGCCCGTGTGTCTGCTGAACAGAATGGCTGTGCTCGACTTGAACAATCTCGTGAAGAACAACCTAAACTGCAGTGGACTTTCAATTCCCTCTAGTCTTCATAGTGTTCTAAAGAAATAGGTACCCTGAGGGATACACGTCGCAGGTGCGCAGCCGCTGCACCATCCGCCTCAAGCAGATCCCATCTCCGTTTTCATCACCTCACAGTGACTGTGACTCCTGCCTGGACGAAACCACTTGTGATGCTGCTTGATGCTAATTGGAGTCCATGTGCACAAGGAGTGCTTTTAGCCCTCTTTAAAAACAAAAAAAAAAAAAAAAAAAAAAATTTATTTTAAAACGTTCAATGCCTGGAGTTTCGTATTTTCAGCTATTTGAATTGCCTTGACATCAAAGTACTGCCAGTTGGCGTTCCAAACTGGCTGGTCTATGTTTGTGTGCACAGAGCAAAGGTGCCAGACCGTGTCCTTTTCCCGGGTGTCCGTTAATGTCCATTTCAACAGGCACTGAAGGGGGGCTCTGCCTGCCCCACACAGGATGGCAGCCAGAGGGCTGAGGCTGTGCCTCCTAGTGAGATCAGCCGCCCTGGCAGCCCAGCCCCAGCCGCCATCTTGTGTGTGGCTCTCCAGCCCTGGCCGCCATCTTGTGTGTGGCTCCCTCAGCCCTGGCCGCCATCTTTTGCACTGACCTAGTCCAGCTCATAAGCGAATGTGTTGCTGTTTTGTCGGCAGTCAGGGTCCGCCCCAAAGACACCAACACCAGCAGGACAGGCTACAGGGAATGGCACGGGTTTGGCTCAAAGCAGCCAGCCCTGACTTGTCACTGTCCTTTATCCATGAACACGTGCCCATATGCAGCCACAGCAAATGTCCAACAGCAGCTCCATCAGCCACTTCCTCCCGCTGGCGTTGGCAGACACGCGGCAGCTGCAGCTCCTGCACTTCTGCCTCTTCCTGGGCATCTCCCTGGCTGCCATCCTGGGCCACGGCCTGGTCACCAGCGCCGTAGCCTGCGGCCACCACCTGCACAGCCCCATGTTCTTCTTCCTGCTCAACCTGGCCCTCAGCGACCTGGGCTCCATCTGCACCACTGTCCCCAAAGCCATGCACAATTCCCTCTGGGACACCAGGACCATCTCCTACGCAGGATGTGCTGCACTGCGGAGGATTTCGGCGAGGGAAGAATGCAATCAATCAATATGATTGGTAAAGCATTGTTCAACTTTATTGCTCATAACATCCGTTCTTATACTTTTGCCCCAAGCATTCAGCATACTTGTCAAATTATAATTGGTTAGCATACACTACTCATCTATACTTGATTGGCTATATCAAGCGTGAGAAGGTTCCTCCCCTTGGCATGCTGAAAACTTTGTATACGTGCTTACTGCTACGCTCTATTAAGCACAAGTTCTTTTATCTTTGGCCTGTATCCGTGCTTACTGCTGTCCCAAGGACAGCTTATCTTAGCAGCGCGTAGGCTGCTAGCACTTGGTATCGGGCCATGAGGCCTCTAATGATCCGTGGCCTTGCACTGCTAACCATTCTTCAACAATTCCCTCTTTTTTATTTTGTGCAGCAAACGCAGCATGCCGAGTAGTTACTGTTTCTGCTATGCGATACATCATCTGTTGCAAGCAGCAAAAAAAGCAAGATACAAAAAGTACAAGCAGTATAATAACAATCACAATATTGATTACATGTTGCAGTAGGGAGGTTATCCAAGGCCCTAGCCCGAAAGATCATAGCCAATCTGTTAAAGCCAAGCCTGTGTCTTGCTGCAAATGACTAGTGAGTTCTTACAACTTAGCTATTTGGGTATGAATTGACATGGAGTGATCTCTCTGTACTACCTTGTCAAACTGCCAGAGCAGTTGTAGGTTTTCTCTTGCCCTTAAGTCTTCAATTAAGTGTACCCCCTCTAACCCTGGCTGTCCAGTATCGATGTCGCTCTTGCAGGGTCATTAGCAGGACGGATCCATTTACTAGGTATCCATTGGGGCCCTGTGGGGGTAAGAACACAAACATAACCTCTACCCATGTACTGAACCTCTGCGGGACTTTCCCATACTCCAGTTTTGGGATCTCGGTACATGACTTTAAACAATGGCTTAGTTGCTTCCTCCTTTACTCCGCCTGAGTGGATGACCGCAGGGGGCTCCGAGTGGTCCCCCATTACACACAGATAGTTTAATACAAATAGTGTTTTTGATAGCATGGTCTGCGCATCCACCTCCTCCTTATATTTTAACAGATAATCCTTGAGTGTTTAATAATAACCCTAATCCAGGCTCATTCCAGCACTTTCCTGATGGAATTTTCCCATTTCACAGTCAGAGAGCAACCCCTGGCCCCTGACTCAGCTACTCACGGAGTAATTAGAGCCAAGAGGCTGGAGCAGGTACTCAGAGGTTCCACCAGAGCCACCATCCCCCATCAGGATCCTCTGGATTGTCCAGGAAGGAGGAGTTTTTAGGCAATATTGGAAATCTAGGATCTAGGCTTGCAGCAAAGCACGGAGCATCTGCTGGCGCTGGGCTCTGCGTCCCAGGAAATTCAGTGGATTCCTGCTTCTCCACAGGGCCAAGCTGCTATTTCAACACACTTCTGTGGGCCAGGGTTGAGAAACAGGAGGAGTAATGAGCTGGGAGCTGCAAAAAAATAAAATTCAAGACATTCCTCAGCTTCTGAAGTGGGCTAACCTTCGAATCCTTTCTCTTCATTAGATTTTTCATTACTGGGAGGTTTCTTCCTGAGAACAAATCCCAGGGATTTCACTCAGAGGTGGAGTTGCTGGCTGGTAAAAACCGCCAAATCCTTTAAATAAACCCCTCAGCATTCTGGTTTTTAATCAGTGATACCTGAGTTCCAAGTTTGGACAGGTATTTATTCCTTAAACTAAAGGCATCAGCTTTTGGCAGCAATTTGGCCAAATCATCGTCCTTCTGTCTCCTGAGCCTCTCCTGCTCTTCTGCTCTGCAAAAGAAAAGCGGTGAAAGATGGTTTGCCCTGAGGGAGAAGCCTGCCAAAGCAGGGAACTGCTGTTATTTGAGTGTTAGTTCATATTTTAATGTTATTGTTGTTGTTTGAACACCTAGGAAACGCTTTGAGGCAGCAGGTGAACGACCCTGAGAGGCGCAGGGCTCAGTAACTCAGTGTAAAGAAAGAGAGAGGCTGATTTCTGCAGGTTCCTTTTATTTCACTCCAAGATTTCAGTAGAAAGAGAAACCTTTTGGTTTTTCCCCAGATTACAAGGTGCTCCTTTTAGGATTTTTTCAGATGTATCTCAGGAGGAAAGAGCATTTACCTCTCTCACCTGTGGAAGCAGCCTGGGTTTGTGCACACTGCCAGAAAGAGTCAAACATGCCCACAGGCTTTAGTGCGTGTTGCTTAAACACATGCTCTGGACATTTTCCTACTGGCAGCAGAAAGGATGATGGGGACAGTTACATCAATTGAACTGAACTCTAGAATTCCATATCTAGTTTTTTGAGTTCCTTTTTTTATGCATTTGCAAACCATCATCTTGCCTTCTGCCCCTTCTCTTACTGTTATTGGATATTGTCTTGTTGGATGTAATGTTTTAGGGTAGCTCAAAATAGATTTTAACAGCTTGAGATTTCCTGACACCTTAATTATAGAGGTTGTAAGTCAGTCCATATTTTTTTTCTGACAGATGCCTCATTTTTATACCTCAAGCTTAGTGTATTAAAGTCTCTACTGTTTCAGAACCCACAGTTATCATGGATACAAAGAACAGTTTAAAATGCATCATTTAGTAATAGATACAAAGCTGAGGGGCAAATGGGCATCATGCACCCTTTGTGAGAAACCAACTCTAAAAGCTGTACAGACACATTGCCACTCACATCTCAGGGAAGGGATAGATATTTTCATTTAGGTCAGCAGGAAATGGAAATTTTCTGGCAGTTTGAAACTTATCACCAACTCCTGAAGTTTTGTGCAAAATCCCAGTGTGCAACATCTGGGTATTTTGCAAAGTCACCTGGCTGCAAACCTCAGCCTCCAACAAATGAAGTGCAGCTCAGCTGTGAGGATTTTTCTGTAACATCTTTAGAACATAAGAGGTAATTAAAACCAGTTCTGTTGCCTAGTGTTACAAAATTGATTACAACTGCATGCAGTAACTGCTTTAGGCTTGGGAGTTATTTTTAAAAGAAAAAAAGTCCACCACATAAAACATTGCCCAAAAAATCCCCTTGCAAGGTAGTTTTAATGAATCTTTCATGTTTCAATGAGCTATTGTATTAGGTCATTCTCCTGATGAAGCAATGCTCCAATCTCATTACATTTAGTCAGAAAGAAATAAGCTGCTAATGTTATTGGATTTCTTATAATTAGTTAAAAAGCAATTTTTTAGAATTTCCTTTCATAGGGTTGGGGGAGGAGGGAAGTTGAGACAAGTAATATTGTGCTGCATATAAGTAAAATATAGTGCTCCACACACAATAACCATTCCCAGCTGAGATGTGCTTTAAGGTTTGGGTAAGTCAGCCTCTTTCTCCTGTATCCTTCCTTCCCGCTCCTGTCATCTCTGCTTTTCCAAACAGCAAACCTGAGAACGAGCTCAAAAGGCTGAAAGTCCAAAGAAAAAACACCAGGCAGTCCCCAGAGCTGGTGGTAATTAATAGAAAGTGAATCAGTTGCTTTGTATAGCAGATAAAGGAAAAGCCCAGCCAGAATAACCTGCCTCATCACCACATTGTGTTCCCAACAGAAATTAATTCTGTGAGCTGTGGGAGTTTGAAACAAACATGTGAGGGCTAAAAAGACCTAATGCCATCATCCCAGCGTGGAGAGGAAGATTGGAAGGTGCTTTCAGGAGAACGGCTGCAGTCTCTGGGTAGGGACAATGTTTTTCCCCCTGTGGCCTTTATGAAAAAAGAGTAGAATAAATAGTGCCACATGTCTGCACAGCTGGAACATCTGTGACTGGTTGGCACAAATTTACAATCCTACCTGGCCGCCTGAATCTGGCTGTAATTGACAGACACGGCCGTAATGGCAACATCCTATCGATCTTCCCTGGGACCAGAGCACCTCAGGCTTGAACGACTAAATTGTGGTAAAGGAGCACGAGATCCCTCAAACATTCACAGAGAAAAAAAGCATTCTCACATTTTAGAACGTACGCCTGATTTTTCATATGAGCCCAAAGGCAGCCTGCACAAGTTGATGTAAAGGCATCTGATGAAGGTTGCTAAATACACAGAAGCTCATTAAGTGCCTGCTTCAAAAGAGCTGGAGCCTGGAAAAACTTTTCAAAATACCAAGTATGCTTATCCGGCATCTGGGTAGAAATCTGCTGTCAACACAGCTAGAAATGGGCTCATTGAACTCCATGGAGTTCTCCTAAATCCTTGTTTGACACGAGATACAACGTATGTGATTGCGAGTCCTTGTATGTAGGTGATAAAGCAGCCCATCCACAACAAAATAAATGCTATTTTATAAAACTACAGCTTCTTATTCAACATGCTGAAGGCACCTAAACGTTTTGCAGTGCAGCATGAACTATATTAGCCCAAGTAAACAGCATGAAAACACAACTGGTGCGAGCAAAAACCCTCTCAGGTTTTCAATACCTCCACTCTCCTCCCCACATTCAAGTTTCCTCTAGATTCAAGATTATTCTAGTATAGATTCCTAAAGACATGATTCCATCTTTATACTAGTTGGCGTTTTTATTTATTCCCACTAAAATGTGTTTTGCAGAAAAATATTTTCCAATACAAAACTCCAAAACATTTCACAGACATACTTCAGAAAAGAAGAAAATAATAGGTTTGCTAAGGAATTCACAGGCCTGCCGTGCATAACTACAAACCTCTTTCAGCTGTGATCAAGACACCTTCTGTAGTTATAAATCTTGAAACTTAAGTCTTATTTACTGGATAGAAGCTTGGGGTTTTTTTGTTTTAGTTTTTTGGGGGCTTTGGGGGGTTTTTTTTGCTTGGTTAGTTTTTGAGGTTTTTGGTTTTGGTTTTGGTTTGGTTGGTTTTTGTTTTGATTATGTTGGTTTTATAAGAAAGAAAAAGCATGCTGTGATAAGACTGTGAGATTTTTTTTCCTGGGTTCATTTCTTGCTTTGGGAAGCACTGCCTTTTTAACAATATTTGCAAAAGAGGTTCAGGGATACACTGAAACACACTCTAAAATACTACAGAGATAAACAGGGATCCACCATCCCTGTGCCCTGGATTCCTATCCCTCATTCCCACTCCTGGAAATGCTTTTGATAACAATAAAACATGTTGAACTCTTTTTTGTACTCGCTGACACCACTGCTAAATCCCAATAAGATATAAAAGATTTGCAGCTTGCTTGGATTTACATCCAAAAGAAACAAAAGGCACAAGACTGGGAAAGGGTGAAAAGTCCTCCACAAAAGCAGTCATGCTTTGCAATGTCCAAATGAAGGAAGACACACAAATATTTTCAGGAAGACCGAATGTAGAATGGAAACACTTGGAGACGGGCAAAAATAACAGAAAAGTGAGCAACCTGAAACTCCTGGCATGCCCAGAGACCTCCTGACACCACACCAGCCTTAAAACAGAGCTACTGCTGCTCACAGAATAACCATTCTAGGGAGGCTATTTTGAATTATTTCACACAATTTCAGTTCCCAAAGGGGCTATATAGCACTATTGGTAGTCATCTGTACTACAATCATTGATCTTAACTTTAATTATTATTAATGCAAAAATATTTATGAACCAAAGCTATTCCCTTCCATTTCTCTGTCCCTTTCAAAGCTGCTAAGAGCTGGATAACTAAGCAAAGGAGTGCCCTCTGGGAAGTCAGCGGTGATTGCCTCATCCTCAAACGGGAAATTGGAAATTCAGAGTAGGGCAAGAAGCTTAACTCCAGCTATTGAACAGCTGCCATAAAAGAAAGAGTTAAGTAGACAAGGGCACTTGTGTGGAGAAGAGGCAGCTGAAGAAAAGGTGAAAACCAGACAGCTGTGAATGCAGGCACTGGACAGAAAGCAATGATTCTTTTTTAGAAGAATATGGAAACATCAAACTAAACCAGCAGAATGAAGACCAGGATTCCTCGCAATATGCAATGGGGACACCTTTGGACAATCCTATGTCCCAGGTGCACAGTTAGGGACTCTTCCAGAGCCAAAAGACTAGACTGGAAATCTCCTTAACTGGATTTAGCACACGCTTGCAGCTTCATTGTGTTCAGAGGAACACTCACCGTAAAGGTAAAAATCCCCAGGAAGCCACACACAGCACACTGTGGAACAAGCAATTTCCTCTTAACCCATTTTAGTTCCTTTGCCAAGACCCAAAACCAGAAGAATGCCAGCAAAGTGGATTTTTCCCCTGATATACCTAATCTTTCTATCAATTAAATGTATTCCCAAATCTTTTAATGGACGGGTTTTAATTATTACTTCTACCACTTAAAAAAATAGTCTCAATAATTTCCTTAAAAATTGCTGAAGCAAGGCACCGTTCAAATGAAGGATACAATTAAATGGGGCTATTGATAAAAATTTTCTCCATATTCAGAATTTTTCCTGTGATTTACATGCATTAGCAAAAGCAGTATCAACTCTTCCCTGCCAGAGTAGTTGAGCATCTTCCTGCTACTAATTCAGCACACATATTTCAGCCATTACCCAGGGAATGCAGTGATTAGGCAGCTTTCCAGTAAACAGTCCTTAAAACAGTTCATAAAAATTCCATTTAGAAAAAGGTTGGTTTCCTGCTCGAGAATTTGATAAGATGTTGCAATTACTGCTTAGGGATATGTTTCAAGTCCGCCAAGTGAGGTAAATTCCATTTCCACACACGCTATCATAGCGTTTGCAGGTTAAAATGCCATAAAGTAGTTCTTACGTACTCAGAAGATGAATTAATTTGGGTGCTGCTTTCTTATAAACACACGCTTAGAAAATCCTAAAAACTTGCAATGAAAAAAGTGAAAATACCCATAAAACAGGCCACAAAAGGCAGATTCTCAAGTAGAAATCTAGTGGCATTGTCTGAAACCCAACTTGCCCAGACCAAAAACTGTTCCTAGTAATGGAGAGAAAACAGCATCACAATCTATATATTCTTTTGACATCCCACCTGAGGTAAGACCCCTAGTTCAAAGGTCCCAGAATAACCAGAAACAGTCAGTTTTACAGGTTACAAGGAAATCAAAGAAATACTCAAATTTTGGCAGAGTAATTCCTAAACTTAGAGCATCAGTTTGTTATCCATAAATGGAAAGCATTTAGCTGGTTTTAACAACTTCCTAAAAAAAACAAGATTCAATTGCAACATTTATTATCTAAAAGCGTTCTGGTCACAATAAAAATGAAACTCAAAATTATGAACCCTTTTTATGAAAATAGCTGATACTTATTAAGCAATAAACTCTTGCTCTCTCCTGTTTTTATTTCCTCAAAAAAGCAACATAAACTAAAAGAATGTAATCTCATGTGTTCAGGTTCCATATTTGTTGTTTTGAGAAAAGGCTTTATAACAGCTTCATTGAGGGCTTTTTAAGAAACTAAATCTTTCTAGTTTAGTAGAGCAACAAGGTGTATATGAGGGCATCAAATGAAAAGGAAAATGAGCTGTCACATTAAAGTACTACTGAAAGCCTCAGCACAAACTGCATGACAAGCTAAAAGAAAAAGAATTATTTTGTTCCTTTTGCTTTAACCAAAGTCCTAACACTTAGGACCTGCAAACCGCTGCCATTTTAGAGCCAATCTGTATTTTAAGTGGATGTAACTAGCCCTAGCAAACGTAGCAAAAAGTGAAATGTTCTCAAATTGGTCTTAGCATGTGCACTAATCCATCCACACCACATCAGACGTATCTTGTAGTTGATAATATTTTACATGCTTACAATAATTACTGTAATTCAGAACCTTGACACCCATTTTCCTAAGATAAATCAACGTAAGAAAAATTATTCAACCTCCCTTTTCTTCTAAGGGTAAATGCAAAGCAGTTTGAAGCTCACTGTAGGTTTAAATTTTAATCCAAGGGCTGATGGTCTGCAATATGATTACAGTCCTTCCAATGTCAAAAGTTAACAGAGGAGTGGAGTCTATTTCAAATGACTGGCTCTAAACATCTCATAATTACATTAGATAAATTACACTTTACACATAATTGCAACAAGTTTTTGCCTTATTAGGCACCGGTCTGAAATACTTGGCAGTTTCACAGTGAAACACTATTCCTCTTGATGCATTTGGATGAGGTCCTTACCCTTCTACCATCACAGTCAGGGATCTGCCACTGGCATAAAATTCCAGATGGATAATGCCAGCAATCCTAACTACTTCACAAAACAACAGGTAAGGAGGGAAATAGATTAATATGCTGTTCTTATCCCCTTTCAACTGACAGAAGTTCTGCATGCTTAAAAAAAACAATCCGGTTTTTCCATGACATCATTCGGCTTGAATACTAATGCTTTTCCTTAATGCAACTACATGTACACGGATGTACAACTTCTCTTTACACAGAAGAAACGCCCAACTTTACATGTTTTTCTTTACTCTGTTTCCCCTGATTATAATTCTAAGATCCTTTCTGATTTTTACGCCATTTCCCTGTCTTAATTCTTCAGTGTTGTTAAATGAAGTGCCCCTCTCCATTCTGTGAAGATAGAGTGATTTACAGCAGCTGAAAATCAGGGGATTGTCCAGTAATTACAGCTTTTCTCAGTAAAGTAGTAGTATTGGATTCATTAACAGTGTTTGGATTCATTAACAATTAAAGTTTATTTCACTGAACAACAAGAACAAAGCTGGGTCGAGCTCCCTTGTTAGGCTTTGACACTTCTTTCAGGAAGACTACAATTCAACCCAGGGTTTCATTTTCTGTTTGGCTGCTTGTAAAATAGAAGGCATCTTGAAAATGATACTTCCATTTAGGGCTCTTACTGTGGACCTTACAGGCACTGTAAATGTGGAGTGGCTTTGTCTTAAACAGCCTAATCCTGCCCATTCCACAGAACAGACATTTGGAGTACAGCGACGATGGGAGCATGAAAACGCAGCATTAACAACTTCTTCAGTGCAAAGAGTAAGCGCAATCCAAGTCTTGCTATTTCCTTGGTAAGACCATAAGAAATGAGGCAGGGAAAGTGAATGTTTTGGGCTTGCAAGCCATTTTCCTTGAGCTGGGACACCTGCTGATTGCAAGGGGTTTCAGTTTTGAACTGAAGGCATGCTTTTTACACCGCTGCCATTAGACAGATTCTATCTGACACCCTACTTCAAAATTAAAACTGCAGGCAAGTGGGTAAATAGGAGCAAAAATGGAAATTTTCAGTACTTGCTCACACCTTATTTTCAGATATTCTCCAAAATAGGGAGCAGCACCAGTGAAAAGCACGTTTGCATCAACAGGGCCTGGATAGACTATCCCAGGTGATACAACCACTAACCCACAGATGACGTGAGAGGTTTCACAGCACAGTGTTTAAAATTCAAGCAGCAGAAGCCCTTCCACCAGAATTTCACCCTGCTTTGGGAACAGATCTTCTGTCTGTATCATTAATTTCTTTGTTTTCCAACTGAGTTGCTGTGCAGCAAGTATTGCAGCATCACTAAAGAAACAGAGCTGGAGCACAGAGCAGCTCAGCTGAGTGAACTTGCAGCTCAAACCATCAGAACCACCAAGAAAAAAAAAGGCTGGGCCAGCTTTCTCAGCAGCCTGCTTGTGGCACTCAGACCTGAAATTACTCACTGCAAGTGTTCTCTCTAGGGTCTGACAGGACTTACATATATTGGAATATATATAACAAAATGATAATGCAGCTTCAAAGAGTGACTCACAGAAAACCGGTGCTGGAGCACTCAGAATTCATAAGGGACTTTAACCACAGTCACAACCCTCAGTTATTTGGTTGGCCTCCTTTATTCCTTTATTCTTGGGCTTTTCTTCCAGCTTTCTATCAACTGTGATATAAAACCATACTAATTAATCCAAATAAGCACATGTGCTATGTATTTCTTTCAAGATGGGATAACTACATACTCATCATTCCTGAAAACAAGCCCACAGTAACCAAAACCGGTCAAAGCAACACTGTTGTTATAAATTACAGTCCCACAGCCATGGGTGTTCCTTGATGGAAGAAGAAGAAATATCAACCCAACCTCCTGGTCTGCTATGACAACATTTGTTATAAATCATGTTTTTCCAGTGTTCTATTTCAACTGCATAGATCAGTATCCAATAGAGAGCTCCTTAAGTCACAGACAAACCCACAAAAACTGCTTAAGACCAGCATTCCACAAAAACATGACAAAAAAATTCAAAGCAACCTTATAGTAGAGAAAATGCGGATTTAATAGGAGCTTAACATTAAGAATCCCATCCTCAAAATAATGCAAATTGATTTAAAGTGGATTTAGGTTTTTAAATGTTAAGAGCATAAAATTGAAGAATTAATTGAATTTACTGTTGGTTCAACATTGCTAATGTAAATGATAGATAACTGTATCGGGTCATTCTTGACTAAATTAAGTGCTATCTACCATTATTACATGACTAAAGGCTTTAAAAAATTCTGTTGTTAAATGCAATCAACTTTAAATTAAACTATGTGCATTCAGTCAGTGTCTTAAGCAATGATGAGGCAGAGATGCCTTAAGGTGGTAGTAGGGATTTAGACCTCCACAGCTTCTGATGTAAAATTTAAATAAGTTAGAATTTGAAAAAGCAAATTAACCTGTACTGCATTTTGCCCACAAAGCTCTTCCTTCCATTTTGATTTACCACTGGTCTCCACTCATTAGATCAAAGCTCACAAAGTATTTTTGAGACCAACCAGCACTTTCAGCCCAATTTAAAAGTCACTGAAGGCAATGAAAATTACTTCTGTCAGCTTCAGTAAGGCCTTCCACAATCTCAGTACTCAGTAGCTACAAGGAGTAGGACTGAGAGGGTCTGACCAACTTTGCTGAGGATATCACTTGGCAATCAAACATCATTGGAAAAAATCAGAGATTACTATTTATATTGCTTCAGCACAGCCACTGCTGTTCTGAGATTACCTGCTGCACAATGGAAAAAGCAAAAAAAAGGATGTGAAAATACATATACCGACACCTGACTTATACACATCAGTATTCATCAATTAAAAGAGCCTGCGATGACTTCTCCAAACTGTCACTGGGGAATGACAAGCAACAGTCATTTCAGCCAAACTGGTACTCACATATCCTCTTGGCTGTGGGAATTCTGGGTCACACCCACTTCTTTTACCATTTTTTCCTGCAATGTAACTGAAAGTGACATTGACATTTGTCCCTTGGAAAAGTTACTGTTATCCTCCTTCTTGACAGGATTATTCTACTGCCTGATGTTTTGTTTATTTTCTAAGCAATTGCCAAGAATACTGTCTGTGCCTGTCATCTGTCTACACGTTGACTGGTATCCACGCATCACACTGGAAGATCAGAATCCTTAAAAGAAACTTTCCTTCTCAACTCTTGAAAAGACATTCCCAACACCGCCGGTAGAATCTGAAGATGCCAGCTATTAGGAGACAGAATTGACCACAATTTAGTCAAAGTGCACCATCACACCTCCTACTAAGAAGGTTTTAAGAACTGGAAAGTCCGTTCTTGTGGGAAATCCGCAGCGGGAGAAATGTGGCACTCAATATGAGTGATCGGCAAATCTCGTTTATTGTTAATTCACACAATGCTTTTATAATAACACTAATAAGCTCATGCATATTGTAAAAGTTAAGCTCAGGATTGGTGCTCAGACTAAAAGTCAGCTACGCCTCTTCCTACATTTCTTTGTGGTTACATAGTTTGAGTAAGTTTTTTGTTTTACCGTGCTTCTCCCTCATATCTTTCAGCTACAAGGCCTAACAATCCAGGCTCGTATCCCAGCTGTGCTCAAGGACATGCGAAGCTTACCGCCTTGCTGGTTCTCATGAGAGTGCCTGTGTGCTCAGCAAAGCTCTCTCATGTCTATGTGACCTTTTGCAGCTAGCCAGTTATCAATCACACTCTCCACATGTTCTATTCCTACTGTACACGTCCTTGACCACGTAATTCCCATCTCCTGCGCTGGCCACTGACAGCTTTTCTACACAAAGAACATTAAGCAATCATCAACTCATTCAAGTTTGACTGCTGAAAAGTGCCATTAAGTATTAGCAAACATCAGACACAATTAGTTTTGTCTGAGGGCAGGTAATGTTCCTAATCACATTTCCCTCACTCCCACATTTTAGGGATGAAAGTAGATCTTCTGACAGACCTGAGCTTGCTTCCATCATAAATCAAATGGGGTAAATTCCTGCAGCAATGGGTTCAGAGATCTCTTCCCTGCTTTGGAGGAAGGAGGAGGCTGGACAAGCATGGATGGGGTTGCTGAGGATGCAAAGAGACTCTCCACAAACACTGTATGCACATGTCAGACCCCTGAATAGCTCTGCTCCTGTGAAATTCCCAAGCTCAAGGCATGATTCACTAATAAATTGTATGGATTACGCAGCATTTGCTTGAGGACAGATGTATCACTGCCTTCTGCAGGAGAAACTGTCAGACCCTCTCTGTGCTCATCAGTTTACAATTTTCACACCTTCTAGTGGCTGATCTGGAAAACACATCAGCCATTACCACGATGGATATAAACAACTAATATCCAAAATTCTTGTGAGGCAGCCCCTTCAGTACAGCTTGATAGCACAGGACATAGGTAGCCTAGGATAAATGCCAAACAGAGCAGAGAATTTCACCCCTGAACTGACATTTAAGAGTATATTTCAATGGCTTATGCAGTGCAGACTTTCTGATGTTCTTTCTCCATCATTTTGTTAAGATTACACGTCCAAACTTTCAAAGCACAGCATCCAAAATACAGAAATGCTCTCCCTAGACCGAATTTCTCCCCAGAGTTAATGTTAGGATCAGATCAGCTGCAAAGCTACTGGTATTCAGATGTAAAACTTTTCAATTGAAGCAGACTATTGTCTTGGACAAAATCAATTAAGTGCAATAAATTTCATACATAGACCCCAAGGCTGGCAAGTGTCCCCTAATGTCACACTGAAGAAACCTGAGCCAAACAAATACCACCCTCCTCAGTCCTTTTCACGTACTCTTTTTGCTCATCAGTTGCACGAGAAAAGAAAATGCCCGTTTTTCCTGCTTGCTGGAGAATAGAGATACACATACCTTCAGTTAGACGTGGTTTTGGTAACACAAGTGATCTATAAAGTGTTCCTTTCGGGGTACAACAAAGAAAATAACACCTTCCAACAGTTTCCAACATAACCTTAACCAGCTGAGGAGACAATTCAGAGAGAAGAGCATTTAAATTACTGTACACGCTCAAATAGAACATTTTTGTTCCTCAGCACATTGCTAAGGTACAGACTGCTGCACCTTGTGACAACACCATGGAGATGGGCCGCTAAAAAACTACCCTTTATTTTTTACCTTCTATTAGTAAGGGTGTACGACTTTCATATGCTCCCAGATAGATGCAAGATAACAGAAACCCACTCCATAAAATATTTCAAAACACACTCAAGAAATTTACATTCCAGAAGCTTAGATTCTTGATGCCTATTCCTGCTACCTCATGTAAAGACCTTTTAAGGAAAGCACACAGTAAGCAGTATTTCTGATCCTGTTTTGAAGAACTCCAACATTAAAAGGAATTATTTATCTGCTTTTTTCTACAACTTCCTAAGAAAGTATCATTTATATTACACACTTATATTATTTAGACTAAAAAGGACTGATTTCAGCATCAAGACTGTGTAGTGATCTCAGTTTCATCTTTCTATTCAATCCCTTTAAACTCACATTAAAAGAATATTTAAATGCATAGACAGAATATTTCAAATGCAAAAAAACTATGGCAAACACATGGATACAAATGTACAACTAAAACTTAGCCTGCCAGGCCTACATGCAATATTTTTCTCTCTCTCTTAGGTTAACTGTGCAATTTAACAAACACAAAAAATGGCACGCAAATTATGGATGTTGAATGTGAATGCTCTTGTAAATTAGGTGACACAGCAAACAAATCAAAACGAAAATACACTAAGAAAAAGAAAAATTGGAAATATTAACATAAAGCAGGCTTCACAAATGTATTCAGGAAATCCTAACAGTTGCTTAGGAAAAATGGGAAATTAGCAGCTGCATTTTTAAGGAACTACGTAGTATTTCAATAATGTATATATGTGTGTGTATATATATATATATATATCTCAAAGATACAGAAACAAGAATGGGGGGAACAAATTTTGAAAACACCTTAATGTACCTTGATAATGTTGAAAGGCAGAAGTCATTTAAACAACAGGAAACCCACAAACCCAATAGCCAACATGAAAGAAACAATACTAACACTTAAGATACTGATAACAAATATTAGTTTTCATTAGGAATGTAAGTGTACCATCAGGCCCATAGTTCCATTTAACCCCATCAGAAGGGGTTAATTAACATTAACTTTTGGTAAATTTCTGCATAAGAGTTGAGCTAGTAAATACTGAACCTCTCTGAGCAGAGGTGAGCAGGCAGGAGCAGTACAGCATTACTCAGATCACGAAGGCCATCGTGACCCCAAAGAGCTGTGACAAACCTGCAGCAAGCAGAGGGTATGGCTCTCAGATGTGGACACCAGGAGGATTAATGGTCAATTTAGTCGAAGACACAGGGTTCAGAGGGCTTTGCTCCCCAGACTGTCCTTTAAGCCCTACAGAATCTCCAGATTTATGAATTTATGCAGGGAGTCACAGAAAATACAACTCCCTTCTTTTAGAAGGTATATGGAAATGCAAAATACAACTCCCTTCTTGAAAAAGGTGTATGTAAATATATGGAAAACCTACACATGGACCCACCAACACAATCCAGTCAATTCAATGTTGGCCTGAATGTACCACCAACATGTAATTTTGGAATACATTCAAGTTACACTAGAAATGAGCATTAAAAACCACAGAAAATCCTGCCATATTTCTGGCATTCCTTGAACGTTAGGAGACTACATTATTTTCCAACTTATTATCAACTCTATGAAAATAGAGAGTGACATTCCTTCTAGCTAGAAGAAAACATGTTTATATTTAGTTTACTCAGAACTGCAACACTGAAAGAACATTTATTCTCCCAAATGTGAAATAGCCTCCTACCTTGAATGATCTGTTCAGCGTGTTGCTTTTCAAATCAGCAAAATGATCTTTTTTGTTTTTTGACAGATCACTAAATAAGCTGGAGAAGGCAGTGCATTAGCAGCACAGGACAATTATTACCTCCGACACCTGGCTGCAGCAGAGGAATTCCTTTGCAATGGAATGGAGAGTAACTAACCCATGCCTCTGCTGACTCCAGCTGTCAGTCAGCACTGCCAGCTGGATGCATCACACACCTCAGAGATGGAACCAGAGCCCCACACTGGACAGACAGCAACATTACGGGACTGGATTTGGGCAGCCAGAGGAACACGAGTGGCATGATACAAATCATACCAATCAGAAAACTGGAACTGCTGTTGAAAAAGCACTAACTGAGGCTACAAAATGCAGGATTTTTGCAGAGCAACACTGGTTTCACACAGCTGACTTGCAAAGCCATCCTACTGCCTGATTGCAGACCTAGTGAGCTGCTGCACATGTGTTATTGTTACATGGTCTCTGCACTGAGTTAAGTTTACAAGGGCCTTCAGCACTGAATTAATTTAGATTCTACAAATAAGTCAATGCTTTTTTAGTTCCAACACTTCACTACAGAAACAGTTTTCCAGCATTTCACTAACTAAAACAAAGAACTAAATGTATTCTAAATGTATTTACAAGGTATTTTTAAAGCGTATTTAAGTCTAAATGACACAGAAAGCAAGCATTCCCCAACAGCTAACATGTTCTTGTAACTGTGTAACTGTGACTCTTCCGTCTTTGTATCAGTCGGTTATTTCCCAAAACAGAGCAAACAAATCAGGCCAGCAGACTCCTGGGCTAACAATGCCCATCAAGACGGATCTACAAGATGGACAAATGCAGCATCACACCAACATTACTATGCTGCCCCTTGGACTACTTGATCCCTGTCAGGACAGCAGTCACAAATCATTCCTAAATCTCCACACCCATTCTTCTTGCACCTTGACTGCCCATGCTTTTCCTCTGTTCCTTGGGCTATTCCTTCAGTCCATTATCCCAGACAACCGAGAGCCACCCCATTTGACAGAAACAGGGGATGCTTCTGCCATGTTTTTAATGGACTTCAGGAGAAAAATTATTGGCGACTTTATTAACATGTTGTTACATTCCACTGCCCCCAGGCTCCCAAGCTGGTTTATCAATTCAGGCATCATTCAGCCTGAATAAAATTGGGAGCCAATGTCATTTATAAAACAGTTAAAGACAGAAGTAGACATCCACATCAGAAGAATCCCAGCACTCCAGTTAGTTACCTCAAATCAGTTATAAATACTTGCCAGAGATATCTCCTGTTACAGAGAAGGAAAAGACTTCCCAGGAGAGCTAATGGAACTGCAATTTGCAGCAGCAAGGGACACAGTTGCATTCAGAGCAGGTCCTCACAAGTGCTTTGCACAATACCAGAGCTGGATGCAGAGCCCAGATGCCACTACTGCAATTTTCAATATTTGACCCGAGTTACACTATGCAGATGACATTTCTGGCAGATTCCAGCTGAAGACAGATTAACTAAACTAGAGCAAAGGTATCATACTACTGTATTTGCATCTAATGCATGACTGACATGGCTTGTGGCATCAGGTTTATCAAGAAAATGACCTTGAGTGCTTTTTTCATCGTAGAAAACGTGATTAACAGTTCATCATAAACTAGAAAAGTCTCAGTTGCTCCAACACATGCAGAATACTGTCTCTTCCTTTACTGTAGCATCCATGTCACTCCCACTGGCCCCTTTGTACAATCATCACAAGCCACATCACTGGCTCCAAGCAACAGGCACTGCAGAGCTGCAGCAAAATGCTTGAACAATAAAAACATCAAAGTCAGATGAAGTTAAAAGGGTGCCAGTTGCAGGATGATAGCCACCATTCAATAAGAAATTGTTCCATAGGCATTAAGAAGCCTAGAATGGCTCACAGGGGGAATTAGTAGAACAAGAGGAAAATGAGATATCAAGTTACAGGTCTGATTTACTGGGCTTTTCAGTAGGGTTCATAAGAAAATTGCTTAATGCAGAGAAGGTCACAGAGTAGCTTAACTTACTATAAAGGAAAAACCTGACAGAACATTTCCCTTTCAAAGGCAAGTGAAGCACAAGCCCGGGTATAACACTGTAATCACATGAACTGTTGGATGCAGAAATCTTTTTGTAGCTGCAGTTTCCGTATTTTCCCCCCTGCATTTGGATCCTTGCTGTTTTTCACCCCCAATAGTATGTACTAAGACATTGTCATAGGAATGAAGTTTTGAAGTTATTGCAAAACCTAAACATTTAGAAAAGACCCCTGGGAAAGCCCATGCATATCACATATCCAGCACCAGCTTTCACAAAATATATGTCAATACAATAGTAACAAATGTATTATCAGATAAGACCCCAAAGAATTTTTGACTTTAACGTTTACATGCTAGATTTTGGGGGTTTTTAGGCATAGGAAGTCATGCATTAATTGTGTTTTGGTATTTTCACACATCAGTATTTGATGTCAAACACTCTTTCATCATATAAGCCTTGAACCAAATATAGATTAGAAGGACGATAGGTTCTATTTAGACAGTGTATGAAAGTGTAATTAAAGGAAAATTGCTGCAGACAGGAAACAGCTCTTGGTCCCAGTAGAAACAAGTCACCTATACTTAAGTCTAAAATCACTGATACAATCCAAGTACAGGTGATTTCCCTAAATTTCAAAAAACCCTGTTATCAGAAATGCAAAATGAACTTCTGGCACTCAGTTAATTCTCTCACCCTCAGTCTAATGCATCAAAACAGAGACCAGAGGCCAGCACAGCAGGAAAGAGCATCTGTCCAATTGGTCACCACATCCAAGTGACTCAATGTCACACCGAGCAGGACCAACAGAGATCCTGAAAATCCTGAGAAACTGGTTTTATGGAAAAGAAAAATCAAATTCTGTCAAATCTTGTTCTGCTAAGGTTTATATGCTGGAAATTATGCCTCATTATGCCTCAGAAAATAAATTCCTATCACATGGATGTCATTTCACATCATTTAAGTGAGAAACATGTACTAAGTATATTAATACCCACATTACCTTTAATTTCATCACTTTTGCACTCATAAGCAAACACAGACCCAGTGTCTCCTTCAGCCAACCACATTTTCTTCTGGGCTGCAGAAGCAAAGCTGTCCCTGTCACAGGAAGGGCTCAGGGCATCCTGACACAACAGGGTTGTTTTAAGCCTGTTTTATAGACAACTGAAACTTGGATGGGTCATGTGAGTATGAAAACATCTGCTGACACTGACACGGGAGACCATTCCTGAGGCCACACAAGTTTTCTTCAATGTTTTAAGCAGGAATGAGAAGTATTACAAAATCTTTGGAAATACCTTCCCAGTATTTGTAGGCTATCGCTTATTATGCTGAAATCACAGGTTTTTAAACTGCTTCCAGTTTTCAGCTACAAAACCCTGCTTTTTGATTCAATAAAAGAAGTTATTTCATCTTAATTTGGCCCTTTTACACTCTTTAGTTTTTATCTCAACCACTCCTATTTTATTTTGAAACTCCATAATTGTGAATACAAACAGCTCTAATCTATTGAATGAGTCATCATGTTATTTTTAAGTTCATTCTGTGGTTTTTGGGTTCTCTATGACATTTTCCTGTAGGCTACAGAACACTGAATATTCCAGCACCAGATAAGTACAGCAGTAATTGAATATTAGTCCAGATGCTTGTGGGCAGGGTACTTATGAAAAAATATCTGTGGGCAAAAAATGAAAAATCATTTTGCACTGTGCAAAGCCAGTCAACACACTGGTTACTAAAAGGAAAGGATTTTCAGTGCAGTTATTAAAACTTGATTTCCTTCACCTTCAACACTCTACTACTGTGTATATTCTCCAGTTTTCCAAACCAGTGCAATTAGAGAACGGTTCACAGACACATTAAGATGGACATGGAAAAACTGAGCAGATCTCTAAATCCTACTGAGATAGTCCTCAGTCCTTTAATAAGTTTGAGTCAAGAAAACCTGGCGCTCTGGTGGAGCCTGTGACAGTAACAAAGCTCCTCAAGCTTATTTCAAAATATGATTTTACAAGTAAGAACTACACATTAGATTGAAAATTTGGCACTCTGCTTGAAGATCTAATTCTACATTCAAAAGCATTTAGTAATAAACTAAGTATTACTCTTCCCTTTCAAAACATTGATGACTAATTCATGCTCACAGTTTGGATTCAGCCAGCAGGGAAATGAACACAGCTAAATGCAATCTTTCAAATTAACAGGCTCTCTCTATAAACCATACAATTATTCTTTAAACAGAACTACTGTTTTATTACTACTGGGATCTTAGGTTCATTATGTTCTCATAATACTCGCAAACATATCTATTAATCTGCAGAATTACAACAGCCAAGAATTAATTTCAAACAAATGCAATAAGTTGCTTATTCATTCTTGATTTCAGCAACAATTTTCACTACAGATATATTTCAAAGAAATTTCCAGTGCATAATAAAAATTCTGTCTTATTCCTAACATCACAAGCGTGGCTGCCAACACAAATACCAAATGTAACGAAAATTAAGTGCACCAAGATTTTCTTCTGAGTCCCAAACTCCACAAAATTCAATATTTCCACTGAAATGAAAACCTTTTTTCTTTTCATCTACAAGAAAAAAAAAAAAAGTCTTAAAATTCTTTAAGCTTAGAGGTTC